>NW_025802777.1:3627235-3927235 GCF_021613505.1 Equus quagga
AGAGCTTCTGCTGCCTGCATGGGGACACGACCCATGGGCAGTCAGAGTTGCTGGGGCATGGGGAGCTGCTGCTGCCGCCACTGGCATGGGGACAGGACCCATGGGCAGGCAGAGCTGCTGCCAGCATGTTGCTGCTGCCGCTTCTGCTGCAAAGTTGGGTGGAGAGTAAGGCTAAATTTAAGGCATAGGTATGTGAGTTATCTCTTTATAAGACAAAGAATATGTAAAAAAGTTAAAATGGTGTCAGTGCCCGTAGGGTCCGGCCATTGGGTGGTCCCACAAATTTTAGATAAGAATCAAACCGGATTGAGTAAATGGCAGAAGTCACCACTTGAATTTTATCCTCAGCTAAAGACAAAGGAGGATTTGGTGGAGGGGGGTGGGGGTGGGGGGGGGTGGGGTCAGTTACATGAGGTTGCCAGAAAGTAACCAACTTAAGTTCTTGCCTCTGGCATTAAGAGTTTCTAGAGATAAGGCTATCCCCCTTCTTCCTGGGACAGACAGGGAGGCATCTTTACAGATAGAGGTTTCCCTTAGAAATGTAAATGTTTCCCAACAAAGGGGCAAGCAAATTCCACTCCTCGGAGCCTGCTTCTCATCTGTAGTTTTAAATTAAGAAGGCTAAAAATCCTCGTCACTAGGACTAAGGACTAGAATCCACCCCATTCCTTCCACCATATCCCACTGCAGGCGTCTGGTTGATGATAAGATAGGTGAGTCATTTTTCTTGAAAGTACCTTAGAAGGAGATGCTGTGAGTGTTAGTTCTAGTGTTTTTTATCCCCAAATTCCAAGCAGTTCATCTTTTTCCTTCCTTATGTCTAATCTGTATCTTTCTAGCTTATGAAAACAACAGTTTCTGTTTCTTTTCATTGTAATTCTACATTATGCCTTAAGGATTTTTTTTCTTCCTCAAATGTTTTAATTGCATTTTCTCCCATGGACTTAATTTTAAGCAATTTTTGAAAAAAAAAATTATTTTTCTTTACTTTCTATTTATGTTGTCATATTTATGGCTCTACAGTCCTCACAATCTGGTCATCCAAATATCTTGTTTAACCACCATTGTAGAAGAGTTAGCTACTCTTACTCCTGATTTATTCCAGAGTTACGCTATTTTTATGTCAACCATGCTACTCTGTTGGCTGGTAGTCAGCTTATGAGCCCTGTGCTTTAGGCCTCACCTACTGGGAACTCTTTGGCCAGAGTGTGTAGTGTGCATACGTGCTTGGGCATTTATCCATGTATGCACACATGTGTGTTCATTTATATTTGCCATGCTTTCATGTTTTTCTGAGTTGAGTCTTTGGGGTTCCTTGACTTCTAATTCTGGTATTAGCACTGAATTCTTCCTCATTTTAGTTCTATTTCACATATATTTGAGCTTGTGAATAGGCATAATCCCATTTATTTAGAATAAATTAAAATATTAAAAATAAAGACAAAATTTCAGTTCTGGACACTGCCTGAAATTAGGACAGCTAAAGGGGTAAAAACAAACAAACAAACAAATAGACAGATATATTTTTAGGGAATGAGCAGCAATCTTACAATTAAACTTTCAAACTATTTTTTCCCTGCTTCTAGCATCCCTTTCCATTCTGCAGAATAGGAAGAAACTGTTAATCATGTACAGAGAGGTCTTGTTAAAAGAGAACCCAGCACACATATTAATTGTCTTCAGGTCACAACCCAAAATGAATAGAAGCAACATGGATGGATGGATGGAGTATGCAGAGGCAATGTTACAAACAGACTTGCTTTCCTTATTAATAGTAGATCAATTTTTCACTCTACGCAAAGCAAACTTGTGGTTGTTTCTCCAGGAAGCAGTCTCGGAGAGGGCGTTTAGTGTGCAAGGTGTTTATCAGGGAGTGCTTTAACCATCAACATCTGTGGAAGGAGGGAGCGGGAGAAGCATTGGGCACAGGGAGAAGGTGAGCCATAATGCAGGTTGATAATGAAAGGCCCCACTTGACATCACCCCCAGAATCTGGGGCACGTGTCCTTTCTTGAAAAGGAATCTGGGCCACATGTCTCCAGGTACGTCAACGACTCCTGCCACTTACATAGATGTCAAACAGCTATAGATGTGTATCTTAAACACTTTTGCCTAAAAATTTTTTCCTTAAATTGCCCTCATTTTATATAGTGACATTAGCCCAACATTTCAAATAAGAAATGAAAATGATCACAGTGTATGACAAGTCGCATAATTGGACTAGACTTTTGTCATCAAAACAATTTTTAACTCAAAGAATCCTTTTAGTTCTTTGATTCCTGTGATTTCTTTAATTTATTCAGGTAATATCTGGGCAGCTACCGTTAGTGAGATCGAGTAATAATAGGTCACTGCCAAGAGATTGGGGTCTGTAAGAGGCCCTGTGGACAAATAATGATAGCACACAGCAGGAGGCAGCAAATGTCTTGAGAAAAAACAGCAGGATGAGAAACAGAAAATATCTCAATAGGCTGTGGGTAGACGAATAACAAAAACACTGGTTTTACAACAACACCGTCAAAGAAATATGCATGAGATGTTTTAGAAAGAGAGAAGGTGGGCAGCTGGCCAATTCTGGGGGTGAGGTAGAATAGAAAGTCTGGAGTCAAAAAAAATGGTTTCCAAGAGAAACTAAGTTGAGTCTCAAAGGGATCTGGAACCTGAAAAATTCTCCCAAAGAGGTAACAACTGAGTTGAGTTTTCACACTGTTAGATGGTAGGGGTGAGAATGGAGCCAGAGTAAGGCATGGGGACAGAAACAGGGCCAAGGTTCAGTCCTTCAGAGTCAGAGTCAATATGGCTGAAACAAAGAATACTCAATGTAGGCAAATAGTATGACTTGGCCTACAGATAGGTATCAGATCTTGTAGCCTTTGGTACTTCCTGCTTGATCCTAAAGGCAGGGAAGTGATTGAAGCAAAGAGACATACTCACACTGGTGTTTCAAGAAAATTAATCTGGTGGAGGTGTGTAAGATGGATTGTATTGCAGAAAGAGTAAAAAGAAACTAGGAAGATCGGTTCAAACACAACTGAAGAAGTTTTAGTAAAAGTTGATGGTAATGTGTTTGGGGAAAAAAAGGAGCCAGACGCAAGAGATATTGAAAAGTGGAGTAGATGAGACACAGCAGCCCCCGGAAAGTGATTGAAGATAACGAGGGATGTTCCCCTAGGAACACTTTTATTATGCTAGGCTTCTGGCTGTTGGGAGATTTTGCCAGCACTAGTAGGAATAGAGAATTGAAGATGAAGGTTAGATTAAGGGAAACGTGAGACACTTGGTTTGAGATGCGAGGTACTTCTGGGACCTGGAGATGAAGATATTAGCAGACAGCTGAACGAGCAGGCACGAAGCTTGGGAAGGAGTTTTTGGTTGAAAATGTGGATTAGGGAATCAAGGGCATTGAACTGACAACTGCAACAGAACGGGTAGATGAGATCATCAGGGAAATAGAGGAAGGAAGCAAGGCCAGGCCAGGGCATCGAGGTATTAATAATGTTTCCATTAGTATGTGATTAGTAAGGAGTGCACAGTCTCCACTTGAGTTGCTGAACTACTTATTTAAGGTTTTTAATCTCAATCTTACTTGGTATGAATTTTTCAAATGAGGGAGGCACCCATGCTCATTATCCCTTCGCCATGGATCTATGAATTCTTACAAACTCTTATAAAACACTTGTCTGTGTTTTATAAATACCCATAAGAAAGCAGAGATGGTGACAACATTTATTATTCCTGAGAATATAATAATTCCTGCTGATCCACTTAATTAACTTAGACATAATTTCAAATCATATCTACCACATAAATATTGTGTAATTCACTTCTAATAATTGAAAAAAACCTAACACCTCCAATTGGCTATATTGGACTCTTTACTGACTAAAATAAGGGTAATAATTCTACATAGAAAAAATAGCATGCATTGAGAAACAACACCAGAAAAGGAAATAGTTCCAAACCACTGTAAGAATTACAATGCGATCTGAGAAAAGATGTCTTGTATCACAGCAGTATCTACAGCAGATGATATTCTAACGGTAGTAGGTCAAGCGCGCAGGGTCTGCAGGTGTTGACGCTCACCTTGAGTGAGAACTGTGAAATTTGTGAAATCTCTTTGATTTTGCTTTTTTGTTTGTTTTTAATTGTAGACAGTCCTTCAAGTCATGACAGATTCCTTGAACCTGGGACTTTCTGAAACTAGGGTTAATATGGGTGATTTGGTCCCACTGTTTTTTTCTGCCATGAAGAAAAATCTTTCTTTATAATTTAGAATGTGGCCAGAGCTGAGTAGCCTCTGAACCTCTGGTTTACTGTCTTTGCTTATAACACCTGTCTTAAAAGAATGCTAAGCCAAATGGATTCTTCTTGCTTGAGCAAGCCTTAAATTCACAGCTAAATGCACCCAAACCTCCCACTTACCTCAGCCACAGAAATTTAAATGTGGCATTTTCAATCTATAGCTAAAGAAAAATAAATACTTTTAACATGTTTAATTTTTTATGTTTTGCATGGTTTGGGCTGTTGCAAATATGCCCAAGATATAACTCCCCAAGGAAATCTTAGAGACGGACCCAAAAGTTGTCCCCACCACACCACAGGGACAATGACTTACTCCTTCCCTGTCCTTCCCACCCAGCAGCAGGCCAGGGTCCACCCAGATGGCTCACTCTTGCCTTTTATTCCTAGATTGATGTTTGGCTGTCAGTTAATATGAGATCATATTGAAGCCCGCGGGGAGCTTACAGTGAGAGACCGAGAATGGCTTCCAGAGGAGCCCCCGTTTACGTGGGCATGCTTAAGCCTCTGGTTTCTTCAGCACTTGTGGGCTTCAAGGATGCCCTTCTTATCCCCTGCCTCATGCCCTGCTGAGTCTCAGCCTCATGCTCTTGCTCTTCCAGCAGGCACAGGCCCCAGCAGCCTAATTCATGGTGAGCCAGGAGCAGCTCTGGCTGCTGCTGGCCTGAAAGTTGCCCGGCTCAAGAGAACAAGCTCACACAGCAGCTCAGTTAGCACAGATGGTTATATCTGAAAAAGCGAAGTCTTGACTTTAGCTCCCCAACTTGCCCCACCAGTAGGGGGAGAGATGGCTCCATGGAACCACTAGTCCAATTCGTGGGCCCCTACCCTCATTGGGCTATGAAATGGAGCCTCGTCTTTGCCCCTATCATTTCATCATTATTATGTCCTGAATGTAACGCCCTTTCTACTCATAGCTTCAGGATTGTCTAATGATCAGAGTGTAAACACATGTTCATCACCTTTAAAAGGTATTTTCAAAAACTAATATGCAATTAAGATGCACAAGGCACTATTTATTCCACTCGTTGTGGGAAATAAAAAATAAAAACTCCTTACATCTCCTGCCTCCTGGGTCACTCTACTTATGGAAATAGACGTGAATATAGATGACAATACAAATGTGAGTCATACTGTGATACGTTCCATTATAGAATCTTGAGTGGGTGGAAGAATTTAATAGTGCTGTGTGCACAGAGTGGAGACCTATATCACACAGGGTCAGTAATCTACAATTTTGGTATCTAAAGCATGTTGCAACGTAGCAGAATTGGACAAATAACCAGTCTTATGGGTGGAGAGACCATTGAGTGATGTGCTTGACTCACAAGTTGCACATGCTCACCAGCCTCATGGCTTTAGAGCCACAGCTTGTGTCTCCGTGGACAGCACAGAGCTATTAGCCTGGGCAGGTCCCGGGCATGTCCAGCGTGCATGTGAGTGCCTGAGATGGGTAGGTATCTGGGACTGAATTCTCAGAGATGGGCCGTAGGATTGCATTTCTGTAACGAGCAGGATTAGCAGATGCAATTTTTGGACGCTTTGAAGCAGGTAAGATGTTACAAACAAGAAAACTTTCCTAAAGGGTGAGAAGAAAGAGCTTGTTAGACAGAATGGCGACAAGGAGCTGAAAAGATGAAAATATCCATTGCTGTAACTCATACGACTTTGGCTTGAGGAAGGGTCTTTGAGGAGTCTGAGACCAAGAGCTGTCGACCTGAGAATTGTATGGAGGCTCACGGGGTTAAATGACCACTAGAAAAGAGATGACAAATTGTGGAACTGATGAAATTGTATATGGCAATGCAAACAAACCTCAGTATGTCTCAACGTTCATGTAATGTATTTGATTTTTACCAGCGAATTATGAAATTTGGGACAAATAAAAAGTTAGGAAGAGGGAAGACAGAGCTAATTGAGCAGCCTCAGCGTGGCACCTTGGCTCTATGCCTAAGCCCTTCCTCAACCCTCTCACGATTTGTGTTTCATTGTCACCATTTTGCTCATGGAGAAATAGAACCAGAATTAAAGAACCTGGAATCCAGAAGACACCAGCTAGTCACCCAAGATTGACTGACACCTCGCTCACGTTTCTTTCAACATGCCGTACTCCTCTTGGGGGAGAAAATAAAAAATCTTTTTTCCCCTATGAAGAAGAATATACAATTAATTTTTGAGGGAGAAGACACAGAGCTATATTAGCCTGACAACATTCTTGTTAAGGATTTAGAAAGAATAAGAGTCTAAATTAACGTTTGGCAGCATTCCATGGCTCTGAACTGACTCAGAGAAAGGAACTCCCACCCTTGTGGAGAATGAAATAAACAAACCTGGTAATAAGTTACATTTAGCAGATATTTACATACTTTGCGTAGAAAGGTTATATCAAAACCTATTGCAGGTCACATTCAGAACTTCTGCTCCTGTAATGTTACAAGCTGTCACTGTCAACAAGATTCAGAGAATTTACCCTAAAATGTGATATAATGAGCCACATGAAATAAGCAGTCTGTCTCAAACAGGTGATTTGGTTTTACCAAAAACTATTACAAGAGTTTTTGAATCACTTGGTTTACTTTTTGCCTCCAATTTATACCTTATGTATATAAAATATACGATTTTGCACCTTTTAGAAAATTTCTAAGCATTTTATACAGCAGACTTAGGCTTCATGACCGAAGCCAGGGAGGCAGCGTATGTGTGAGAAGTAATATCTTGGCAAATAGATCTGATGATTAAGTTTGCATAAAAAAAGTGCATTCCGATGTAATGTGCAAGCAAAACAACAAATAACGAACCTGACTTTTGATACTATTCTGGGAAAATGACTTTTCCCTCTAATTAAATCCTTCCTCTTATCATGAAAATTTTTATTTTAACTATTTTGGATAGTTTTTACTTTGTAAATATGTTTTAAAATATTTTAGAGATATCTTTTTTTACATTTAGTATGTAAACTATAACTCATGATTCAGTCTTATTTATGGACTATGATTTTTTATTAATTACAAAAAAGCTGGCTATTAAGGACAGCGTGCCCCAGCACAGAAGGTGCGCCACCTGCTGTGAGCGTTGCCTTCTTCTGTCTATTCTTTACAGTTTGCCATCAGTATCTTGCCCTCTTGGCTTTCCAACTGTGGCTTCTTACTGAGCCCTCATCAGCGTACCTGAATTCTCAGCATCTGGTTTAGCCTAAGAAAGGAGATAACTAAGAGTGCTGTGACACTGAAAAGATGACATTCCAAGCAAGGGATTTTCCTTTGAGTGACGTGTGTGAGCATGAGTGCATCAGTTTTCTGACGTTTGTTTCCCCTGCATTAGACGCAACAGTCTTCACTTTCAGCAGTGTTGACGTACGCTAAACTTTCTGAAATTTACTTCTGTAACTATACTTGTATTCCTTAGAATTCAACAAACGAATGAATTATAGATATTTTGGAATTATAGAAAGTACAGGTTTTGCTTCCATTTTCTTTTCCAGCTCTGATTTCTCTGTAGTTACTTCTTTCCTCTGTTCTTGAAAAACAGTATGCACACGCCCTTTCTCTTGCCTACAACTTTCTCCTGCTGTAAGAAGACATTCTTACTTTGAATAATTAGTGACAGCCTACACCTTATGTTGTTTTCTTGTTAAATTGATTGGTCAAAAATATGCTATGTCTTACCTTTCTTTCTTGATCTGGGAAATGGAAAGTAAGTCCTTATATATTTCTTCTCCCTATTATAAGCGATAAGAGAAATTGAGTCCTTTCCCTTAACCAATAATCTTGCAATTTAACTGTTTTGATTTTTCCTCATTGTAAAGGCTTATGAAATAGAACCAATGCTAAGAAACTGATTCAGTTGCCTGCGAACGTTTGTGAGCCCTGTGCTGACACACTCGCTCCTTGCAGTGGCACTCTTGGTCCTACCAATAGGGAAACTGAGGCACAGAGCGGGGTTGATAATGTTAGTAGCACAGCTGAACTTAAACCCACACGGCCTGGCTCCAAAGTTCTTATCTTAGAAAAACCATGTGCAATATATATAATGAGCACCAAGCCAAGTGGGTGCCTAGATTTGTCTGAGTAGACTGACAACCAAGTTTCTGTGTGTAAGAAGCTAAAGAAGAGGAAATGTATGTATTTTTATTTTTAAAAAGTCAGATTATTAAGTGTTAGTAATATTTGCATATATAATAAACACTTATGTCATTTGGGGTAAGATTTAGAGAAATGCAAGCAACTTGGCTAAAAGTTGGCACTCTCCCCACCCAGTGTCAACTATGAATAATCACAGTTGAATCCAATTTTTAAAGCAAACTAATCCAGCTTTTCTTTCTAACAGCACCAGGTAGAACTTCACCCTGAGATCTTTTCTTAGCGTCAGATCAACTCAGTGCAGACCCAAAGCTCCAACTTTACACTGAGAAGCCACAGCAGTTTTGACATTGAATGCACTTGGTACCTTCAGCTATTTTTCTTTGTTTGTTTGTTTCTCTGGTCAAGACCTAACTTGAGCCATCTGCTTACTCATTCTTCTAACTCCAGCTGTATTTGCAGTTCTGAGTTCTAACTCCCAACCACTCTGGGAAGCTTATAGTAGTAATAATAATAATGTTAAATAGCAGAATAGCCATGGCTACACTCTCTTGATATCCACTGCATATGACTATGCATGAAAGCTCCACTGGGCAGAGGCTGGTGTATTATGGTCACTGTGGTATGCCCAACACACAGTGTTGTCAATCACAGGTGCTCAATACACACTTCTTGAGTGAATGAATGAATGAGTGGTTTCCATTCAGACTTTTCTCAGCTGGATCTCTTATATCTCTCCCAAGCTGAACCTGAAATGAACCTATAGTTGATTTAATAAACAAAGTGAGTAGACATTCTGCTATTTGCTAACTTCATTCTGTAAAATTTCCTAGTATAATGTCTGGTTTATATTAGGTCATTGAGTGCTTAATAATCTTAGTTTGCAATCTTGCTTATTTCCAAGCCCCTGAATAAAATAAATAAGGTCTGAGCCCTCACTCTGCAATGAACTAGTTTTATGACCAAGGACAAAGTAACATCTTGAGTCTCAGTTTCCTCATCTACAAGGTGAGGCTATGAATAACCACCCCATAGGCTGATAGGAAGAGCATGTTGATAACTTGCCTATGACTCTATGATTAATAAGTAACAGGTAGATTTCAAACTTGGCTCTCTGGCTCCATATTAAGCATCTTATGATGCTGTTACCCTGTGAGGCCATCTAGGAAGGAGCTGAGAAAGAGTGGTCTTGGGGCAAGAAAGATAAATAAGAGTTTATCATGGAAATTAAATCTGGAAAGAGCTTTCCAGACTGAGCTTGGCCCTTTCGGCAGCTGGCCAAGCTGAAGGTTATAACCTTGTCCTCATTAGCAACACATCTCAACACTCAGAAAACTGGCCATGGACCAGTTCATAATTTAGGGTTATGTATGCAGAATGTGTAAAATTGAGGGGTATGGAGTAAAGATGTGGCTATCTTAACATAAAATAAATCTTTTTAATTAACATTTGCTATTAGTTGGATGTAAAAAAACGTTTAACATAATAAAAATGTAGTCTCTGCTTCTTCAACAGGCTTAAAGTGTGTCTATTAATAAAGCATGAAACAGATTGAAGGGAGAACAGAAATTGTAGTGCTAAAATTAGTGACGCAGGAAAGAAATGTCCTCTTGTACACATCATGGTTAAAAGCTTCTAAGGGAAAACCAAACCCAAACCCTCTTTCACAGTATTTACACTGAAGAGCATAGAGTCTGAAATATTTTATTTCAAAAATAGTTATTGAATCTTTTAAATGTTTATCAAAATAAGTTAGATTAAGCATGTATGCTAAAGTACATCAAGCCATGCTTTTCATTTAGAACGATGAGAAAATTCAAATAACAGGAGCACAATTTCAAATCTTCTACTGGCTCATATACTGATATGCTACAGCGATGATTGCATGACTCCTTCAATGTCATGCAAATGGGTTAAAGGAAAAGACAATGTAGTATATTGACGCAGTTCCTTATCATCTTTTCTCTGTTACTTTTCTTTTCTTTTCTTGCAGTTCCACCTTTTATCCAACCTTTTGAGTTTCCAAGATTCTCCATTGGACAGCGGGTCTTCATCCCATGTGTTGTGGTCTCAGGGGACTTACCCATCACCATCACCTGGCAGAAGGATGGCCGGCCAATCCCAGCGAGCCTCGGGGTGACCATTGACAACATTGACTTCACAAGCTCCTTGAGGATTTCTAATCTATCCCTGATGCACAATGGGAATTACACCTGCATAGCCCGGAATGAGGCAGCAGCTGTGGAGCACCAAAGCCAGCTAATTGTGAGAGGTAGGGAGAGAGACATGGGATGCGTGACATTGAGCAATCAAATTCAACAGCGCTCACAGATGGCGTCGGCTTGAAATATTATGAAAATAGCTAGAGTTCATGGAATTCACTGTTATTCCGTTAAAAAAAACACAACTCTAGAAACCAACTATGAACTTCCCTAAACTGCAAACCAAGGTTTTATTTACCTAAAATTTGAAGTTTCAAAAAATCAGCAGTGAAGAGATGTGTGAATGAGGAGGTGAGAGCCATAGGACTTAATTTGTGATATAGGGCTTTCCTGCATTAACCCAATGGTTTTTTGAGGACCAAAGTCCATTTGCTCTTGCTGTATTGTATCTATTTTATATAGCCCTTTTTATAGTATTAGCATTTAGGTTGATGGTTTTAAAAGGTAATATTTGTCAAAGCCGTATGTCACAGTTCTTCTAAAGAGTGGAAAATAGCTTTTTGTATTTTTTGTTTTAGTTTTAGAAATGTGGTTTTCTTTGTTCCTCTCTTCTGTTTAGCATTAAATCTCTCATCATTTGGAGAAGTTGTTGCAGCATTTATTAAATTAAGCAAACCTTGGTAATGTTAATGAAAAAAGTTTTAAATAGGGTCGTTTAACTTGTAGAAAACATTGGCAAGAGTCTCAGTACTCCTAAAATGTAAGCATTGGTCTTGTTTCAAATCTCTATTCAAGTCACCAAATTCCCATTGAGTATCATACTCCTCATCTGCAAAAAGAGCAGCTAGTGTTCTCGAAAGTCTGCTGAGCGTAGATCTTCTGTGCTTTTATGATTCCCCAAGAGCTATATGAGTTAATCTACATTATGATATTCACCCACATTGCAAAAGTGGCAGTGTGAAATTAAAGATTTATATTAATGTTGATTATTTGCAGTTTAAAATTCCCCAACATTGGGTTCTCAGTGTAATCATTGGGAGGTGAAGATTTCCATTATCTTCAGGATAGTCAACAGATCTGAGTAGACTTTTTTTTTTTTGATGAAGAAGACTGGCCCTGAGCTAACATCCATTGCCAATCTTTCTGTTTTTGCTTGAGGAAGATTGTCCCTGAGTTAACATCTATGCCAATCTTCCTTTATTTTGTATGTGGGACGCCACCACAGCATGGCCTGATGAGCAGTGTGCAGGTCTACACCAGGGATCCGAACCCCCAAACCCAGGGCCGCCCAAGTGGAGCATGTGAATTTAACCACTATGCCACTGGGCCAGCCCCAGAGCAAACTCTTTCTTAAGCAATAGAATCCCATGTCCTTCTTTAGTCCTTACATCTTGTCCTCATGACACCTCTCCTTCGTTTCTGGCTGAAAAGTAATGCACTTTCTATCTATTTGCAACAACAAAAAAAGTGAAGCATACTTAGAATTCAATACTTTATATCTGTGAAGTAGATTTTCCCTGAGAGAACAAGTAAGAAAATATATCTTCGGTTAGATACAAACTAGAGATACAAATGATATTTTTCTTTCTGCTTTGTGCTCTGAGTATCAGCATTGGGATATATGAATTTTTTCTCATTTTTTGAAGATAAATCAAAATGAGAGCCAACCTAGTATGTGTTTCCCATGCATTTTCTTATAAGAGGAATTGGCTCTGACTATCACTGGTGAAGGGCAAAGCAGTGCATCAGCCTGTCCCCTATGTAATCCGCTCTGAAGGATCCAGGTCAGAGAACAGAAATGTTAGATAAAAATGTACACAAGCATTCTGTGTATCACTTGCCTTTTCAGGAAAGGCAACTGGACTTTTCTGACCAAACCAAAGGTCAGGTGAACTGAGATCGAGCCTAGCCATTTGGGATAATGTAGTTGATCGCAATCTGATTAATGGCTCCATGTGGTGGTTCTTCAAATATGTTCAATGAGCTTCTGTGAAATTAACATTAAATCACCAGTTAGATGATATAATGCTGAGGAAGGAACTGTGTCTCACAAGCAGGTCAGTGGCTGGAGACATAGGCAAGGACAAGATAATGTGGGTTAGAGTATGTGACCCATGGCTTACACTGGCAGTGGACCAATGATCGCCCTAACGTCATGCTCAATTGGGTGACCTTGGCATTAATGAAGCCACTTGGAGGGAAAGTACTGGACTTAATGACAAAACATACCTGCCATTTGGTTCCTATTATTGGCTCTGTGCCACTGAGGGGAAAGCTGCCAACACAATGATTTCCTATCTGTGATTTCAAAGGAGGTCAATTTTCTCACACTTGTTTATACCTTATGATGGGTCTGTTGTTTCCGGCTTTTAATGATGAGCTGCCATATAGCAAAATAAACACACTATTTAAAAGGTCTCTAGCTGACCTCTATTTGGCAGGAAAAACAAAAATTATACAAGGCCACTATCTTGTTGCCATGTTTACTGATCCAATTTTTGATGCCATATTCATGTTACTACTTTACTACATTCATCCATTCATTCTTCCAACAAATATTTATTAAGCACCTATTTTATAATATGTTCTGAGTGCTTGGGGTACAGTGGTGGTCAATACAGAGATACCAAGTCCATGCTCCATAAAACTTAGATTCCAGTGGAGGAGAGAGACAATGAACAAACAGACACATAATGTCACATATCTATATGCGGTATGAAAAATAAGGCTTAGTAAGAGGATTGAGAGTGATAGGGATGGGAATGATATTTTAGGTAGGACGGACATGGTAAGCTTCTCTGAGGAGTTTTTTGAGCAGAGACTTGACGAAAGTGAGGGGGTAACTCACAGGAGTGAGTTCCAAGCAGAGAGACCAACAGGTACAAAGACCCTGAGTCAGAAGTGAGTTTTGCATGTTTGAAGGACAGCAAGAGAACAATGGGCTCACTGTTCACTAAGGGACAAGGGAAAGGTTTGAAGGCAGGGGCCAGGTCATCTATTCTGAGTGTGAGGGAAGCCATTGGATTTTAGTTTCCAGTGTCATAAATTAAATCTTAGCTAGATTTTGATCGATTACTGTCTTAACTAAATGCCATCCAGTAGAGAATGGCAATATTTATCTACACAGTTGTCCCCCTCCCAGCACCACCAGATAGCCCCCAGTTTTACCTTCAATAAAACTGAATTCCTGTCCCTGTTGACAGCTAGGGAAACCTACATCCATTCTTTGGAAATATATAGCTACACAGAGGCCATGAATTCCAAATAAAAAACACTGGACTCCATCTAAGATTGAAAAATACCTGACCTGTTATAAACATACCATTCCTCCCTTAAAAACAGCAAAAATAATTCTTCCCTTTAATAAATAGACTGAGCCAAAGATCACTGTATGTTAAACAACCCTCATTTTAGGCATCATTAACAGGAAACTCTCTCAAAGAAATCTCTTTGAGTCTTCAGATGCTGTCACACTACATAGGTTCCATGATAGGATTGGGGTATTTTAGAACATATATATCTCAAATTACACTTTGACAGGGGAGAGGTCAAGGGATAATGTGCAAGTAATTATGATTCAGACAAATGTATGGCAGTAATGGTCTACATTGCCTTTTGGGGACGTGACATCATTATTTGGTTCGACATATTCCTTCCATCTCTTTAATCACCCTCCTGCCCACTGGAAAAGTATCTCTATTGGAAAGCCAACTAGATTGGCAAATATGCTCACTAAAACATACCAAATAAAGTGTTATGCAAATAAAAAGGAAACCAAAATATAATTTAGAAAAAACAAACCAGCAATTTTGGAGAATTATAACCCAGACAATATAGAGTATTCAGTCTTTAGGTCCTATCATGAGTTTTGGCCCAAATTGCAGTAATCCCAATGGCTCTGCATCCTTCTACCTCCAGTTCTGTATCTCCGTGGCCAGCATCCTCCTATAGTGTCCTCTGATTTCTTCCCTCAGATGCTGCTTCTTGGTTTATCCTACTCAAAGACCTTGGACATTGGCATCACTCTGATCTGAGTTGTTAACTTGGCCATGCTACTTTGGACAAAGTCTATTTCCCGATTCTTTAAAACTGGGATAATAATATCCATTTATTCATTTGTCCATTCAACATATATTTTCAGAGTGCTTTCTGTGTTACAGTACTGTGTACGTGCTTGGGGTACAATGATCTGCAAGGGAAGAATGGTTCTTGTTCTCACAGGATGTACAGCCAGATGTGGAAGACGGGCAGTTAAACCAGTGATACCAAACAAGTGTGGTAAAGGCTATGACAGGGTAACACTGGGTTTTGTGGAGGCACTTAATCTCATCCGCAGCATCAGAAAAGCTGTCCCAGACTAAGTGGGATTTGAGCTGAGATGTAAATAATAATAATTTATAATTCAGTAAAGAAAGAAATGCATAGCATGTGTGAAGATTGAGTACCAAGAGTGATTGTGGGGACTGGAGAATAGATAGGATTTTAGAATGGCTGGAGCAAAGACTGCAAGAGGGGAATCTCAAGAGGTAAAGCTGGAGACTTAGGACCCATATCAGTCAACCTAGGACCCAATCATAAAGAGCTTTCAAACTCTTGTGAGAGTCTGCACTGTATCAAGGGACAATGGGAAAGCACTGATGATTTTAATCAGAGAATTCACATCATAGAATTTATGTCTTAGAAGGATTCTTCAGGCCACTTTGTGGAGAATGGATTCAAGTGGGACAGTAGGTGGCAGGTATACTAGTTAGGGATATATTTCAGAAATCCAGATAAGAGCCATTGGCCTTGTCTCAGGTTAAGTCCTTCTGAAAGCAGAGTGTGAGGTATAGAATTGGCTGCAGATCACTTGTTTGAGATGGAATTCCTGGATCCCAGAGTGAAAGAGTGGGGGAAAATGAGATCAGAAAAAGAGGGAAAAATCAATAAAAGTTCATTTAATGAGCTAGTTGCTGCTGTGGGCAACTGGGGCTCATTATTTCTGGGAACTCTCTGAGGAATCATGTAGAATAGTGGTTCTCACAGCATGGTCTCTGGACCAGCAGCCTCAACATCACCTGAGAGCTTATTAGAAAGGCAGAATCTTGGATCCCACCTCAGACCTACTGAGTCAGAATTTCTGGGGATGGATTCAGTAATTTGTATTTTAGTCAGTTCTTCAGGTGATTCTGATAGTCTCTAATGTTTGAGAAGCACAGGCATTGAACATGCCTCAGAATTGACCCATGGGATGGGAGGCTGGAGAGGCAGGGCATTTATCCCAACTCTGGTCCCTCATTGGTGGAAGACTGTCTCCCACATTTCGGGGTTGCACCCATGAAGGTGAATAAGCGTTTGTGACTTCAGAGGAGGCCCTGAGACAGCAAAGAGACACTCATGCTCTTGCTGTGGTATCCTGGCAAGGTGCGTGGAGCCATCCAAACTAGGGGTGCTGAAACCAGATAAATGGAGAACGTGTGACATTTCACCACACACTGTCTACCCATCATGAGTAGGGCATGGCAGTGAAAATGAAGAGAATTTGAGGATATGTGATACGTTTCCAAGGAAGAATCATCAATACTTGATATAAGGAGATGAAAGAGGGGCATATGAAAGATAATTCTCGACTTTATGGGCCATTTCAATTTGTAATTACCTTATACCTAAAATACGTCAATGGTTGTTTCCCATGTAAACCTCTATGATCAGTTTTTAATAACATCCCTTTGGATTAGAACCAAATTGAGGGTAAGGGTCATGGATGAGTTATAATTAGACATTCTTCCAGGGGAAATGAGTTACCCTGCCCACTAGACAAGTATTCCCTGCTCTTAGCAAAACTTGAGCCAAATAGACATATAATGTAGATGATTGCATATTTACCTTTCACCCTGGGCAGAATAATTCTGACATGATGTCTTAAACTTTATAATCTATCCTTGAGGTTGATTGATTATTTTTACTAAAAAACTTGCTCTATAAACCCTCTAGCATTTTTCCTAGAAGTAATTTTCTCGCCATGAGACAGACATCCCTTATCACCTTATTTTAAATATATTTACATTATATTGAATACATTTGTCTCAGAATACCATCTAAATGAAGTAAAATTGCTTACCAGTTAAGCAATATTGAAGATATCCATTAGCTGTATAAATTATTTAATTTGCAAGTTGGGAACTGTGTGTGTTAACCATATGTTAAAGCTGGACATACACGCATTTACTAAATTAACGAACGCTCCCATAGCACTTGATATCTTCCAGGCACTGTTCAGATAACTTTCATAATCTTCATTCATTTTATCCCCATACCAGTCCTATAAAGTGAGTACTGTAATTATCCCCAATTTACAGATAAGGAAACCAAAACCAAGAGATATTTGATTACTTGCAAAAGATCATCTAACTGGGAGTAGCAGAGTGTGAGATCAAGGCCGAGTGTTTAGCCCTTGGCTCTCTACTCCTAGCCGTGATTCTCTGTTGTCTCTTCCAGAAACACAGCAGTGAGTTCCATCTTTAACTGATTCTTGTGTCTTGATATCGTTCCCTCCTCCTAGGCTGTTTTACAGGCAAAGTGATGTTCACTGTGACTCATATCGTTTCAATGTGCTTCTAAGCTCCTAGATAATCCAGACTCTAACCTTCTCCCCAGTCCATTTCATGTGGTGGCTGGAATCCCTGTCTATCTGTGGCACATAGGTCCACATTTATGCTCAAAATGAAGAATTCTGGAAATTGCTAAGCATACAAGATAGTCTTACCAGAAACTGTGGAGAGAAGTAAAAGAACACCTACATTCGCTAAGCATCTAAGATATGGTGGACATAATCCGTCTCCTCTCACATAATCCTATGACTGCCTCATTGAAAATCCATCCTATAATTAATCACTGATCTGCTGGAAAAGATTCCAGGATTCTAACATCTTCAGATGGTACCTTTCCTAGGGGAATCTGTATCTTCTCCTATCTGAGAGAGGACTTGAATACATTTAAAATCTCAGTGACTTAGCTCAAAGCATTTGCTCTCCCTTGGCAGGTATGTTTTAAGCAGAGCGCATGCATCTGTTTCAGATAGGGAGGGATTTTTTTCAGCACCTCACAAAAACTCACTAATAAGCAGTTACTTAATATGCTTAAAATGTAATATTTTATACATATGCTTTAAATCCATCATGGTGTCTCATTTGAATTGGCCTCTATAGACCCCTTTTGGCCCAGAAATGTACTGACATCAGGAATAATGGTCTATGTGTCTTCCTCAAAGTTTTGAGAAAAGTTCAATACCATGTTGTATTCTTGATTGCTTTTAGGGAGTGCCTATTATTTCTCCCTTTATCTCCTCGCAGAGGAAGAATAGATATCAGATGCTTTAAATGGTTCACACCCGATGGATTCATGGAGATCTTCCATAACACAAATCAAAAACAGAATGTCACATTCCCTGGGTTTCGTCAGACTCCCACACTTGAGAGTCCAGTGTTCCTCAATGCAAAGTAACTTCCATCTGCATACGCTTATTGATACGAATAAGAAAAATTGCCTACACTAAGAATGCCTCCCTAATCACAAACAATGTATTTTATTTTTTCATAGACGTAAAACATTCTTTGTATTTTAATGTCCATTAAAATTCTTGGATTTCTTAAAATCACACCTTTACTTAGTTGTGGTCTTGTCTGAATTACTGATGACGTTTCTCTTTTTTCAGTTCCTCCCAAGTTTGTGGTTCAACCACGGGATCAGGATGGGATTTATGGCAAGGCTGTCATCCTCAATTGCTCAGCTGAAGGTTATCCTGTGCCCACCATCGTGTGGAAGTTCTCTAAAGGTATGAAGTTACTTGATTTGTTTGTTATCTCCCAGAAGTACATTATATTCTAAACGATTAGATGAGCGTTTCTTCTAGAGATGTTTCTTGCAACTAGATATGTCCCCATATCTACCAAGTCAGTCCTTCTCTCACATATACCCCTACTAGGCCACCTATGGGTTTTTATTCAGACCATGAGAGTGTTTTTGCATAACGTGTCCTTGGAAAGACCATAGAGGGGAAGCAGGTTATTCCTGTAAGGTATTTCAGCACCTAGGAGAGTTCCGCCTTGCCTACCCTATGTTAGATAACCAGGCTCTCCTTGAAGACCACTGCAAACCCATACGCGTAGAGATACAAGTATAAATTGTCAGAATTACTCCTTGTTGGAAAATTATTTACTTAATATTCAGACATATGAGATTAAGTGGTTTTTGAAGGTCAAAGATGAAATTATTGATTTTTTTTAACCTGGATACATTAGATATAAAAATTACGTATCATCTCCTTCATAGGTTCTTTTTAAAAAACATTCAAAGTTTCAATCCTAATCATGTTTTTTCTTCAAAGGCAAAGCAGCATTTCTCAGTTTTAAGGTAACACCTTAAGCAATACATTAGAAGTGTGTAAACTGGAAATCAATGGGGGAACTATTCTAGACACTGTAAAAATAAATTACATTCATTTTATCATCTTTCTGGGAAAGATTCTTTAACTGTGCTTATGAAAGTATTGGAAATTCTCTTTCTTTTCTCATTCATGCATCTTGACTTGGTAATTTATTTATTAAACAGTTAATACTGGTGGGATAAATAAACAAATAAATAAACAAATCATTTTTTTTCTTGCAATCTAAGACCTAACAAATGTGGTATGTTGCGTTTCCTTATTATGAAAGTAACAACAATTGAAGGAAAGCAAATAGCATGCTTGCCACAATCCTTTCTGGTGTATTTCCTTTGAAGAAGAAGAGGGAAGAAAGAGAGTGCTAGACACTGTTTGTTTGGGGAGAGAATCGATTAATTTTTTTTTAAAAAGTCCCTGAGGCCACTCCTTTGTTGTACATCATATACATTGTCCATGTGAAAAGTGCTTTATTCAAAAATAAAAGCCTGTTATTCAGAGTAACTGCCCATGTGATTTTTTATTTTAGATTATACCTGAAGCCCCATGTTACATTATATGGAAACAAACAGCATACATTTAATTTCGTTTATATAGGTGTGCATATATGGTATTATGAACATTTTCTGTGACACTTATCTTCTTCAAAATTATTTCTAATACTTGCCATTGTGTGGATGTTTTCTGTCTCTTGTTTAGGTTGTGTCCAGTTCCTCTCTACTATAGACACTGCAGCAATGAGTATCTTTGTATGTTAATTCAGTGTGCATATATGAGATTGTTTCTTGAGGCAAATTACTAGAAGTGAAATACCAGGACAACATTTAAGGCTCTGGGTCTGTACTGGCCCAGGGCCTGTTGGAAAATATTAGGGCAATTCACATACCAACCAGCAGTATGAGGCTGTGTGTGTCCTGCATCCTCACCAACCTTATAGTATCTTTTTTTTCTTAATATTTACAATGTGACGGGTGCAATGACTTCCTGCTTTCATTTGCATATTTAGATTACTATGACGTTAAAAATGTTTTATCTTATGTTTATTGACTATTTCTGTTTCCCCTTTGGGGAATTTCTTATTCTTGTTTCTTGTACGCTTATCTCTATGTCTTATTTATTTGTAAGTGTTTTTCACAGATTAAATAACCTTTTGTCTGTCACAGATGTTACAAACATTTTATTTCTTCCCATCTCTGATGTGCAAATTCAGTTACAGCCTTTTTATCTTTAAATTTAATATGCAATATAAAGTCATCAAAGAAAATATCAGAAACTGCAGCAAATTTTTAAAAAGCTAAATTTCTCCCAATTAACATCACTAAAAGATAACTGAAGGTAACTACTGTAAATGTTTTTTTCTAGCCTTTAAAACCTGTCCTCAGGAAAAAAATATGTATATCTATAGATAAACATGTAAGTTTGTGGTTTAAAAAAAATTTTGATCATGTGGTTCTTCCTGATTTATAATCTTCTTTACTCAGTTAACAGTATGATATGAGTGTCTTTCCATGTCAACAAATATGAGTGTTCAATATGACTTTTAAATGTCTGTGTAGAGTTTATATTAATACGTCAATAAGGACATCTAACTGTCTCTTTCCTTTGTTAAGATTGAGTTCAGTGACTCCACGCCACAAAGGTTCACTCTTTCTCATAAGAGGAGTGTGGACATAGATAGTTCAGGACCAGTTTGTCTTCTCCCCTATGTCATTAAGGACTCAAACTGCTTATATCTTTCTGTTCTGCCACTGCCACTCTTAGCAAGCATGTCCCACCATCAAAAAATGGCCTCTGAGCTCCAGTGGCCACATCCACATTTCTGCAGAAGAGGAAAAGCAAAGTGCTGCCTTTCCCACGTGAGTTAGCTCCCTCTAAGGACCTCTCCGGAATGCGTCATGAGTCAATTCTGCTAACATCTCTCTGGCTCACTGGCCAGGTCACCCCTGGACATAGGGAGTCTGCAAGCTGTGTTGTAGCTAAGCACACGGCCAACATGAATACAACTTGTGCTATTTCACTAAGAGGGGAGGATGGACACTTGGCACCTAAGTGTGTCCAACTCTCTTGTTGGATAGTGTGTGTTTTTTCCAGTTTTTCACTGTTATAAAAATGTCACAATAACTTCCATCTCATTGATCTTTGTACATGTGTCAATTTTTTCCCTGGGGATAAATTTCTACAAGTAGAACTGATGGCTCAAAGAGTAAGCAATTTCTAGAGCTTTCAATATGCATTGGCCACTTGCCAGATTTTTATTCATTTCCTTGCCCCCCTGCTGTCTACAGTAGTGCCTGTTTCTTACAACCAAAATAATACCAGGTGTTATGCTTGTTTTTTAGTATTTTCCAATAGTAGTGGGAAATTGTATATTATTATTTTAATTATGCAAGTAATGAAGATTTTTCTTCAGGAAAACTTATTATTGCTTATGGAACATGTTCCCAGTAACCAAATATTCACGAAGAGCATAAGCTCCCTTTTATGTGATAAAAAGGATTCAGACAAAACAGACTCGGGTTGTTTCTCTGAGAGATGCAAACATTTAATCCTGGAACTGCAGAATTCCAGAGTAAATCTCAGTGGTTTAAGAGCAGCTATTGCAGAAATGAAACAATCTTTGCTGAAAAATAATGTTATTACATTTTTGACCTTGGGTCTGGGTAAAGGAAGTCTAAGGCATTCCATTCTGTCTCCTGAATTTTTTTCTTTTACATGAACAAATGAAGCTTCTTGTCTAAAAGAGATTAAAAAAAATCAGGACTTAATGCCATAGTGGGCCTCACCTGTGCTCCCAGAAATTCACAGCTAAGCAGATGTTTGTCATTTATAGTGAAGAGAATGGGTGTTAATCGCTGTCCTAGGGACCAGGGCCATCCCCTTGTTAGCTGCTGAGGGCCAAAGAGAGGCTACTAACATAAGAGATAGCCAGTGCACCAGCCCAGGGCCTGCCTGGGCATCCTTAGCTCTCTGCCTGCCTATAGACAGGGCCACTTCTGACCTCCAGAGAAGCTTTGGTCATGGGAATGTCCAAGGACAAGAGTCAGAGCATGCCTGGGTGTGGTGGGTGGGAAAGGAATGGAGAGTAGTTTGCATTTAAAACAGAGTTGTCAGGAAAGGCCCTAGGAGAAGGTAATGTTTGAGCAAAGACTTAAAAGAGATGGGAGATGAGCTGTGTGCACATCTACAGGGAAAGCACTGAAGGTCAAGGGCCCAAGTAGTTCCAAAGCCAGGGGAGGAAGCGGGTTTATGCCTCAAATGTTACAGAAACACCAAGAAGGACACAGAAGCTGGGGCAGAGTGAGTGAAAGCAGATCCTAGAGGTCCCAGGAGGTCAGATTCCTGAGCAATCATTGTAAGGATGTAGTTTTGCCAAAGGCGGATGGGGATCAGAGTAGTGACAATGATCTCTCTCTTTTCTTCCGCTGCCTTGCTGAAACCAGAATTTAGGAGCTACTGGAGTCATCTCAGAGCAGTAGTGTGATCTGCCTGGTATTTGAAAAGGATCCCAGTGGCCCTGCTGTTGAAAGGAGAGTGTGTGGAGGGCAAGCATTGCAGCTGGAGACCTGTTAGAAGGCCTGTGCTGTGACGTGGCTTGGAGCAGGGCGACAGCAGTGGAAGAGGGACAAGTGGTTGGGTTCTGAATCTGTTTGGCTGATGGACTAAATGTGGGTATGAAGAAAAGGAGGAGTCAAAGATGGTGCCCAGGTCTTTGAGAAGAGTGGAGGGGCCACTTATCAAAATGGAGCAACTCCAGGAGAACAAATCGGGCTGGGATCATATCAGGAGTCTGGGCCTCTCCCTCTGTGGGCATGACCATCAAGTCCCAGTGTTAGTGATGATAAACTTTCTAAATACCTGATTTTTTTTTTTTTGATAAAAAATTTCTCCATTGTCAGGGTTTATACCATCAACGTTCTGCACTGCCACCATATCCCCACTTTAGCTTCACCTCCGCTCTCTGTTAGATTAATCCTTTGCTCACCACTAGTCCTGTAGTCTTAGTTTTTCCCATGGGGAATATCCCAATGTTTTTTATTCATTCACAATGTCTTTTTTGTCACTTCTTTACACATGAAGTCAGTTTAGCTGGTGGGAGACTGGGGATTCACATGATTTTCTGGGAAGGAACAGGCTGCCTGACTTCCCCTTGGAGGGGACCTAATCCTTTTGCTACATGCACCAAAGAGCTGACTTTGAAGTCCAGTAAATGTATAGTCGATGCCTTGATGTTATTCATTTGGGGTCAATTTTCCCACAGATGTGGTGTGCCTACTTAATATGTAGATTGAAAGTATCTTTTATTTAAGAAAATTTTTCTTGAATTTTATCTATAAATATTTGTTCTCTTCCATGCTTTTCAGTTTCTTCTTCAGTGTCTCCAGTTAGGGCACCCTAGGATTCCCTTCACCTGTCTTCTGTAGGTGTCATTTTCTCTCTGATTTTTTAGCTCATTTACTTCCATTTTATTTATTTGATATTTTTTTCTGTCTGTTCTCTATGTCTTATTCCCCAGCTAAGTCTGTGCTCCTCTATGCTCTCTCCAATATCGCCTTTATTTTGATAATTTTACTTTTCCCCTTTCTTTCTCCAGATCTGCCAGCTCACATTTCACTTTCTTAAGCTCTTGCTTCATAGACAAGTGGCATTTTATTCACAGCTTTCATCTAAATCACGGCAACATTTTTCTGGTGAGATTTCATTCTCTATTTCTTTCTTCTGTTTTTCTTATAGTATCTTTGCTAGATCCTGGCTTCCTTCTGAGAACTCACATTTGCAGAAACTTTATATCCCCAGAAAGGGATTGCTTTGTGCAAATATCTGGTTCTTCCCCAACCCTACTTCTCCAAGACACCAGGACCACGGGAGCTCCTGCCCACCCAGCCTGCACACACTCTGGTCACCAATGTTGGTTTTGCCCCTGGGATATGCCTCCCACTTTCACAATGCATGCTTTGCTGAGGCTTGCTCAGATTCGATAGGCATGGTCCATCTCTCTTTGTCTTTCTCCGTGTACCTCTGCTCAATGTACCTGGTTGGTGGCCCATTTAACTATTTTGTGGTTGAGATTTTATCTATTTCCTAATTTCATGCAAAATAGAGCTTGTATTTTCTATTCCTCTTTCTCCCATTTGTTTTTGTACGGTTTCCAAGCAGAGAAGAAATGCTGGTTTTTTGCTGCCATTTTTAAACCTTAAATCCTATTGTTTATATACTCAGTTGTATTAAATTTGGACTTGATTTTTGAAAAATAAGTAAAGTAGGAATCCAGGAGAAGAAGTAGAAATCATCAGTTAAGAGAGTGGGCTGAGTTCAAGCGCCAGACACCACACCATCTGGCTGTGTTATTGCAGGAAAATTATTTAACCTGCATGACCACAGTTTCCTCGTATGTGAAGCAGATAAAATAAGGGGATTAATGTGATGATTTAGTAAGATGATTCGTAGAAAGCATTTATTATGGTGCCTGGCACATAGCAATTAATCAACACACGTTAGCTGTTATCATCATTATCATCATCATCATCATTACTGTCATTATCATCAGCTCACATGTTTAGCCAGTTGTCCTAAAACCGTTTGTTGAATAGTTCAACATTTTCCCACTATCTTGAATTGCTTGAGAGTCTATGAAAAAAAAATGTGTTTACTGAAATATGTCTTTTGTCCCTCTCGCTGTTACACTGATCTGTATGTTCCGACATCAGGACCATGCACATCAGAGTTTTCTCTCTGCTTAATGTATTTTCATATCTAGTACAAGACTGCCCTCATTATTTTTTTCAAAAATATTCTAGATTTCTCACGTGGATTTTTGTTTGTTTGTTTCTTCTGAATGAATGTTAGGATAATTTTATCAAGTTCCAAAGAAATTATTCTGAAAAATTTGAGAGATTGTAGTAAATTTAAAGGTTAAGACGGAGAACATGTTGAGCCTTTCCAGCCAATATGGTGAATAGTCTCTCCATCTAGCCAAATCTTTTTTTTAATGTCTGTTATAGTTTTATTGTATTCTTTTTATATGCTTGTGGTAGTGAACTTCTGTTGACAATTTCTTTGATCTTCTTTGGTTTTCTGGGTGGAAAGGTGTTGCGTCTGTAGCCAGGGTTTATTGAGTCTCTGCAGCTTCCCATATCTCTTTCTTCTCCCAACAATGGAGAGTTTTTCCTTAGTTCAGGGGATTTCCTATTTTCTTCCACTCTGTAGCACACACAGAGGGCTCCAGTGGGGATGGGACCCTCCTTTTCCTGCCTGTTTCTCTCTAGACTAGCTTTCTGCCACCCATCTTCCTATGTCCTTCCTGCTGGTAGCTGTAGTACATTTATACATTTACGTAAGCCCAAAGTTTCCCCAAATCCAGTTTTCCCTGAATTGCAAGAGAATCCATCACTTTTTGGAGCGCTGATCCATAAATGGTTTTGCCTTTGCTCAGGTATCTCCCACTGTCCCCAGTGAGCTGTTGGGAGGTTATCATTTCTGCACCCACAAGATGCAATCTACCAGAGGGCCTGGCTGTCCCTTACCACCAGGGTCCCAGAAGAGTCCTCCTCTGCTTGGTGTCAACCCACCTGCCAGAACCCTCCCCACTTGTCATAGACTCTTTATGGAGGCCAACAGGGACTTAATCTTTTGTTTATAAATCCATAGAAATGAAACCTGACACTTGAAACAGTTCTCTGGCTGTTTCCATGCAGTGTGCTCAACTCCAGACTGAGAAACAAGCGCCGGGCTTAGTACCTGGTCAGACTGCTCAGGTGACCCCCTTGGAGCCTCCTCCTCCTTCAAGGACTTGCCCTGGAATGCTTCATCTTGGTCTTGCTCACATCTTCTCTCCCAAAGTCAAGGTGACATTCCGGGACCCTCCGCAGTCCCCAAGGGTTCGACCTCTTCTGTGCCATTGCTTGCCTGGACCTACAGTGACCTAAGTCTTTCCAGGAACACCTACTCCAAACTCGTGCACCAGGCTCGACCAGGTTCTTGGTCCCACTTGTTATCCAGTGTTCCTTATCCCCACTAGCATGCAAATAAGTGACAAGAAATGAATCTTGAATTCTTACAGGGAAAGAGCTCAAAGAATCTAAAAAGGAGAAGAAGTCAACAGCTCCCTGTGACAGAAGTGATGAAAATAAACCCAGCTTCAAAGATGAACGTGGCTCCCCCTTGTCCAAGAAAAGCAGCTCTGCTGGTGTGTCCCCCACGTGGGGACAATGCATCTCACTAAGCAATAATGAGTTCTTGGAAAAAGGATTATGAGCAGAACAGAGAGGATGAGGGGCCAACATATTGTTTTATTTTCTTCCATTGATGGTAGAATAAAACTCACCAGCACTTCTGCCCTCCTTTGTGCTAAAACCAGTGGAGTCTTAGTGGCCCTGGGAGCTGCTCCAAGACCACCGTAGACCCCTCACCCAAGGAAGCTGCAATTACCCTGAGCCTTGATAGGGTCACCAGGACAGTAGACTCTGGGGCCCATTTTGCCCTCTCTTCCCTTCTTTTTCTCCACTCCTCCATCTTCTCTCTTTCTAATTGCCTTTCTCCAGGAACTTTCTAGCAGTCCTCTTGAAGATAGAGGCAGCCACACTGAAGGCTAATGTTTGAGGACCTCTTGCTCCAGGGAGGTGGTGGCTGAAGACCTCATAGGGTAGACAGAGCTGTGGGGACTCTTCACAGCCCACAGTCCCAATGCAAAGCTGTGGGGTGGCATTGGCACAACCGAGCCACCTAAACTGCCTCCAGTATCACCTGTGCCATCTGCAAGTGCTGAGTCGTGTCGGTTCATGGTTGCATTTTCTGATAAGTGAGTGAGGGACCCATGTTCCATCTTGATAATAAAAAAGGATGCTTGCAGATTAGGCACAGAGTTAAAGTCATGAAACCAGCATGCTAAACTAGTGGGCTACCAAATTGTCACAACCCCTGGGGAGGCACTAATCTAGTCCACCTAATTACAGTTGTTTTCATGGGATAGCGTTCTTCAGTATAGACATAAAGGAATTAAGGGAAGAAAACTGAATTGCACAGTGAACATAACTGTATGCATATTTAGGAAAGAAGTAACCTTGACGCTGTCCCAGCTGGGGTGTGGTGTTTTATCAAGAATGGATTTAATACAGGGAATTAGATGCATGCAAACTTTTTGGAATGATGGGAGAAACACAGCGAACTTTCAGGAACTTAAGAAATGTGGGAACCATGAGAAGCTACTCCCATCTGTGGTCACAGCTGCCCACAGCACCATAAAGCAGCAATTTGTTCTCCAGGAATTGGGTGTTTGGTGTCTGCCCATGCATCAACTCGCTGCTTCTGAAGGACAGTGATGATTTCTTCCTTGCATCATCAAAATCGTATTCAAGTGCCTCTTACTGGTGAAATATAAACCAGAACCTGGTGACAAATCAGCCAAGGAAAGGTGTTTTTCAGGCTTGCTGTCCCTGCAGTTTAGGGAAGAGTTCGAAGGGCAGCAGTAGTGCTGCGGACCAACAGACAGTATCTGGTGCAAACATTACATGCACGCGTTGTACAGGGTGGACACTTCCTTCTTTAGGCTTGGGAATACTCTCCAGCCTGGAACTGGACCAGTGTCTTAGGATGTGCCTTTGAACACTTCTGGCTTCTTCTCTGGAACAGGACACCAGAACTCAGCACTCTGCCCCTGAGCAAGGATTCCCTTTCCAGCTGCCGAACCTGAAATAGTTGAACTGCTGTCACTCTGGATGCTTGTTCTCTCCTCTTCCCATCTCCACCTCTGTCTATACCTGCTCCCTCCCTGCAACTCACCAACTATTCTCAGAGGAGGAAAACCCTCACCCTGAGCAAGAAAAATGAACTCATTCCTCAGGAAAACACCTCCTTCCCCATAAGGAGAAAAGAGACTGTGTTTTGTATTCCTTGTTGAGGAGAAGGAATAGCCTGTAGCCTTACTCTCTGGATGTAACCCAGGGAAAGTAGAGACCCCCTTCCACTATTCCCCTCTACTTCAAATCAGTCATTCTCTGCCCTGCCATGGGGACTCCCTCATTGTGCTCATTGACCAACTTCTTCTGGTCGTTGCCTGTGGGCAACTCACTCCCGTTCATACAATCTTTTTTCTTTTTTGTCTGTACAAGAATCTATATGTATGTAAATGGATTCTTCTTCCCATTTCATATATAATCAAATTAAGGATGCCAAGGCAATAAGCTACTTCCTCAAGGGCACAGCTCATGAGTTTCAGAGATAGACTTAGAACCCAGTTCTTCTAATCCTCAGCCAAGCGCTCTCACTACAGACCAGCAAAGACTTAAGAGTGGAAGAAAGATGAAACAATTACCACTTTTGCTGCTGCATTCAAAGTGGGCTGAGTTGGCGACACTCAGCTGTTCCTTTTCCGCTATTTCCACTCCCTCAGTCCTTGAGAACACTGCTAGGCATATCTTTTCAATAAACGAGAAAGGCCACACAGTATTAACATACCCAGGAATTCAGTATGTGCCCTACATAATGCTGTAACATTTTCTCTTCATGTAACAGAGCACTAAAACTGTCCTGGATTGACCCCAGCTATCCACGGAAAATTGACAGGTTTTTAATGAATGACTTTCCATTCCTACAGTGTATCTTCTAGCTAATTACCTAGAGTGCTTACCTTACACTAACAAGATTACAGAATTTTGAATATTGTATGCGCTGTGTTAAATTTTTCTCTTTACGATAATGATGAATCTAAAGTAGATGACCAATAATTCTATCAAACCATGGCGAAGTCCACTTTCCTCAATATGACAAGTGCTCACCCTTGAGACTGTTGTCCTTATAGTGGATGAATTGGTTCACTTTTATTCTGTTTAACAAGCAGGTTCAGATTTATAAATGGTATAACCGTTCACGTTAGGTTCATTTGCTAATGAAAAAAAGATTTAATGTTTTTCAAATGCACTTACACTTTATTTCTGTCATCATTAGGACGTTTCATTAGTGAAGAAGTTTCTCCGGGTCCAGATAGGAATTAGTAGATAATCCTTTTCAGCTTCTTAATTGAGACAGCTTAGCAATGTTGGTAAATTTTATGTTGTAATTCTTTAGTATAAATGTGTCAAATATTACAAGTTTTTTTCTGGTGAAAATTCGTTGAGGAAAGGAAAACATGTGTGTTTTTGACATGAATTATCCTGTAACTTTCTCATATTCTATCAGCATTTCATTAGATATTTAGAGTTTTGTAACACAGTTTTACCTAATTTGTTAGTCCTATAAAATTTTCAGATTTCTTGGTTTGCTGTCTTATAGGAAGATTTTTTAAATCTCACATTTGACTGTGTTTTCAAGTTGTGGATATTAAACTAGATCTAACTCTCAATTCGCAGTCAATTCACTAGCCTTTATAGATTTTCAAACTTTGGACCAATTTAATCACTTGAATAAAAATTAAAGCCTTTCTCAATGATTTTAAGTTCTAATAATACCCTTATCCTTATCCTAAAGAACAGGTTATCCACAAGAAGGAATTGTCTAATTTATAAAACCAAATCCTTAAAACATACAATCAACTCTTCTGAGAGAAAAAACATATGGTCATCCTAATAGATGAGGAAAGGTAGCTGATAATATTCAACATTCAACCCTGATCCAAACAACAGGAAAAAAAACTTTTGTAAAATAGGAATATAGAAATACTTTTTAAGATCCAAAGTGCCTTGGCAAATGAAAATGAAAAATATAAGAAGTCCAGCAGATACACGAGCAAAGGATATGGACATACTATTCACTAAAGAACAAGTACAAATTGCCGATACATTTGTGAAAAGATGCTCAAACTTATCTATAAGCAAAAACAAACAAAAAAATAGTAACATCATGCAAATTTAAATAATTAGATATATAGTGCATTGATGAAGATCAACAAGATTAATCGTGTACATGCATGAGGACAAAACCCCAGCCAGCACTGATGGAGGTAAAATTGGTATATCTTTCAGTAAGCAATTTAGCAATATATTTTAGCGTTTAAATGTGCAGAATTCTACTTCAAGGATTAACCCAAAAGATTTCCTACCAATGTATCTTCCTCTCTATTCATGGATTGATTGATGAGTGGAGAGGTCCATTGCAACATGGTCCTTATTCTTGTGGAAGAGGAAAGACTAAAAGTCAACTGACAATAAAATGATTTGATAATTATAAACAGAAATTTAAAAAAATAAACAGCAATATTGTGCGCTTACGATATACTGTACTCCAGTTTAAGAACTTCAATGCCTACACCACCCCATGAAGGAGGTTCTATTATTATCTCCATTTTACAGAGGAGGGAGCCAAGTAACTGAAAAGTTGCATAATTACCTAATTCCCCACAGTGTATCGGTGATCCCTTGCTGTGTAACAAATCACCTCAAAATTTAGTGGCTTAAAATAACACACATTTGTTATCCCCCCGTTTCTGTGTGTCAGGAATTCTGATATGGCTCAGCTGAGTGCTCTGGCTCAGAGGCTCTCCCAGCACTGCAGTCAAGGTGCTGGCTGGGGATGTATCATATCAAGGCTCAACTGAGGAAGAGTCTTCTCCCGAGATCACTCATGTCGGCAGGTGTTGGCAGGATTCAGTGTCTCACAGGCTCTTGGTTGGAGGACTCTCTCGTGGGGGACTTTCCATAGGACAGCTCACAATATGGCAGCTCACATTCCCCAGAGTGAGGGCTCTGACCTCAGAGAGAGAGAGATTGAGAGACAGGCCACAATCTTTTGTAACTATAGCTACTGGCCCAGTGTCTGCCACACACTTGGTGCTCAAAAATTGAACAATAAAGCCCATTTGTGTAAGAACAGAGCACATTTTTATATGCACATTTCATATGTGCTTATAAAATATTAGGAAAGCTATAGTCTCGCCAAATAGTGGGGTTGGGATCATGAGGAAAAAATTTACTATTTTACAATTTGAATTTTTAACCAAAAATTCACAGACCCCTAGTCTGAAATTGTCATGTTTTAAACCCTAGTAGGTAAATTAGTAAACAACTTTCATTAATTTATTTTCAAAATCAATCACTCTTTTACTGACATGTTCAGTATTCATGAAACATATGTTAAAATCTTCTGTGAACTTTCATATGAGTTACATTTTAAATCATTTGTGTTACCCACGTTTCTGTTATAATTTTGCATTTTATATATTTTGATAATTTCTCTGACAGTTTCCAAGGAGTGAACAGATTTGGGGATAAAATGGTCTTGTTCATTTAGTCTCACTTTATAAAATATTCAGTAGCTGATACTGAGGAAAGCAACATATTGAATTTATAACAAAATACTGTTACATTTCTAAAACTTATTCATCCTTGATTTTCAATTATTTTTGAAGGAGATACATTTTTAAATGTTTTTCTACTCAGAATTATGTTATGATATTTCATATCTTAGATACGTGATAAAGAAGTGATCCAGATGTGTGAGTATTGTTAGGATGTGCTCTCCCTTCCAACTTTACAATGATCTCTCATCCATGTGCTTCTTACATATGTTTACACCAGATGTCAGCCAACTATGGGCCACAAGTCAAATCCTGCCCGTACCTGTTTTTGTAAATAAACGTTATTGGGACGTATCATGCTGTTTTGTTTGCATATTTTTTATGGCTACTTTCCTTCTTCAATGGCAGAAATAAGTAGTTCTGACAAACAGTATGGCCTGCTAAGCCTAAAATATTCACTATTTGGCCCTTTGTAAAAAAAGATTTTCAATTACTGTCTGAAAATACTGAGAATTTTTATCCATGACCATGATACAGGCTTCCGTGTATAGATCTCCTTTAATTGTTAGCAATAATTTCTGTAGTTACTAATGGGTCAGTCTTGCACATATTTTGTTAAATTCTCCTCTAAATATTTCCTGTTTAGATGCATATGTATTATTTTTTTAAATTTCAATTTCCAATCTCTTGTTACTAAAAATATAAAGAAAGTTACCCCTGAATTTTGTATATTGATGTGACTTTACTGAACTTGTTTATTATTCTAGCAACTTTTTTGTAGATTCTTTTTGATTGTCTATGTAAAAATCATGTCATCTATGAATGAAGACAGTTACAGTATTCTTTTCTAATACATTTTATTTCATTTTCTTCTTTAATTGCTCTTGCTAGAATCTCCAGAAATATGTTGAATAAAAAGAGTGAGAGCAGACGTTCTTGCCTCTTTCTTGATCTTTGGTGGGAAATAATTCAGTCTTTCAGAATTAAGTACGATGTTAGCTGTGAATTTTTTGTATTAGCCTTTTATCAAGTTATTCTGTTCTATTGCCAGTTTACTATGAGATTTTTATCAGGATGTTGAATTCTGTAGTTTTTTTCTTTTTTGTGTGTCTATTCAGTGATCATCCTGTGTTTCTTTTTTGGTCTGTTGATACAGTGAATATCATTGACTAATTTTTGAATTTAAACCAACCGTGCATTCCTGGAGTAGATCTCACTTGGTTATGATATATTATTGTTTTTATATATTGATACACCTGATTTGGTAATATTTGGCTAAGGAGTTTTATGTCTGTTTCCTTAGGGATATTGGTCTGAAGTTCTCTTTTCTTGATTTTGGTATCAAGATGATACTGGCCTCATAAAGTCAACTGTAAAGTGCTCCCTCCTCTTGTATTTTCTGAAAAAGTTTGTGTGAAATTGGTGTTATTATTCTTTAAGTGTTAGGTAGTATTTGCTAGTGAAGCTGTGTGGGCTTTGAGCGTTCTTTGTGGAAGGTTTTCAACTACAAATTAAATTTATTTATAAATATAGGACTCAAGATTATCTAATTTTTCTTGAGTGACCTTTGACAGTTTGTGAATTTCAAGGAATTTATCTATTTAATCTAAATTGTTAGGTTTATTGCCACGAAGTTATTTTGCTATTATCATTTTAATTCAAGTAAGCACTGTAGTGATGGCCTCTTTCGTTATAGTTACCTGTGAATTGGGTCTTCTCTCTTGTTGATCAGTCTGGCTGGAAGTTTTTTTATTGTATTGTTTTTGTCAAAGAACAGGCTTTTGGCATTATTGATTGTCTCTATTGTTTTTCTGTTTTGTATTTCATTAATTTAAGTTTTCCTCTTTATTATTTCCTTACTTTGGGCTTTATTCGCTCTTTTCATAATATCTTTTTAGGGTAGATGCTTAGCTCATTGATTTGTGATCTTTTTCCTTTTTTAATACAATAATTTAGTGCAGCAAACTTCCACCTAAGTATTACTGTTAGTTGCGTCTCACAATTTTGATATGTTGTTTTTACATTTCAACTCAAAATACATAGTTTTTCTAATTACTCTTGTGATTTCTTCTTTGACTCATAAGTTATTTAGAGTGTGTTGTTTAGTTTTCAAATATTTGGAGTTTTTCCAGATACATTTCTGTTATTGATTCCAATTTTACTTTTGCTGTGGAAATAGAACATAATTTGTATTATTTTTATCTTATAACATCTACTGAAATTTGTATTATCACCCACAATATTGTCTGTTTTGACACCGGTTACAAGTGCATTCAAAACCAACATATAGGGGCCAGCCTGGTGGCACAGCGGTTAAGTTCACACGTTCTGCTTTGGCAGCCCAGGGTCCACTGGTTCAGATCTCAGGTGCAGACATGGCACCACTTGGCAAGCCATTGCTGTGGTAGGCATCCTACATATAAAGTAGAGGAAGTTGGGCACAGATGTTAGCTCAGGGCCAGTCTTCCTCAGCAAAAAGAGGAGGATTGGTAGCAGATGTTAGCTCAGGGCTAATCTTCCTCAAAAAAAAAAAAAAACACACAAAACAACCAACATATATTCTGCTATTATAGGGTGTAGAGTTCTATAAATGTCAGTTGAGTCAAACTGATTGATAGTGGTATTAATGTTTCCTTTATACCAAATATTGTTTCTTCTGCCCTTTCTTTATTTCTTCTCTTTTTGACACTGTAATTATTCAATGTTAGAACATGTGATATTGCTCCAGAGCTCTAGGATGATCTATTCTGTATTTTTCACATTTATGCACTTTTTATTTTACTTTGGATAATTTCTATTGACCTAGTTTGAAGTTCACTAATTCTTTCCTCTGCTGTGTCTAATCTGCTAATTATCTTGTTTAAGAAATTCTTCATATCTAATGTTGTGTTTGCTGTTTCTATAATTTCATTTGTCTATCTGTCTCTTTTGTATAATTTTATACAATCCCTCACCTGTTTGTGGATATTAATCATAATTTTTGTAAAATTCCTGTCTGATAGTCCTGTACTAAAGTTCTCTTGATGATTTTTTTTCTCTGGTCCTTTTTCCTTGCTTTTTTTGTGTCTCATAATATTTTATTGAATTCTGGCCATGGTGCATAAAAGAAGAGTAGAGATTGAGGTATGTTATACTTATTTCCGGTTCTTTAGTTCTTATCTGCTTTTATGACCAGTACCTTGTCCTTTTACCCTGTACCAAAGGTGAAATTGCTTATACATCCCATGTCTCCTTGCAAGGCTTCTAAGTCTTTACAACTAAGTTTACCTAGCCGCCTGTGACTTCAAGTTTCTGATTCATTCAAAGAAAAGTATGATTTCATAGATTAACAGTCTCTTTTTTTGTTGTTAGAATGGAAGTGATATTCTTTTGTATCTTTCTCCATCCTTAACAGAAATGGAACTCTCTTTTTTTTTAGTTCAAGTTTTCTAACTCCTCTCTAGCAGTTCTCTTTTGATAGAAATCACCTGTTGTAGGGATTCTGCTTGTCCTTATTCAGTGTGAAAGGTCCCCTTGGATACCTTATTAATTTCCCTTGTCTCTTTGGTGGGGCTGGTATACCTGAAGTAGAAATAAGGGAAGAGGTGGCACAGCCACGTTCTCTGCCACTGTGAGTTGTGGAGTATCAAGAGGCAAATGGTCAGTTTGGTGCAGAGATGTCAGGAAGAAGTGTCTCCTCCTCTCATGTCCTCAGATGCAAAGTCTGAAGTTTCCTGCGTGAGGAGTATGGTGACAGCACACGGTTCAGCTCCTGTGTAGGTTCAGGGGCCATGGAGACCAGCAGCTCCTCTCTAGAACACACTCTTGGCCCGTGATTTGGGCTTTCTCCAGGAAGATGGAATTGGTCCTCACCCCTGGGCCCTCTCCCCAAATCCTCAGACTCAGGACAGAGAAGAGAGAAGCCCAATCAGCCTTTCATGTCTTGGATCACACCCTCCTAGCCCCACCCAATGTCCCCAGGAGAGAGGCAAGCAGCATAGCAGGTTAATCCAAACCACCATCTGCCCAGAAAATTCTTGAGACCTTAATCCTCTGTTTTATTATTTCTAAAAGATTTTTTTTTCAAACTAGTGTCATAAGGATCTCCCATATAAATCATATCACATCTGTGATTAGAGTATATCACACCTGTGCCATTATCTACTTGGATGCAAGCACTCTGAAGAGAGTGGTCCTTTAATTCTGTGCTGTCTCAGTGCAATGAACTGGCTTCCTTATTTAAGAAACATTGAATGGCATTAACAGTGTGTGTGTTTCTAGACTGGAGAACGACCACACTTAGAAGAGAAATCTGCAATGCTTGTAGTCTCTTTGTAGACTCAGATGTGTGCAGTGAGCAAGGTCTTCAAATGCCATGTCCCTGGAGCCCTCCGTGTTTGCATTCATCTTAAGCCCCTGGGAACACAAGGAATTTATTTAGCACCATGAAAGATGTCTACTTCTGTAGTCACTCTACTGTGATGACTTTGAATAATTTATCAGCTGCTTAACACTCATCAAATTTGTTTTTTTGTGTTGAAACAATCTGTAAGGTCTCTTACTCTTTATCTCAGAGTTTGAAATACTGTCATTTTAAATAAACGTGTTTCTCTCCAAACAAGAATTTCCATGTTAGAAGAAAGAAAAAAAATACTTCGTGTTTCCCATGACTGTCCCCTGTGATATATGTTAAATGTGCATCGCTTCTCTTTATTAGTCTGGGTGACCTTGAGCTCACTGTCTCCCCATGTTTATTCATGTTTGCATCATTGTTGCTCTGTTTTATTCTATTTCAGGTGCTGGGGTTCCCCAGTTCCAACCAATTGCCCTGAATGGCCGAATTCAGGTCCTCAGCAATGGGTCTTTGTTGATCAAGCATGTCGTGGAAGAAGACAGTGGCTACTACCTCTGCAAGGTCAGCAACGATGTGGGCGCGGACGTCAGCAAGTCCATGTACCTCACGGTGAAAAGTAAGGAAGAAGAACGCTTCATTTTACCTAAATAGGTCTTTTCGGGCTTAAATTTTCAATGGTCTCCCTACACACTTCTTTAAAAACAGAACACAACAAAAACAAAATGTTGGTTTGCTATAGCTGGGATTTGACGTTTTGCTGTCCAAAAAACACATTTGAAGAGGATGGCAAAAATCCAGCCAGTTGTCAACAGCATGCCCATGTCCCCTTGAGTCTGGGGCATGGAGCCACATGATTCCCTCCCTTTGGTTCCCGTGGCCACTGGTACAATCTCTGGGCAACCTAGCAGACGAATGGGTCTCTGCCTTGCTATCCTGTAGATTTTATTGTGGAACAGCCCAATATATGGTCTCAGATGTGTTCTTTTCAGAGGTTTTTTCATACATTTTATTATTTGAAAGCTGGCTTGTCCATAGATTTCCCTTTTAAGATCCTTATGAAATCAAGCAACCAGAAACCTCTACCAAAACACACAACTACAAGAAGATAGAAACGTGTAGCACTGTGCTTAGGGTCCATGCCATGTTGCTGACCCATTTTATAGGAAAGGATACCTTATAATGAAATTGTTTTCGTACTTTGGTAACTAAACCACCAAAGAAAAGACATAAAGTGGACCAACTTTTACTGAGCGTCACTTATTAGCAAATGGTTGTACATCTTGTTGGCAGTGAACCAGTTATGTCTTTCTCCATTTTTATAATTTTCTTTTGGATAACTTGTAATTTCTTCCTGAGTACAAGGCTTTGATCTGGCTTCTTCTTTTTAATTTTAATTGTGCTACTGATCGATTGGAAAGGATCACTACCATATTGTTTATTAGGGGGGCTGGATTTAAAAGTGAGTTTCAGTGGTGTGTGTATGTGTGTGAGATATTTAAAGGCTAGCTACACAAAGACTAGTATCCATCCTGTTTCACTAAGAACTTATTCTAGTTAGTCCATAATTTCCAACAGAACATTGACAATATCAAACCATCTATTTGCTATACTTTTATATCCTGTAAAAAATTATAGGTCTGAAATAGGGTTGCTTGGAAATATGTTTTGCATGTATCCAATACATAATTTTGACTTCTAAATTTTATACTCTGGAGGAACTGATGTGCAAGAATCTGAAGACAAATTGTCCTATCACTGAAATCCAAAGTTGAAATGGTAACTTTAAAAAGTGATAAATTGATGAAATATTAAGGAAACCCAAGGGCTGAGGATCGGTGGCAACCACTGTTGATCCGTCTTTCCCCAATGAAAGGAACATATTTTGCAATTGCTTTGATACATTTTAAATGTATGAAACATTTTTGCATTCCACAAATACTTATCTAGGCTCTAACAGACACAAGGCCCTATCAAGGCTGTAAACACAGTCAACTATGGACCTCACCCTCCTGAATGAAAGAGCAAATGCTTTGGAAAAGGAAATAACAAGGAAGACTATAGAGCTTACTAATTATAATGTGAGATGAGTAGTAATATGTATCATAGATGTGCTTTTCAAAGGAGGACAGAACTGCCAGCTTGAGGGGATAAAGGAAAGCTTCATGGAAAAAACTTTTAAAGAATGAGTAGAATTTAAAAATGCAGAAACTAAAGATTTTCCCCACGTCTCCTCTCTCTATCCCCTTGGTGCTGGTAGTGGGCATGGAACCTCAAAGAAAACGTCCCCCTGCCCTTAGCAGGCTTTCTCTCTCGTGGGGCCATCAGGCATGGGTGTGTACTACTCCTGTCCAGCAGAATGCACTACTGTTGGAAGACAGTGCGGCACACTGCGAGTGTACAGACGAGCGTACGGTTCGCATTTGCTGGTAGAATCGGTGACTACAGAATGAAACTCTGTGGCTTTTGAGTTGAGTCCTAAAGGATGCAACAGGTTTCAGAATTGTTGTGGGTAAACCGAGGCACTCAAGGGAGAGGGAACAGAGAGAGCAGATGTAAGAAATTAAAAGACCCGAGAAAAGCAGTAGCTCTGTGTGAAGGTTGTACAGCGCACAGAGGGGATAGAGAGGGAAAGCTTTAGGGTGAGCATATGTCCAAGAAAAATGTTCTTAGAGTTGGCCAATTTTAGATTCTCTCAACCCGTACAAACTGTTAGTGGAGAGATGGATGCACTTAAACAACATTCCTTTCACCAGTTCTTGCTAACCCTCGGGTGGCTTTATAAGTTATTTCAGCTTTAAGTGTCTGGTATTTTTAACCTTTTAAAAATCATAATATTTAAATTCTGAAAGGCAAAAAATAATTTGAGAAAGAGATATAGAAGCACAAAGAAGAAAGATATTCAGTGAATATATCTGTTGCTCAAGTGATACCATTTAACAAAAACAACTAACACACGTAAGGTGAGTTTTGCTTACTCTTGGTGGGTTTGACCAAACTATAAGTGTGTGCAAACTGACACACTGAGGCAGCACACACAGCAATGGGAGATCTGCCGCTGGGTGTACGGCTATTTTACTAAGAAAATAGGGAGGAAGTGGAAGCAGGGTGCGTTGGTGCTGGTGTGATGGGGGCAGAGCTGGCACCCTGGCTGCTGCTCAGCTGCCCACCAGCACCTGATGAAGCCGATTCTGTGTCCCCATAAGTGGTAACAGGATTATACCTGACACCACAGTGAGGGAGGTTCTGGGCTCTTCTTATCTGACATTAACCAGGCTTACATCAGGCACAATTTCTGTAATGCTTTATTGTTATTTCTAGAGGTAATAGAGAGGATACATTAAAATGCAGACCCACATGGGCACACCTAGTGTGCACACCAGACCCAAATGCCTTCCAGGTCGTAGCAAGAAGAGCAAAGACTATCATCTCATTATCCTTTATTGTGATCTCTTAATACAGTCCTAGTAATGACGTACACAGACTCAAACTCATGTGCGTGCACACACGCACCCCCTATTCCACACAAACTCAGAAAAACCATCACCAATGAACGAGAGCTACCTCTTCAAACCCAAGAGGACAAGAATGACAGCCAAACAGGGCCACCCTGCCAGCCACTGGGAAAAACACTGCATGGAATCCCTAAAAAAAGGGACAAAGTCTCCTCCCCTTTTCTCCAAAGGGTTGATTACAGGCTTTAACGTACTAAAGAATTTCTCAATATTGCTCAAATTTGTTACATAAAAATGGTAACAAGTCTACTTTGGGGTGGTGACTACTATTTTGACAACCTTCAAGCAGTAGCCCCCAAAGGAAATCCTGTTAGGAAAAAAAAATCTTACACTCCCAAGTGAAAATTGGTGAAATCCTCAAAGACAATATGAGAAGGACGTGGAGAGGGGTGAAGAAGTATGATGTAATCAATGGGGGAGCCCAGGGGACAGTGAAAATCCCTCTATGATTGCACCCCAAAGCCCTAGATTCTTTTCCTGGTTCCACTACTTCTAACTATGTGATTCTGGACAAATTGCTTTACCTCTCTGAGCCCAAAAAATAGCAAGAATTATGCCTTCCTCACAGGGGTATCATGAAAATTAAAGGGGATAATGTATGTGAAAATGCATTGTATAATATAAAGCCCTCCACTTGTGTATTCGATGACATACAAATAGCACATGATGCTGTTGGTTGTAAAGAAAGAAAACATATACACTGGTGGTGCTGGGCACCAGAACATTTCCAGAAAATCGCTCTGAAGAAGAAAATGAAAAGGTCATAGGAAGGAAGAAGGAAGAGGCAACACGACTTGCAAGATCCACGGGGAGGTATTTTCACATCCATGTGATGCTGATCCATGGGAGTGGCACCTCTGCAAACTCTGGTGGCCAATGTTTTTTTTTTTTTCTTTGAGGATGATTATCCCTGAGCTAACATCTGCTGCCAATCCTCCTCTTTTTGCTGAGGAAGACTGGCCCTGAGCTAACATCCGTGCCTTTTCTCTTCCTCTGCTTTATGTATGGGATGTCTGCCACAGCATGGCTTAACAAGCAGTGCATAGGTCCCCACCCAGGATCAGAACCGGCAAACTCCAGGCCGCTGAAGGGGAACATGCGAACTTAACATGTTCCACCAGGCCACCAGGCTGGCCCCACTAATATCTTTTTCCCAATCCTGGTTGTTTAAGAATCATCAATAAAGTGTTTGAGGATTTCAAACTGAAAAAAAAATTTTGATAGAAAGGAAATTGCACTGCTCTACGTAAAAATAGTAAGTATTCTCCCTTTTCTATGTCATTAAAAACAGAAACAAAAAAAATGGGCTGCAAATATTTCTAAATTCAATAAGAGAGAACTTTCTGGCTGATCAGTTGATGTCAGAAAATTAAGGCGTCTTCTCAGATGAGAACTGCAGACTCCCAGGATGCCTGGTGCTGGGTTTTATGCTCGTTTTAAAGACCTAAACTCTACAAGACAAGACCTGCTTTGGGGGGATTCACCGGGAGTGCTGGGAACTGAGCACAGGCTCAGTCTCCTGTCTGAGAAATTTTCTTACCTGTACACCAACTCTTTCAAAACCCGCTACTCCAATAATAGAGCAATTTAACAATGAGTGTCTCCCACCCACAGTTTTTTGGAATCAGTCATGAGGCGGCCATGGGCAGAGACGAGACCAGGCAGTCAGGTGTGGAATGAATGGTCATGGAAAGCAATCAGGGAGACAGAAAAGTAATCAAACCCTTCCAGCTTTGTTGGTCTTCTTGCTTCTGATTCAACATTATCATCTCAACTCTAATTTATCTTTCAGCAGAATTCATCCCACGAATAGGGACCCAAAACATCAGGCGATTAAGGACCCTTGGCAGAAAAGACTGAAGGACTAGGCTCTGCTTTCAAGCAAATTTGTCCTCTGGTGACAACATTGCACCCCTCACCCCAGGCCCATTAGGGGCTGAAGAAGCCTCTCCCACTGTGCTAGGGACCGTTTGGGATGTGGGAAGGTGGCCTTTTGTGGGAAGAGAATAGTTCCCAAAACTGCTGGATCTCTCAACTGGATGAGCTGTTCCTAATGTTTCTCCTAGATGCCAAAATTGCGTCCTCCCTTCTCCCAACTTTCTGCCCCTGGCGGATCTGAGCCTGTGTGTTTCCAGGAATGCTGGTTACCATACGGATCTGGGGCCCACGATGCACAAGAAACTCTTCTCTGGTCGGCCGCTCTGCATAGGTCCTTCCTGACCCCACCTGCAGTATAACAGAGCATCCCTTATCAAACAGGGCAGATGCTTCCCTGGAGCGTCACTTACTCTTGGGATCTAATGAAACTCCCCTGGCTCCCGGAGCCAACCCACAGGCTCCAGGGCAGCCTTGGTCCTGAGGCCTTCCTCTGTCAGGCTCAGCCCCGGCAGGTCCCTGGGTGCCATGCCCATCTCTCTTCTCTGCCAGAATGTGGGTACACATGCCTGCACCCTGTGTGTGCACCCACCAACTCAAGTCAGCTTTGATCAGACAGTCCCGAGGGCCTCTGCCATTACTGGACAGACCGCAATAACGTGATCTGACCTCAGGCCACTTCAAGTCCTGCCATTGCCAGGGTGGATATGTGGGGCATGGCATACAATAGTCCATTCTTCCCCCACCAAAGAATCCTTATCTGCCCTGAATATTCCTTCAATCTCCATTACTCCTGGCCCTCACCTGCTGCCTCCAGGACCTACAGATCTTTACCTAAACACCTAGTTATGGAAATAAAACTCTTCTTCTCCACTTCTTGCAATTTCTCTGTGATACTCCTGGGAGAAGAAAGGAGCACAATGCCAAGCTGCCCACACATGAAGCTGTGATGGCCTCAGTCAATCCCACAGAATGCTTCTGGGCTCCTCATGGTCGCTCTGACAGTCTGCCCTTTCCTTTAGAACAGGAGTAACGGCTTATTTTTTGTTTGTTTGTTTTGCTCTTGCAGAGGAAGGGGGAGTAAAGTTTGAATGCATAACACTACTAAATTACAATTTTTTTTGTTCTTTAAATTGCCAAATAACTCACGTCCATCTCAGTCTAAGGCTGTTTTCCCTCTGATATTTTAATTCGGGGTGCTTCTAAATCAAGCCTCCCAAACCTTGGCCCCTGGGCCCCAGGGGGCTGTGGATGACCGGTGAGGGTTCTGGGACCCCTCGAAATCACATGCAAAAGTGTATGTATTTTTCCGAGAAGAAACACTGTAGACTTCATGATGTCCTCAAAGGGATCCATGATGCAAAGAAGGTAGAGAACTACTGTTCTAGAAGGTCACACGCAGGGTGGCCTGAAATGAAGATGGCATGTTGTGCTTTTCACATATCTCAGATCATCAGACTGGAAGCAACCAAGCACATGAGAGTATGGTTATAAGGGGCCAAGGAGGAGTCAGCCACCGTGAATCAGGTGCTGTCTAGGTTTTATTAAAAACTAGGTTTTAATATTTCATGATCTTTGCTTCACGTCTACACTTTTATTGCAGCCTTAGGGACACATGTGAGGAAAATGAGTCAAAGTGATGCAACTCTGTGGTTAACAGTCAGGCTCCAGACTCACGCTGCCCGGGTCCCACCCCTCCGAGCCATGTCACCTGAGGCAGGTGACTTAGCCTTTCTCCAAGCCTTCCTAAATCAGAGGCCCTGAAAATACCTCTCTCGTGGGGTTGCTGTGAGGCTGACATGAGCCTTCACGTATAATCACTTAGCAAAATGCCCAACATGTGGCGGGTACAGACTGAGAGCTCCCACTGTTGAGGCTGAGGTTGCTAATGCTGTTGTGATTGTTATCATCCTCATTCCCAAATTAGTCTGAAGACCTCCCCTCACCCCAAAAAAGACAAATTAGCACCTGTAATAGAATGTGAAGTGTCCCCAATTCAAAAACACAGTTGTTTTTTTTTTAATTGCCCCATGCATTTATTAGTTAATATTCATACAGCAGAGGGGAGGGAAAGCTCACCAACATTCTATGGTTTCACAAGACACATTGCAGGGAAAACATGACTAAAAGGATCAGTAGTATCCTAGGGTCTTGGTGGATATATTCCTGGAGAGGGGGTCTCACTCCTGGAGGGTGCGTGCCTATTTGCATCCCTTGGGAAGAAGGAAGGAAGCCCAACTGGTGGGCCCATGGTGGTCTCATACCAGATGGAGGAGCCATGTGCCTGGATGTGGGGCTGCTTGGCCCACAGGTGTGGGTAGGGTCCCCATCCTGATGAGCACTGCACTGGGGCTCCAGCAGTGCTGGCGGGAGCAACAACCACAGCAGCTGCTGCAGATCCTCTTCTCTGTAGAGTCATTGTCTGTTGGGATGCCCCCCAACCCCTCAGGCAGGGCCAACAGTCTCATAATTTAGAGTCCACCAGCCCCCACCCCATTTCCTACACACATGCATACACTCACATCCCTCACCCTTCCCCTCTGAAGTCCAGTTGTCAAAAATATCTGCAGCTTTCGTCGGAATGTCTGGGTGCAGAAATAGAGGATGGGAAGAAGCATGGAAGAGTAAGCGCAGTGTATGCAGCAACTCTCAGCTGGTGGAAGACCCTCAGCGGCTGTCATGCCAATGGTGGATGGTGGCTCTTTCCCGTAGCATGTCCTGTGCTCCACCCAATATTTGCATTTCACTTCTTAAAGGAGCCTGAAATTCTACCAGCTGAAGATGCTTTGGAACTAATAAGGAATTTGCAAAATGGGAAGGCTAATATAGCAGCTGCACTTTGTTACCGACTCCAATTTCAATTCCCTTCCTCCCTCAGTGTAAAGTGTTGAATTGTGTGCCCCCAAAGTTCCTATGTTGAAGTCCTAACCCCCAATGTCTTGGAATGTGACCTTATTTGGAAATAGAGTGTTTGCAGGTGAAACTAAGAAGAAGTTTTACTGGAGTAGGGTGGCCCTTAATCCAATATGACTGGCATCCTTATAAAAAGAGAAAATTTGGACACAGATATAGACACAGAGGGAATATGGCCACGCGAAGACAGAAACGGAGATTGGAGTTATGCTGCCACAAGCCGAGGGTAGATAGAAGAGGCAAGAACCACACTCCCCTCGACTTTGGAGGGAGCGTGCCCCTGCCGACACCTTGATTTCAGAGTTTTTGCCTCCAAAACCGTGGTAGAATAAATTTCTGTCATTTTCAGCCACCCGGTTTGCGGTATGTTGTTATGCCAGCCCTAGAATGCTTTGCACTCAGTGATAACAGATCTTTTGCAGTCTCGTGTGTCAAGGAAGCTCACCACAAGCTATTTCACCAGCTCCAGCGGGTAAACCCTCATCTGTCTAAATTGGTGGATGTGAACTCTAGCCTGAACCAACCATGGGCAACCTATTCCCCTTTGAACATAATTGGTTTAAGACGGGCATGCGACCCGATTTTGGCCAATGAGATATAAAAAGAGATCTTCTATGATATTTCTGCAGAGGATTCCCTATTTCTTAATAGGAGACTCTGCAAGAGATGCTCATCTCTTTTAATTCTTGCCTCTATCTGGAGGTGACACCTTGATCCGTGGCAGCGTTTTGTTGTCACCCTGTGGATAAAACCACTACCTAGAGGAAGAGAGAGTCAAGAAAACCAGAAAAGTAGAGTTTTACCCGTAATGTATTGCATCTGGTATCCCCCATGGTCGCACGAGATGGCCAATTACCTGATTGCCTTTGCTGCCTAAGCCGATGTAGGTCAGAGTTTTCCCATTTGCAGCTGGAGGCAGCCAAACTAAGTAGGTAAGGGACAGCATCATCCGCAATTAATAAGGCTGGATTCAACCATGCTGCTCCCCTCAGCAAGCCAGGCCTCAGTAAATACCCCTGAGGGATTGATGAGTTCTATTTGGGTTGAGGAACTATAAGGATTCACAAAGCGTGATGCTCTGGCTTGCAGAGGAGAGGTCTGCGGGAGGAATGGCCGTTGAGAGCCTTGGAAACATCTGGTGGCCCACAGCAGGGAGGCCAGTACCTGGTGGGGGAAGAATGATAAATACAAACAGCATTTTAAAAAAATGTTACTGGGGGCCAGTACTCCCCCAAGAAAAAGAAAGTATATTCTCCCCTTTATTTACTTTCTTCTTCCTCTTTCTTTTGTCTGGAGGCTTCCCTCTGCTCAGCAGCTGAAAACTCGTTTTTGTCAGTTTGGGGTAATCTCAGCTACTTCAAGGTTTTTCGGTTGATTTAAAGCTCCCCTCTCTCACAGCCTTCTTCTGTGGGAGGTGGCATCAGTGTTCTGAGTCCTCAATTAGCTGTCACCCTTCATGCTGATGTCCCTGAGATGCCCGCATTCCCATCTGGTCTCTGGCCATGGGGTCACTGCCCAGCTACCCACAGGAGCCCCCTTCGGTCCTCTGGCTGCCTCTGGTCACATCTGGCTCTTCTGTCCACTCAGCAGTAGTCACTGAGCGCCCCCTAGTGTCCCAGACTGCTCTAGACACTGCATATTTGGTTAACAGTACAAAGTACTAGTTTACCATCATGGGGCATACATTTCCACGGGGAGAAGACATACAGATGTGTACCTAGCATAATGCTCGGCAGTGAACAGAATGCAGTAAGGAAAGGAGGTGTGCGTGTGCTTGGAGAGAGCATTCCTGGCAAATGGAACAGCAAGTGCAGAGGCTCCGAGTAGAACTGGGTTACGCTGGAGGAGCAGCAAGGAGGCCAGGCAGCCAGGCAGGGGCCAGATCCACGGTCACACTTTGGACTTTAATTATGATGACATGCCATTGGAGCATTTGGAGCACAGGAAAAGTATTATAACTACTATAGCTACAACTTACTCCAAACACTTGTATTATCTCATCTAATTCTGATAATAACACTCGTAATTCTATACTGTGTCTGACTTCTAGGAGGAATATAGGGAGGCAAGAGAACTAGCCACGAGAGCAGGTGGGAGCTCCCGCGGCAGTCCCAGGAGGAGACTGGGAGTCTTGCATCTGCCTAGGTGTCCCATGCTTTCGCTTCCATTCTGCTTCTCACATCCTGTGGTTGGAGGGGCCACCTTTCAGAAACCCAAACAGACCCCTCCAGACCGCATGCTGAGCCGTCAGAGCCCAGGGCTGCTTTATGGGACCCTCACCGGTGACTGGCTCTCCTTCTCTCCTGCATCTCCACCCTGCCCCCACCCCCTATTTCCCCAGGGCGCCCGGTGCACTAATCTCTGCAGTTCCTCCAGGAATTCAGTTTGCTTTCAGACTACCATGTCGATAAGAAGAGGCAGTTCTCACGGCTTCCACTTGGCTTTTCCTGTCCCATCATAATAGCCCCCTCATGACAGTTTAAGAATCATGTAGGTATTTCGTCAGTTACTGAGTTCATCTATTCCAACTGTGCATTCTGCAACTGAGAACACACCAGAGGGTGGCTCTGAAGATGCATTAGGTCCACTGTAAACTGGACCTAAGCCGAAACACCATAGATCCCCTGACCCATAGAACTCTGATTGGTGGGCCAGAGTAACGTCTTGGTTTTCCAAGAATTGGTGTCAATTCGGAGTCAGTGCCCATATACTTGATGAGTCATTTTTCTCTGGCCGATGTTAAGATTTTCTTTCTCTTGGGGTTTCAGAGTTGGACTGCAATGTACCTATATGTGGTTTGCTTTGTATTTATGTTGATTTAGGTTGAGGAGCTTCTTGGATCTATAGGCTGCTATCTTTCTACAAATCTAACAAGTTGTCAACCATTATTTCTTCGAGTGATATGTTTTGTCCTTATCTCTCTTGCCTTTCATTCTAGGACACATATGTTATTCCACTTGATATTGTCCCAATACCAAAGTTTCTGATACATAGATCATTTTTCTTTCAAACTTTTTCCTCTCTCATCAGACTAAATATTTTTAAATCTACTTTTGTGATCACTGACTTTCTTTAGCTATCCCTAATGTGTACAAAGCTCATGTACTGAAGTTTTTGGTTTAGATATTTTACTTTTCAGCTCTAGAATTTTATTTGGTTCTTTTTCTTTTTATTATTAAGGTATAATTGACATACAACCTTATATTAGTTTCAAGTGTACAACATAATGATTCAATATTTGTGTACAATGCAAAATGATCACCACGATAAGTTTAGTTAACATCCATCACCATACATAGTTACAAATTTTTTTCTTTTTTTCTTTGTGATGAAGATTTTTAAGATTTACTTTCTTAACAACTTTCAAATATGGAATACAGTGCTATTGATTACAGTCACCATGCCGTACGTTACATCCCCGTGACTTTTTTTAATAACTGACAGTTTGTACCTTTTGGCCCCCTTTACCCATTTGGCCCTATTCCCACCTTCTTTTCCTTCTGGCAACCATCAGTTTTCTGTAACTATGAGCTTGCTTTTTTTGTTTATTTGTTTGTCTTGTTTTTTAGATTCCACATATAAATGAGATCATATGGCATTTTTCTTTCTCTGTCTGACTTATTTCACTTAGCATAATGCCCTCAATGTTGTCACAAATGACAAGATTCCCTTCTTCTTTGTGGCTGAATAATATTCCATTATGTATGCATATATATATACACCATATATATACATACATATATATATACACCGTATACACCATATATATACATATATATATGTATACACAATATATATACACACACTATAACTTCTTTATCCATTCATCCACCAGTGGATACTTAGGTTGTGTCTATATCATGATTATTGTAAATAATGCTGAAATTAACATGGGGGTGCACATATTTTCTCAAATTAGTATTTTCGTTTTCTTCGGGTAAATACTCAGAAGTGGAGTTACTGAATCATATGGCAGTTTTATTTTTAATTTTTTGAGAAACCTCTATACTGTTTTCCATAGTGGCTGCACCAGTTTGCATTCCCACCAACAGTGCACAAGGATTTCCTTTTCTCTACCTCCTCGCCAACACTTGTTCTTTCTTGTCTTGTCTTTTTCTGGTTGGCTTCTATTGACCATTTTTGTCTCAGCGTGGGGCACATTTTTTCCTGTTGTTTTTCATGTCTGGCAGTTTTTTAATTGGATACTGGATATTCTAAGTGATATATTGAAGAGACTGGATTCTGTCACATTCCTCCAGAGTGACTTTGATCCTAACAGACTTTAGTTAGTTGGACTTAAACCTCAAGATCCCGCCCCCTTGTGGTGGGCCGCAGCTGAAATCTCTGATCATTCTTTCTTCCTCCAGCTGATGCTTTTCCCCTGAGCCCGCTGTGATGCCCTGCATTGCTTAGTGGTCATCCAAGATTTGGGTAGATGGTATATGCAAATATTGGAACTGACACTCTCTGTGACTCCTTTCTTTCTAGGATTTCCCCCTACTTTTCTTTTCTTTTTTTTTAAAGATTGGAACCTGAGCTAAGATCTGTTGCCAATTTTCTTTTTTTGTTGTTGTTTCTTCTTTTCCCTAAAGCCCCCCAGTACGTAGTTGTATATTCTAGTTGTAGGTCCTTCTAGTAGAGCTGTATGGGACGCCACCTCAGCATGGACTCATGAGTGGTGCTAGGTCCACGCCCAGGATCCTAACTGGCAAAACCCTGGGCCGCCAAAGCAAAGAAGGTGAACTTAACCACTTGGCCACGGGGTCTGCCCCTCCCCCTAACTTTCTGAACTGCTCTGCCAGTCCTTAACTCTGTTCTCTGATAGATGAAGCTAATAGGCTATGGATTTCTACTACTAATCCATACACAGATCTAGTTAGGTCCCCAGTAAATTCACAAATCTCATCCACTGAGGTTCATCTCTCTCTCTCTTTTTTTTTTTTTGTGAGGAAGATTGACCCTGAGCTAACATCTGTTGCCAGTATTCCTCTTTTTGCTTAAGGAAGATTGTCACTGAGCTAACCTTTGTGCCAATCTTCCTCTATTTTGTATGTGAGATGCCACCATAGTATGGCTCAATGAGCAAGCGTTGTGTAGGTCTGTGCCTGGGATCCAAACCCACAAACCCCAGGCTGCTGAAGTGGAGCACATGAACTTAATCACTAAACCACCAGGCGGGGCCCTGAGGTTCATCTTTTAAGCGAAGATTCTGTTTTAGTTCAGTTTCTGCTTGCCTTTAGTGCCTGGATATACACACACACACACACACATATGTATATATGTACATATATGTATGTATTTATGTATTTGTATGTATATATATGTACGTATATACACACATGCACAATCCAGATTTTACAGTGTTATCTGTGAAAAGGCTAGTCAAGCTGTCCACCATTACTACAAGTCTGAAACATTTCATTTTATTTTATAGGATTTCGATATATACTTTTAAATGATTTTTTTATGTAGCTAAATCTATCATTTTTCCTTTAGGGTTTTCTCCTATTTTGCACCATGCTTACAAAGTTATTCTCAGTCCCAAGGATACTAATATTCTATATTTGTCATTTAACCGTTTAATGCTTAAGGAATTTTTTGTGATGGAAATTATGAGTAAGAGCTAATATGTTTTATGCAAATGGTTTGTCAGTTGTCTTAACATCATTTGTTGAACATCTCATGCTGTCCTTAATTTTTGAAATGTCAATTTCATTTTAGAGAAAGATAGTTGAGAACATGAGCTCTCAAGTCGAACATCTCGGCTAGCTCTGCTGATTACTAGCTGTGCACATTGGGTAAGTTTCGTTACCTCTCTGTGCCTTGGTTATTTAGTTCTAGATTACCCCAGAGTGCTGTTACAGAGATTAAATGAGTTAATGTAAACTTAGACATTTCTTAGAACGTAGAAGTGAAGTTGGGTTCCTACCTCACACCTATACAAAAACTAACTCAAAATAGATGGTAGACCTAACTGTAGGGGCTAAAAGCATAAAACGCTTGGAAACTGTTGCAGTAATTTACATAATGCTTTCTTAGCCATGACACTAAAAGCATAAGCAATATAAGGAAAAATACATAATTTGAACTTTATAAAAAGTTAAAACATTTTGTGCGTCAAGAAATGGAAAGACAATCTGGAGAATGGGAGAAAATATTTGTAAATTATGTATCTGATAGAAGACTTGTATCCAGAATTCTTATAACTCAATAATAAAACCACAAATAACCCAATTTAAAGATGGACAAAGGATTTCAAAAGACCTTTATGGAAAGAAGATATGCAAATGGCCAATAAACACATGAAAAGATGCTCAACATCACTAATCATTAGGGAAATGTGGTTTTCACAATGAGGGGCCGGCCCCGTAGCCCAGTGGTTAGGTTTGTGTGCTCCACTTTGGCCGCCAGGGGTTTCACCGGTTCGGATCCTGGGCACGGACATGACACTGCTCATCAGGCCATGCTGAGGAGGCGTCCCATATAGCAGAGCCAGAAGGACCTACAGCTAGAATATACAACTATGTACTGGGGCCTTTTTGGGGAGAAAAAGGAAAAAAGAAAAAAAAAAGATTGGCAACAGATGTTAGCTCAGGTGCCAATCTTAAAAAAAAAAATTATTATAAAAAAAAAAAAAACTATGATGAGATACCACTCCACACCCAGTAAGATAGCTAGAAAAACAGACAAAAAATGTTGGTGAGGATGTGGAGAAATTGGAACCCCTGTACATTGCTGTTGGGAATTTAAAATGGTACAGCCACTTTGGACCACAGCTTGGCAGTTCCTCAAAAAGTTAAACATAGAGTTACCATATGACTCAACAGTCCCACTCCTAGATATGTACCCAAGAGAAATGAAACATATGTCCACACAGAAACTTGCACATGAATATTTATAGCAGCACGATTCATAGTAGCTAAAAACTGGAAACAACCCAAATGACCGTCAACTGGTGAATGGATAAACTAAATATAGTATATCATACAATGGAATATTATCCATCCTTACTAACAAATGAAGTAGCAATACGTTCTGCAACATGGATGTACCTTGAAAACATTCTGCTAAGTGAAAGAAACTACACACAAATGATTATATATCACATGATTCCATTTATATGAAATGTCCAAAACAGGCAAATCCGTAGAGACAGAAAGTAGATTAGTGGTTGCAGGGGGCAGGGAGGAGGGGGCAATGGTAGGTGACCGCTAATGAGTGCAAGATTTTGGGGCCGGCCCTGCTGCCCAGTGGTTAAGTTTGCGCGCTCCGCTGCAGCGGCCCCGCCCGGGGTTTCGCTGGTTTGGATCCTGGGTGGGGACATGGCATCACTCATCAGGTCACGCTGAGGAGGCATCCCACATGCCACAACTAGAAGGACCCACAACTAAAATATACAACTATGTACTGGAGGGACTTGGGGAGAAAAAGCAGAAAAAAAAAATTGGCAACAGTTGTTAGCTCAGGCGCCAATCTTTAAAAAAAAGAAAAAGAAAAAGTGCAAGATTTCATTTGAAGTGATAAAAATGTTCTAGAATTAGAGAGTGGTGAAGTTTGCACAATTCTGTGAATATACAAAAAAATCACTGAGCTGTACACTTTAAAACACGAATTTTATGGTATGTGAATTATACCTCAATAAAGCTATTTTTAAAAATCCCAGAATATCTAGAAACTTCTAACGAACCTGTGTAACCATTGTTAAGAGTTTGTGTTTTGCAGTTAAATAGTCTTGTTTCAAATCCCTGTTCCACCGCTTCTTAGTTATGCAAACCTGGGCAAGTTCTCCAGCCTTCCCAAGACTCTCTCCTCGTCTGTGAGGTGGAGGTAATCGTGCCCACTGTCCAGAGCTGTGACAATTAAATGACAGAATATTTTGACAGCAGTGTCTACAAAAGAGTGAGGATAAGCTGTTAATTACTGAAAGCTCGTGCCTTAAATGTGCATGGATTCTTTGGCATTGAGTTTCTTTTTTAATTTCCGCACCCGTATCATGTGGTTAAGTAACTGAATCTTTATAATATGTTAAAGATACAATACAGCAAGATCTGCCTCTCCTCCCCGCCCCCACTTCCAGCCCTTCCCTACACTGTCCCCTGAAATTTTCTTTGCTCCGCTCACATGTTTATTCTGCCAGATACACTTTTGTCTATTTCAAAAACATTGCAAGGTGATTAAAATTTCATTTAATTTATAGAAGAATTTGGGGTGGGGGACCCACATCTTTATTATATTGAGTCCTCGCATCCAGATATATGAAACTTCTTTCCATTTTCTCTAGTCTTCTTGTATATCCCTTAAGGGAGATGTACAATTTTCTCCATTGAGGACTGAGACATATGTTGTTATTTTTTTCCCACGGAGTTTTGAATTTTGTATACTATTTTAAATAGATATTTTGCCTTTTTCTTTTATTTGTATGGTCCAAGCCCAAATTCTTAATAATTTTATGTTATTACAGACGACAAATTATGTTTGAATGTTTTTACAGCGTTAACAGCCTCATGGTGAGGTGGTCAGTGGCAAGAAGGCTCAAAGACACATGCAGATCAATTTCAGCAGTAGCTTCCTAGTTCTTTCATTCATTCAACAAACATTTGCTGAGTTTCTACCATGTGCCAAGCAGTCAGTCAAGCATCAGAGCTGGGATTCCCAGCCTGCTGCCCTCCCATCTCTTTTCTGTCAGTGCCCCCCAGCTGTAGCCCACCAGCCACACACCAGTAATGAAACAAGTTGGATTTATTCTTGTTATAAGGGAAAACACACACCACAGGGACCAGTAAGATGCCTCCATGGGAGGGTGTTGGAAAGGATGTATTATATACTTGGGCTGGTGGTAGGGTGGTGTGGGGTGTCAAAGAAGCAGCCCTTGGCTCTGGATTGGATGCTTTTGGGAGTGGGGGTAACTCTGTGATTGGGAATCCTACTGAATCTTATCTACAATGGGGAAGAATGCAGTCAGGCCAAAGCTGTGGTTAGTAAAGATGCAGTGGTCACTCATGTTGGCCAGGATAGTGGATGTTTGGTCACTTTGTGGTTTATTTGGACAATGTTCATGCTATTATCTGTGTTCAGACATGATAATGGAATGGGCTTGTTTTATCTTGATCTGTCTCAGCCACGGAGTGGCCTCATCTGATGTTGGTGTTTTGTGCAATTGTTTACATTCGACAAAAAAACACTGAGGCCCAACTGGCAGTTCCCAACCAGCTCCTGGATGTCGGGGGCTGCTTTCCCTCCTCTCATTTCTCTTAATCACTGCTATCAGGTCATCGATTTTAATGTAACTTATTTTGAAAAGGATGCAGAAGACAATGGATAGTTTTGTTTAGGCATAACTAAAGAAAAGCAGCTACATATAAATGCTATCCTCAGGGGCCCCTAGACCAGTTTTATTGCAAGCTCAGCTGAAACAAGTTCACAGATCATCTGATCTGCCATGGACCTTGTGAAAAGGTTCATGGAAATAACCCTACAGAAAAGTGAGGCTTGGAAATTTCCCTCTGCTAATTGATTCTAAGGAGAGTGCAGTATCTGGACTGTGACGCTCACTTTTCTCTTGGGAATCCCCAGGTTTGACTCTCTGCAGGGACAATCTGAACTGCTCATGTTAGGATGCATCCAAAGACAATGGCCCCAGAGAAGAGTCACTGATGAACATTTGTAATGCAATGGTAGGTCATGGCGGGATGCCCATGGACACTGGGGCTGTGAACAGACATCTGCTCTTTGCAGTTCCGGCCATGGCTGCTACAGAAAGACAGAGATGAGGCAGTGGGCCTTCAAATATATTATTTTCCCACCTATTCATTTAAATGCCCACACCCTTAGCCCATTGATTCCAACACCTCAAGCTAGGTGTTCATATGTGTGCATCTATCCATCTAGCTGCTGATGTAAAGGCCCATTATGGATGCGTACAGCCCATACGCACACGTAGAAATAGGAACCTTCTCATTCTGAAGTTATGTGAGCAGAGCAGTCACCTGATGTTTAGCTCATTCTGGGCATCAGACCGTGATTCTAATTGTCTGTGTTTCATATTATACACTGAAGGACTACACAAGATTTTATAAGCATGGCAGAAGCAATAGTAGAGAATGGCTGACTCAATGCTCTCATTCTCTAAAGAGCACTATAAAATAAACAGTACTCATCTGATTCTAATTTTAGTCTTCTCTCTAAGGAAATGGAAGGATGCTTAGCCTATGGGCCCAGAGACATCACTTCCCTGCTGTTGTGGCCTGATTCTCATCTCTGGGTGGTGTTGTGGGATCTGGTCCATACTGAGAAGTCCCTGTCTTTCTTCCTGTCCCTTATTACTTAGTTTCCATACATGCTCAGAGTGGAGTCTTTACTGTTAATGAGAGAGGAGGAAGCCATATGGATTCCAGAAAGACTATAATAATTACACGTGTTCCCACGTCTTTTAAAAATGGAATAAGCGAAAAGCTTGAAAAACCTCCCCTGATCTCAACCTTCAAAGATGGTGTTTTAAAGGAGACCTCATAGAAGTATTTCTCTTTTGCCTGCCCAAGATCTGGAAAATTGGAAAGAGACAAAAGCATCAAACAACAACATCTCATTTGTCACTGATAAAACTGACATGGGACAGTGCTGTTTATATCTATAAGCAAAGGAACTTCCTAACCAAGAATCCAGCAGACACAGCCAGGCAGTCCTGAGCATCACTGGATTCCTGACAGCCTTTATGCCCAACAAAGCATAGACCCGCCATGCATACCTTATGGCCTGAAGGTGTGTATTAGTTATCTGTGGCTTTGTAACAAATTACCCAAGACTTAACAGCTTGGAGCAGCACACATTTATCATCTCTAGTGTCTGTGGGTCAGGAGTCCAGGCACAGCTTCCCTGGGCCTTCTTCTCTCTCAAGGCTGCCATCAATGTGTCAGCCATGGCTGAGGTCTCCTCTGAAGGCTCATTCGGGGAAGGCTCTGCTCCCAAGTTCATGTGGTTAGTGTCAGGTTTCAGTTCTTTTTGGGGCTGTTGAACTGAAACCCTCAGTTCCTCTCTGGCTGTTGACCAGAGGCAACTCCCTCAGTCTCTTGCAATGAGGATGTATGTCTCCACATGGCTACTTGCTTCAACAAAGCATGCAAGCTGAGGAGGCAACAGAGAGAGTCCCAAGATGGAAGTTAGATTTTCATGTAACCTAGTCATGGAAGTGACATGCCATCACGTTTGCTGTACTCTGTCGGTTAGAGTCACCAGTCCTGCCCACACTCGAGAGGAAAGGATTCCATGAGGGCAGGAATACCAGAGGCAGAATCATTGGTGGCTGCCATAGAATCTTCTCACCACAGGGCGCGTGCTTCTTAGGGGCTGCCAGGTCCCAAAAAATAGTAGAGAAAAGGGCAGAGCAATATATGCCTAGTTCCTTCTTCCAAACTCACTATTAAGTGTAAGTTCCTCCTTCTCCTTTGAATTGAAACAAGGGAGGCAGTAGGGAGAAGTAAGCACTGTTACCCCAACAGAGCTGACCCTACATGGAAGAAGTGGTGGGAAACATCCTTTCCTACCAAAAAAGATTATAAGCATATTGGTAAATCTCCTGTGCTTGGGTTTTTTCTCTTTGGTTCTAGGGCTCACACATTTTTTTTAGAACTAGAAACATCTGAATTTGCTCTTGAATAACCCACTCTTTATTCTGATCTATATATTGTCTACATTTTTCTAGCACTCAGTGTTCTTCTGCTATGTGCTTTTGAGTGGTCCACACTCTCCATCACATGGTTAGCTGTGTGTCTATTTAGCCCTGTCCTTGGTGGCCAGTTTTGCCTTCCAGCCGTTTATCATCCCCAAGCTGCATCAAGAGCATAGCTTCCTGCACCATATTTCATTGATGACAGAAAAGAGGACGGGCAACATGCCCTGGAACAAGGATGTGGGAGCCTGGAAAGCTGCAGAAAACCCTCTACTGCCTTCTCAGGATATCATGGGATGGAGATTGAGCTAATGCTCAGTGATCTCAGCAGTCCCTGGAACCAGGCTGTAAAGCAAGGAAGGATGCCAGGAGGGAAAGGGTGTTGGAGATGCTGGGGTAGGTAACACGCGCACAACCCAACCCCTCCCTCATTTATCATTCAAGTCTTGGATGTGCCAGCGTAGCCTCTCATTGAAGCAGCTCTTAATTGCTTCTGGCAGCCTCCGCGGACATAGCATGTCCGTAATCTTTCAAATCTTCTCATTAGCTGCGAGAGTGGGAGCATCAGCCTGACCCAGTGCAGCACAGCAGCCATTACCGAGCCATCGCTGGCACTTCGGCGGTGTCGTAATGCACGCGCTGCCCTTTCTTTGATTAGCGGTGGATACAAAAAGAGGGCACAGCAAGGCCATCTGGGGATTCAGAAATTCTGGGTTGATTCTTGAGGCAATGTAGAATGCACACATTTTGCACTGTATTATATGCCATCCCTCACATATGTCCACTGTGAGCACAGAATCTTGAAACAATTACGAAACAAACCACAGAAGATGCATTGAGTTAACTTAAAATGTTTATTTCCAGCTCACCCTGTAGTGCCACATACCCAGTCTCTCTTTCTGTCTTTCATCCCTGCTCCCACACATCCTTAAATGCAATTGCCTTCATCTCCCTTTTCCCACGATCCTAATCTACGCCTCTGACTTTACCTTAAGACACCAAACTGCTCATCCCCATAGGAATTTTTCAGAGATATCACAGACCACAGGAACAATGCTGGGGCTGCTTGATACCACATGGATGAGGCTCATGGCAGAGCCCACGAATTCCCAGCCTTTCGTAGGGTGTTCTGCCTGCCTGAGCCGTGGAATTGCAGAACCCAGCCAAGTACACATGAAGTCTCAGATTTAAATTCAAAGGTCATGAAGTCAAGGTCACTGTGAGCAGAATCTCTGCAAAAATTGCATGAGGTGAAGGTGTGTGGGGGCTTAAAAGTCACTAAGCAGACACAGCTTTCATTCGCAATAGCTCCACCAGGCCTGAGACCTGTGTCAGCCTGGGGGCCTCCCGCCCCATTGGACAGTGCCAAGTGGACTGGCTCAGAGGGCTGTCCCTTGATGTAGGCTCTGGGATCTCCTGCTCCCAAGCCAGTGCCATCTCTGGATTCACTCACCACAGGCAGACACAATGCCTAGAGGCCTCCTCCTGGTGTGGGGCTGCCAGCCTGGGGCCACACGCCTCCCCTCTCCTATGTCAGAGCTTGTTCTCATCTCTTCCGGCTGCACAGAACCACTGTGCTTCCCCATGAGGTCATGACTACCTCAAGTCTTGGCTCCCCAGACTTCAATCCCAGCATCCAGGCTGCAGAGAGGGTTTTCATCTCATCCCTGAGCCTAGAAACCTAGCATCCCACACTTTAGAGAAACAGCTGCCTTCACAGATAACCTCCTCGAACCTCCTGGAAGGTTGGCTCTGTACATGTGCTTGTTCAAAATGCCGTGGACTCTCCATCCCAGAAGTCCTGGACTCCTCAGAGGGAAGGGACCTCACCCAGTCCCCTCCTCCTGCTGGAGGCTTCAGCTCCCTCCCAACAACCCAGGAAGGGTCTCATCTAGCCTCAGCTTGAATGCACCTATTGATGGAGAGCTCATTACTTTTAAAGACATCTTATTCCAATTGAAATATCACGAATATTATTTTTTATAATATTATTATTGAATTCCTGCCTTGTTCTAGGAAACATACCAGACACTTTCAATATATTTCTATGCTAATTTCCAACAATGCTGCAATTTGGCCAATTTGCTTTGTTTCAGATGATGAAACTGATGTCCATAAAGGTTAAAGATGGATCCAAGGTCAGGTAGAGGGTGAACAGCTATCCCGGTTTGCCTGGCACTCTCGGTTGTAGCATAAAAAAATCTAGCGTCCTGGGGACGCCTCACGCAGTAGGAAGTGAAGGAGCTGAGATAGAAACTATTGCTCCTCCAGGCCAAGCGCTATCGACTTCTACCTGTTTGTCTAGTTCTGCTTTCTAGAGTCTTAATCACCGTTGCAGCTTTTCCTCCATGTTAGCTCTTGTCCTGCCCACATCCTGAGCAGGGCGCACCCACCAACTCCAAAGTCTTGTTCTGCTGGGGCCTCCTTTTTGGCTGACCCCTGTTCCTTAGACATTTGGGAAGTGAGTATGGGATTCCTGCCCGTGTTCACTCAGGCCCCCTGGATATGCTTCTTGATGAATCTTTAAGGAGCAGGAACCTGGATTTCCCCTGAATGCAAAGAATGTTCTTTCTCTCCCACCCCGACTCCTCCCCCTGGCTAGGTCACCATGACAGCTGACAGCATCATTGGTCTGTCCAGTTTCAGAATGATGGGAACGTAAGAGCCCACAGCAAACCACAGGTGCAATTTCTCCGGCTCAGAAAGGCCCATGTATAATGTCTTTCTCACTTGCTGACTCCTGGGATCAAGGGAAAGGAGAGATTATGAGCTCCACCCGCCCAAGCCACCTTCCCTGCCAGTACCAATCGCAAAGGGAGAGAAACAGAGAGGCAGAGTCGGTTACAGGGGCCTGGGAAAATTTCCCTGCCTACTGCACATCCAGCAAGAGGTCCAGCAAGCCTCCCTGCAGGACAGGTGGAGGCCAGCCTAGGCCTAGGCCGGCAAGCCTCATGCCAATGCCCAGCAAGCTGTGAAGGGTTGGCCCCGCTCCCAGCTCTCCCTTTTTCTCATCCATCCACAAGGAGCTTGGGTAAATCCTGCAAACATGAGAAGGCTCCCAGATGCAAGACTTGCTCTTGTTAGAATCACAGGCCCCTTTTGGTCCTAATGAGGTCCTCCCACTCATAGGAATGAGCCAAGCTCCCAACCTCCTGTAGTTTGTTTGCTGCCTCTCCCAACCATTGACACAGCTTTGATTTAAGGACGTGCACTTTAATCCCCTATCACGTGTCATTACCCCAACACGCGGCAGGAGCCACAAGACGCGAGCGCCCATAAATCTCGCTGAACGTCGCTGCAGCCATCCTGTGCAGATTCTCTCTCTCGCTGTTCTATGGCAGTTGGGCCATCATGGGAACAACACAGTGCCTTTTGCAGCAGGGTGGAAGAGAATGGGTCCAAGGTCGCTGGCGGGAGACAAGAGCACACCTCTGTCTCTCTCTTGGTTTGATTCCTAACTCCTTGTCAGACTCTCCATGAGGTCAAGCTCTTGACTGTCTGTCAAAATGAGGACTGTCATGTTAAATAATTGCCAGGACAGAATTTCAAGCTCTTCTGCATGCAAATCATGACAGCGCTGAGCCTTCTTGCTTTTAAAAACAGTGCTTTCATCTGCCTTAACTCTGGCTGCCAGAGAAAAATGAGGCACAGCTGCAAATGTCTGTGGCCTTTCAGGCTCACCTTTCCCACTACGGCACCCCACCCGCACAGCGCTTCTTCCTCCATGTGCTGCTCCTTCGCAGCCAAAGCTCCTGCTCATAGAGCTTTGCTAGAGAACACCTTCAGTGGCCTTTGTTCGGCCCCCCATTCCTTTGGAATTTAGCTCTGAGACCTCTTAGGTCTGCATCATAAATAATGAAATGCAAAACAGGCACAGGGTCTCAAGAAAATGATTAAACGGAGAAAAGCTGATGGCAGCACAATTGTGAATTTTAATAACTGTTCGGCTGGAGCCTGTATGATAAAAGATCTAGGATAGCAGACCATTGTGAGCCAGTGGTTATTTCCATATGGCCACATACCGGCTGAGAAATGGTCTCCTTCGTGTGTTGTCCAAATGTGAAAAGAAGAATCCATTTGGGCACAGAGATGCATTTATTTCCTGCTTCCCTTTAGCTGTGCATTCGGAGGTTGACAGGGCTGAAATGAATATCACAGGTGGGAAATGCAAGGTAGACCCCCGGGAGGTCCCTCCCTCTGCTTCCTGTATGGATCACTGTCATGGCGGGCTCTCTCTGTGACACTGGGGGAATTAATGGGATGACAAGTAATGGTGTTTACTGGAAAGCAAGTTCTTCTCTTTCTTTGCATTACCCCTTTCTCCTCCAGAGATGCTGGACTAATTCAGCTGTCATAGCCTGCACTCCCCAAGGTCATGGAATATAATGCGAGAACAAGGTGTGCAAGAGCAAAACATTCTAGAATCTTGAAAGGCATCCATTACAGGCAGGGCTGGCTTCATGGGTGAGCAAGCTGCGTGGTCACAAAGGGCCCAGTGCTTGAATTAATGCTATGCTGTCACTGTCTGGATATTCTCAATAATCTGTGAACAAAGGGCTCCACATTTTGATTTTCCATTGAGCCCTGAAAATTATATCGCCTTTTACAGGTAAGATATGTGAAACTATGTTTGTTAAAAATTCTTATTTCTTTCCTTCTTCACTAACTACCCTTTGCTAGTTAAAAAAGAAAAGGAAGTACATTCAAGAAAAATTCTGTGCCTGTGAGCCCCAGGTCTCTTTAGCAAAGCGAAGCAAGCCAGTAACCCACCCAGTGCTCAACTCCCAAAATCTCCTCCCCCAAGGACTCAATTTTTTACTCTTCATAATTTTTTTAATCACGTCATTATTTTTTTCTCTTCCTCCATGATTTGTTCATTTACTTTAATTCTAAATAATGAAATATGACAGACTGTTTCGGGAAGATCTTTCCTCCTGAGCTTCTGTGTTCTGGAGTCAGCGTCAACACGCAAGAACATTAGCTGTTCGTAGCACATTCAAACTCAGGGGTGATCCCAGAGCTCAGGCAGATGGCCCAGCTGTGAGCTGTGGGCCCCAGGGGTCATTCGCTTAAATAGAAAACAGGAAGCAAAGCCTCAGACACAGAGGAGTCCTGTCAGATTACTAAACCATCAAGGTCAGAGGTCGGGGAGAGAGGGACATGGTTATGGCTGGAAGAGTTGAGCACGAGATAAAAATAAGGATCGAGGGAGAGAGACCCAGAGGGCCTGTACCGGTTAGGATAGAGAGGATATACTGGAGTAACAAGCAACTCCCAACTCTCAGCAGCTTAAAATAAAGAGTTCTTGATTTCTTCCTCACACAATATGCCCACCAGGGGGAGAAAGTCTGTTCATTGTTGTGGGGGTCTCTCAGGCTCTCAGATTGATGAAGCAGGCACCGTCTCAAAATGAGCTGTCAAGATGTCAATGGGAAAATGCATTCTGGACGGTTTCATCCTAACAAGTAGATGGTCCAGCCTGGAAACCACATAGGTTGTTCCTGCTTGCAGCTCATTGGCTGGAAGCCACACATGTCACTTCTGCTGACTCACAGCTCTTGGCTGGAAGCTCACAGCTCACAGCTCATTGGCTACAGCTGGTCACTTGGCCCTGCCTAACCACAAGGGACCAGGAAGAGCAAATCTCTCAAGTGCTCAGAATGTAGAAGATCTGATGCATGTGGTAAACAGCACTCATGACCACCACAGAGCCTCAAGTGTGACTTTTTTACTTGATTATTTTGATGATTCGTCCATTCATCCCTTCATCCATCCACTCATTCATTCCTGCAGGAGTCCATCCAACAAATAGTCATTTACTGTGTGTAAGATGTGCTGAATCTTGATGGAGTCTCTGCACCCAAAGAGCTCACGTCTGTTGGGGGAGCTACAAACATCTTGTGAGAAAATACTTGTCGTAAATGTCCTGCGTATCATGCAGGCAATTTGCTATGAGAGTTTAGAGGAGGAAGTCAAAATTTCCACACGGGGCAATAAGTGGATGCTTCATAGAGGGGATGGCATTGGAGCTGCATATTAAGAACTTAGGCAGTTGCAATAAGCAGAGATAAGGAGGAGGATGGGAGAGGCATTCCTGACATCGGGAACAACCTCAACAAAACCTAGAGGCCAGAAAACATAAGATATTTTAGCTAGAAAGGGAGCCCACATAATTTACCGTCAACTTGTGAAAGACGTTGAATGCTGTTGAAAGCAGAGAGAATATAGCGAGAGAAGTACTTATAGAAAAGTAGTTGACATCTATCTGCAAGATGGATTGCAATAGTTGGGGTGAGTTGAACAGAAATGGAGGCAAAAGCCAGTAAGGAGACTGTTGGAATAGTTTAGACATTAAGCTATAAATACCTACTAACCACAGATAAAGCAGGCCTAGTAAGGAAAGGGCACAGTAAGAGCCTTCAGGAGGGAGAGTCGACACGACTGACAGTGACTGGACAGGAAGGGAGGATGGAGAACAGGAGGGCAGTCTGTGTCCAGCCTGGGGCCAGACCCTGAGCACACCCTGCCCTCTTCATTTGTATAAAGAGGGAGCAGCTACAGATTATGCTGAACTTTCAAAACTAAATGATCGTTAGAAAGGTGATCACCTGCATTAACGGAGCTCGGGAGCTGTGTTACTCAGGGCTCTCCAGAGAAGTGGAACCCATAGGAGATATATATGTGAAGAGATTTGTTATGAGTTGGTTCACGTGCTTGGAGGCTGAGAAGTCCCACCATCTGATACCTGCCAGCTGTAGACCAAGAAGGCCAGTGATGTATATAATTCCAGTCTGGGGGGCAAAGGGGCAAATTCCTCCTTCCTCCACCTCTTTGTTCTATTGATGCTCTCAGTGGGTTGGAGGATACCCTTCACGTTGGGGAGAGCAATCTGCTTTACTGAGCCCACTGATTCAAATGCTAAACACATTCAGAATCACCCTCATAGACACACTTAGAAACAACACTTACTGGGCAATGTTTAGTATGAGTCGAGTTGACACACAAAATTAAACATCACAGGAGACTAACATCTCCCTGGGGAATCGTTGGAGATAAAAACTTTTGCTGAGGTGGAGGTGCCTGTGGGATAGGCACGTGCAGATGGCCAGCTTTCTCCTGCTCAGTCTTTGATGACTCCCTCATACAGTTGTGCAGGTCAGTGCTACTCACAGTGGGGTCTGGGGATCCACAGCATCAACATCAGTGGGCTCTGCAAATTCTCCTGGAGTGGGGCTCAGCAATAGTGTTCTGGAAAGATCCCTGGGTGATCTGTGTGCACATTAAAGTCTGAGCAGCTATGATGCATCAGTCTGTTCAGGGTGCCATAGAAAAATGACTTAACCTACAGACAGCTATTTCTCATACTTCTGGCAGCTGGAAATCCAAGATCAAGGCGTCGACTGACTCACTTCCTGGTGAGACCTTTCTTCCTGGTTTGCAGATGGCCATCTTCTTGCTATGTCCTCTCATGGCCTTTTCTCGGTGCATGCACGCGGGGAGGAGAGAGAGAGATCTCTTCCTCTTCTTATAAGCCCACCAGTCCTATGAGTTTAGAGCCCCACCTTTATAAACTCATTTAACCTTAATTACCTCCTATAAGCCCCGTCTCCAAATACTATCACAGTGGGGATTAGGGCTTCAAATATGAATTTGGGAGGAAGAGGGACACAAACATTCAGTCCACAGCATAAGATGTGTGTGGTATACAGTAGCTTTACCTTCTTGTCCGATGTTCCTGCAAGGACCTGGTGGTTGCATCACTAGGAGGCTCCAGTGGAGAGGTCCCTGCAGATGGACACCTGAAATTGACAGGTAATAGGCAGATAGGAGACACATTAAAAAGTGACCAGTAAAAGAGCATTCAAGGTCACTATTAGAATATCTCAAATTTCTAGGTCTTCTTCCATTTGCAATTATCACCTTTTGGACGCTTTGTGGACTCTTTCAGAGGCTGGATTAAGTTACTGCCCCCATGACTGCATCTGAGGGAAACAACCTTATTGGGCCTTGTCTGTCCTTCTAAATCAAGCACCTTTGGAAGTTTCCTGGAGGATTCCTGGCACTTGTGCTCAATTAAATAACTTCTTCCCAGCATAGGACAACTACCTAATGATATAATCCACCTTAGACTGGAAAAAAGCATTACGTTTTGTTTCTTTTGCTATGTAATTCATTTCCATTAATAACCTAGAACGTGCCCCTTAGTTCAGCATTGCTTTTTGCTGATTTCATATTGCACGCAAGGTGACTACTCATGTTTAAGATGTGTCTCCAAAACGGCACATATGAAACAGGCCCACTTCTCCATCCTGTGGTCTAAAGCAACATCATGGTAGGCTTGAGCATTCTTTATTATCATCTTCTCTTCTTGAGAAATTTGTGATGTCAAATATTCTATTTCCAATATGTACTGTCGTTGTCTCTTCTCACTTGGGGAAAAAACTAGTTGCTCTCTCCTTTTCCAGGGCCAAAATCATCTTTCAGTACCTTAAGGTATTTAGGGTTTTGACATCCTGAAATGTTGCGTATTCTTCTCTGCAGAAAAGATCTTTGAAATAGACTTTCTAGAGATGGTGGGAATCAAGGAAAACCCATCACAATTGCCTGATTCCACTCTGGACACATAACTGTTTTCCATCTCTGAAGTCATCCAAGGGGAGAATTTAAATGATTGGAAATTAGGCAGTAAATGACAAGTGATGAACATATGAGAATCCACTCTTTTGGAGAGAGGTATTGCTGCTGTCTCTCAAGTCAGGGAAAGTGGGAATTACCTCATATTGGAACTTATATTGCTGCTGGAAAGTCAGGTGAGAAGAGCACAGTCATTCTTCACTTGAAAGTGGTAAAGTTCTAGAAAATCATGGAAAGGCTTTTAATTTTTCCCAGGTCCTGCACTGTCACGTCTGGTAGCTGTCACCAAAAAGAGTAACAGCACTTCGTTAAGATGGTGCAAAGCCAGTAGGTAGACTTAGCGTAGGCATGGAAGTGGAAGGACTCGCTCCTTGATATCATTGTTCATTTAGATGAATTAGTTCCTTTACATGAATGAGTTAATTTTCCTTTTTTCCTGCTGCCATGAAAGCATCGCATGGAATGAATGAGAGAAGACACAAGCTTAGTCATTTAAAGCACTTAGTTACCTTCATCCTTCTCCATCCTGGAGGCCAGCTAGGCTAACCCCACCTGCCTCATGTTTACTCCAGCTGCTAGGTGGAGTTTGGGGGTTAAATGCCGGCACCCCTCCCCTACTCACAGTATGCCCAATGTGCCCCAAAGCTATCCAGCTCTCGCACTGGCCTGGTTCTATAATACTGAGGCTGGGGCAGTGGATTACTGCTTAAACAGGAGGATCTCATGACTCAATGACTGGCCCAATTTGCAGTTCTTCCATCTGGGTTACCACATCCTGGGCGTGTTGTCCACGCTTATGGGAGAATGAGGGACCAAAGTAAGAATGCGAATTCCTGCTCCACTTTCCAGACATATGGAGTCGGGTTCTGGGGCTGGAACCTCACATTTCTATACTTAGAGGCTCCCTACTTGATTCTTTTGGGCACTATCGTTTTAAAAATCCATGTTTTCTGACATTTGAGCAAAAACATGATGAAATATAGAATTCTGTGAGGCTCTGGAAGCTTTTCTCCTTTTGATATATTTTAGAACAAGGCAAAATATGGATTTAAAACAGTGGAGTCTTTTTTTAAATTCTCGTATATCTCATTTCTCCAGGGCCACTGGCTAAGATTGTGATAACGTGTTGTACGTCTTGGGGGTTCAGACCACGGTCATCGTGGTTGGTCAGTTACTGTGACAGTTGTCAGGCAGATGGCAGTCAGAGGTCCCGAGGAAGGGGTGGGTTTCGTTCTTGTTTGCATAGAGGTGCCCTTGGGCTAAAGGAGGGGCCCACACTACTTCCTATGGTTTCGGGGAAATTCTGGACTCAGGTCCATGTTCGGAAGGTTCTGACCATGGGAGAGTCAAGCTCTAGGAAGCCCAAACACTGAGATAATCGGGGGTACCTGACACCGGATGAACACAAAACATAAGAAAGGAGAAGCTGCAACATCCCGTGTGATCTCCAAGATAACACTTTATGAACTCATGGCTTTTTATTCTCATAAAAATTTTTAAAACCCATGAGAATTGTATGATCAGCTTCATTTCCTGTAGATGACCTGTGAAACTGGGTCTCAGGGAAGTGATGTGATTTTCCCAAAGTCACTCAGCCAACCAGACACAAGGCCAGATTTCCAACCCAGGTTGGTTGAAGGCGGTTCCATGGCAATCATCCTATTTCCTGCTCTAAGTCCTCTTGTTCCTAGAAAAGAAGCTCTGCGTTCGGATACAGTTCCAGTACTCCCTCAAGGCCTCACAGCTAACCCTTATGAGTTATTACTGAACAACAGTGCTGCCCCACCCACCATGCTCCATGCCCCCTTGGCTCCTGCTTCCATCTCTGTTCCATACTTTTCTAGTTTCACCACTGTGAGGAGCTGCGACTTTCCTTATAGGGTCAGCCACATTTATGACATACAAAATGCGTTCAAGATACCAACTTATTTTACTGCAATAAAAGATATTCAAGGTCTCTGCCTATACCCAGATTGGGTCAGTTAAAGGTACACAGATATATGTTGTTCATACAGTCAGTGGCTCCTTGGGGTTCCCCATGTCTCTTTTCTTCTAAGTACATGGCTTCTCTAGTGAACTTGACCCTTGAGGTCACAGTCAGTTCTTGCTAGTTTGTCCTAGTTCCTTCGTTACCTTCAGTCCTTCAACTCCTTCTGTCCTTAGAGAAGAAGCTCTGGACTCTGGTTCTCAGTCATCGTTTTGGCTTCAGGTCAAATGACACTGCTTCCACCAATCCTGATCTTCACTCACAGATACACCAATCACTGGTATTCTTGCTATTTGTACACTCAACTCTGAATTATCCTGTCATTAGAGCTTCATCTTTCCTCCTTTACTCCCAAATATCCCCATGTCTGAGTTGATTTTTCTCTCAAACTTCCAAAACCTCTGTAGTAATGACCCCCCAAAGATGTCCGTGTCCTAATCCACAAAGCCTATGAATATATTACCTTGCATGGCGACATGACTTTACAGCTGTGATTCAATTAAGGATCTTGATATGGAGAGAGTATCCTGGATCATCTGGGTGGGCCCAATGTAGTCACAGGGGTCTTTCTAAAAGAGACGTAACAGGGTCAAAGTCAAAAAAAGAGATGTGACAATGGAACCAGAGATTGGAGTGGTGGGTTTTAAAGACGGAGAAAGGGGACTATGAACCAAGGAATGCAGGTGGCCTCTAGAAACTAGAAAGGGCAAGGAAACAGATGCTCCCCTAGAGTCTCCAGAAAGAACATAGCCCAGCCAACACCCTGAGTTTAGACTTCTTACCTCCAGAACTGTAAGAGAATACATTTGCATTGTTTTAAGTCATATGTTTGCAGTAACTTGTCATAGCAGCAATAGAAAACTAATACACCCCCCTAGCATTTTGCAGCATTTTTTCCAGCAAACTATGAACAATCTTCATGCAACAGGTGACATGCTAGCTCTGGGGGTGAGTGATAGGCACAGGGTACCTATGCTCCAGGAGTTGACAGGAAAGTTGGAGGACTGTTGTTCAGTTGTTGTGAGAAGTTCAATGGCAGCAATCTAATAACGTTGTCCTATGGCTTCCTTTCCGGTTCTTGCCATACACCCAGCCCAGTGACATCCACAGCCATGGCCTCCTCTCAGACATTGTTAGGATGGGGCATCTGTGATTCCATTACCTGATTGTGATTCAATAGACACTTATTTAGTCCTTTCTGTGTAGCAGTTATTCTCCCAAACTCTTTATCAATATTAACTTATTGGATCACTATTCCAACACTGTGAAGTGGGTACTGTTATTAACCCCATTTTAAAGATGAGGAAAGAGAGACTCAGAGTACTTACTAAGACCACTGGGCTAGTACCAAGCAGAGCCAGGATGCCTGTCCAAGCAGCCTGTTCCCAAGGGTCCCAACCTGAACCCCTTGCTGTACTGCATCCCCGCTGGGCTGGGGCATTTCCTTCCTTTAGCCACAGGCAGCTGTGGCTTTAGTTCTCATTCCTTACATTTGTCCTACTGAAATAACACCCCGCAGAGCTGGAAGTTCTGTAAAAGTATGGAATCATAAACTAGCCCACACCCGTAGAGACTCATTGGAATAAGAAAGGGCCAGAAAGCCATGGACTTTCTGAACGTCCAGCACAGTGAAAAGGTTCTAGAAGCTCAGATGCTCTTCTGAGGGGGCACCTTAGGAAGCACATCTTGACTTATTCTTCATCCACTGTTGACTGAGTCTCCACTTTGGGCCACACCTGGGGCTCCACGCTTGGAGTACCGTACAGAACGAGGCAGCCTGCTGCCTGCCCTCGGGTAGCTGTTTCTAGAATGTGGGCAGGAGACATGAGCAGCCAAGTTCAATGTAGGAAGAAACTGGTTGTTCTATATTTAGGTGTGCAGATCAAAGCAAATGTATAGAGGAAAGCTATTTTCAACTGTGGTGTTTCCCCTCTCCATGTAGTGCTTGATTATAGAGCCACATTGTACTTCATCACTCGGGGCTTTGATAATTTTTATTTCAGTAAAACAAGCTTCCTTTTGGCTAATGGAAAAATTACCCATACAATAGTGAGCTTTTTTCTTTAGTCCCACTGATGATACAAACATATGTTTATCATATCTAGTGGGAGAGAGCTCTTTATATGATGATGATGGCCTCTAGTGCGGTGTAAATGGATCTGACTTTTTTTTCTGAAAGGAAATGCAAGCCCAATGCATCTTCCTTAACTTTTTGGTTGCGTTGTCATCAAAAGTGAGATTAAATTTGTTTGCAACTGAATACATTTGAAGAAGCAACAAATGAGGTGGTCCTACAGGGAACAAGAAGATGAGATTTCAGTGGAAGGCCATGTTTTACCCTCATGTATGTGATACCATTTTCTTCCCTCCAAATGGACTCAACTCTATTTCCCAACTCATTGATTGGGCTTTCTTGCTAAAGAGGGACAAGGTGATTAAAGAGGTCAGAAAGAGCCCTACATAGACCTAAATAGCAGCTCTTTTAGTCTTAATTATTGGCATTTATCTAACATTCTTCAAATTAAATATGAGAGAAAATAAATGATTCCATATTTTTCCAAATCTGACATTTTTCTCTCTTGGGTATTCCTACTTCACAAGTAAAATGTACTTCTTTGTGGCGGTTCTTACAGATGGTTACCATAGAATATAAGACCAACGTGAGGCCACTGACTGTTTCATCTATGTCTTCGTTCTGTGGCCACTGTTGGCCTCCAACCTCAGTAGACTGAAGGTGGATAGCTCCGTAGTAATGTATCACCATTGCCACAGAGTGAGATGAAAATGTACACTCTGCTGATTTTGGTCTCTTGTGTAGTTTGTAATAGATTCTTCAGCTACATGGGCAGGTAATTATCCCTAATACTATTGCATCCCTAAAGAGGCAAGTTTCACACAAATATGGAGAGAGTCGATAGTGATTTTATTAACAAGGTCTACTCTCATTATAGACTTACGGTGACTAAGTCATGATATCTCTGACATGCATATAAAGGTTTGGAGCTGGAAGGAGAATAAGAGTTTGAAAGCAAATTGAAGCCTCTTGTTTGAGAGGGAGGAGACTGAAGTCCAGGCTAGACCAGCACTCAGGGTTCATGACCTGCCTCCAGTCCTGGGCTTCATGGATTCATGTCTGTCTTATGTTGCACCCTGGGAAAAACAACCCAGGGATACAGTTCAGGATGTATGAGGTAGTGTCAGGTAATGATGTGATTGAATGATAAATGAATAAATAAAAAGGGACAATAAACAAATTTTCCCAGTGAAAGAGTTTCAAATAATTTGTGTAGACACACCACCTCAAAGAAGTGTTTCACAAGACTTGCTCTTTAAGTGTGGGCCGTGCCTTCCTCCAAAGTGTACAACATAGAAAAGGGGGTGGAGGAGAGTAACTTCACAGTAGGGAAACCTGACACACACGGCCTCTGCTAGGTGATCAGTGATAGTCATACTGATGGCATGGACCCTGGATAGGATGGGATGAGAATGGCTCCTTACCTGTTTTGTCTTCCCCTTAGAAAAACGCATAGTATCAGACCAATAATGAGAAAAACATCAGACAAATCCCAGTTGAGCAACATGCTACAAAATACCTGGCCAGTACTCTTCAAACCTGGCAGTCCTCAGAAACAAGGAAACTCTGAGAAACTGTCACAGCCAAAAGGAGCCCAAGGAGACATGGTGACTGAGTGTAATGTGGTGTCCTAGATGAGATCTTGGAACAGAAAAAGTGCATTAGGTAAAAACTAAGGAAATCTGAATAAAGTATGGACTTTAGTTAATAACGTGCCAATATTCGTTCAGTAATTGTTTAATGGAAGATGTATATGATAGGAGAAACTGGATGTGGAATATATGAGAAATTCTCTGTATTGTCCACAAAATGTCTGCAAATATAAGTACTTTCTAAAATGTAAAGCTTATTTTTGAAAAAACAGGAAGGAAGAGCAGGCATCTTCCCCAGGTGGACAAGGTAGGGTGGCAGTGGAGGTGGTGCTTTCTAGCTACAGACTTCAAAATACCTATGTGATCTCAAGACAGAACAAAGCATTGCAAATTCTGAGAAATACGATGGGATGAACCGGGCATTTAGAGAACAATACACCCTAAATGCTGTTAGTATTAGTAAATAGCAATTTCCCGTAAACTTCAGTTTTGTGACAGGCTAGAAAAATCTCCCTTTTCCAGAGACTTGGTTAGAATGTTATAAGCTGTCTTCCTCTGTCTTCAAGAAGGTAGGAGTTGAGGCTGTGTGATTACGCTGTGGTTCTCTAGTGACATAGTAGTCTTCTCTGAAAGCTTGGGACCCTCCAAACACTGAAGTGCTGCGTCTTCAAGAATGGAGACTCAGTGTGGGCGACAGTTCATCGCAACACCCTTCATTAGAGCGTTGGTCCTTGGTCCCAAAGTGATTTCTTCCCTCTCAGCAGCCTAAGAGATTGCTTAAATATGAACAACAAAAATGGCAAATTTAACTTTTTTATGTGTATATTGCTATCCATCGAACAGTCGTCCACACATCTGAGGAGGATTTGGGTTCATGGTTCTGACTTGTCACAGTTTGGTCTTTGTGGGTGTCTGCCCGGGTCGGGGCCATTTCTTGACTCCAGGCCTCCTAATGCAGCTCTTCTCTGTGTCTGTCTCTCTTTCGTTTCATGACCAAATGAGTCTGTATCATTTTAATGTAAAATCTTTTCTGCTGCTTGATATCGGTCTCAGCAGTGAATATGGCTCCCTAAAAAATGCAAGACAGTGAACTGAGCTATTATAAAGTCAGTATTCGTGGGAGAAATTTCTGTTTCAGCCCAAGGAAATATTGGCACCCCACTGAATTACAAAGAATTGTGTACTGAGTAATAAGTAGAATGTGTTCCCCATCTATATATGCACCTTGTCCCCAAATTCCCTGTGCATGTCACCTGCATTCTTTATTTCAGACCATTCTGTGATAAGATCAAGAGTAAAGATTCGCAGAGACAAACAGCCTGTGTTTGCATCTCAGGTCTGCCATGTACTCACTTCATCTCTCTCTGCCTCAGTTTCCTCAACTACACAACAGGAATGATAAGAGAACCCATCTCATTGGGTTGATATGTGGATATACAAGAGATAATATATGTAAAGTGCTTAGTAAATGTGTTCTATTTACATGGAAAAGGTTATTATCAAACTCACATAAAAATGGATGTGTTTCATGTTGGAATCAGCATCTTCCAAAATTAAACACAGTGATGCAGTGATGGTGCTGAGGTTTTTGTGGCTGATGGAGCAGCGCCAGGATACGTATATCTGATTCCAAGAAGGTGTTGGGGGAGAGGAAGAGGTCCCTGACCTCTGCCTTCTTCTCCCCTCAGTTGGTTCAAACAGAGCCTAAGGAGGTTGATGAAGGGACCACTGTCTTTGTCTTCTCCCCATTGTCCCAATGAAGATGAGGTGACCCCAGGGGGGACAGGGGTGGGGATGGGGGAGGATGAAGCAGCTTGCCCTCTGGCCTACAGATACTTTTATCAACAAGGTCTGTGCTATCTCAAGGTTGATAGGGTGGCCACTTAACTGAGGGCTCCGGGAGGGTAGCTGTCAAGCCCTCACAAAACAGGGGTGGAAAAGAAGGTGCCGGTACTTCTCTCACATCTGGGAGGATTTTAGGCATTTTAAAGATATGAGAAGGAGGCATAAGGGTGGAGGGTGGAAAAACGACAATTTGTAGAGTATTTGAGAGTGGGAGTGAGACTGGCTGGGAGGTTTTGAGAGGCTGTGCCTGAGGTAACTGGAGGAAAGGGGTTGGGATGGAGACGAGATTCCAAACACAAGGCAGATTTCTTGGACTTGATCCAAAGGGCCACCAAGTGATGGTGAAGGTCAAGTGGTCAGGGCGGGTTTTACAAACAGGAACAAAGGCAATAAACAGGAGAGAAAAACAGATACGTACATGTATGCACTTTACTTATGGGCTTTGTTGGAAGGAAGGTCTGACTCTGTGAATAAGCAATGTCGTTCATGCATTTGGCCTGTCCAGACTCCCTTGGACTGAGATTTTTCATTATTTACCAACAAACAATCTGAGTGTGAGGTGTGTGGATGATACTTGTATCTCGTGCACCATCACATCATAGCACACACTCTACCTACATTAAAAAGGTAGTCTTGGGGCTGGCCCGGTGGTGCAGCAGTTGAGTTCTCATGTTCTGCTTTGGTGGCCTGGGGTTCGCCGGTTCGGATCCCGAGTGTGGATTTACAAACCGCTTGTCAAGCCATGCTGTGGCAGGAGTCCCACATATAAAGTAGAGGAAGATGGGTACAGATGTGAGCTCAGGGCCAGTCTTCCTCAGCAAAAAAAGAGGAGGATTGATGGTGGAAGATTAGCCAACTTCCTGAAAAACAATAAAAGTTAGTCTTTAATTCAATTCAATTTATATTTATCAAGAGTCCATGGTCAAGTACATTTGCAAGTGGATATTTAAGTGACTGATCATTTAATTTAAGACAAGAAATTTAGACTTATTATCTTTATGAAGTGGGTGGCATTTTTAGTTTGGCAATTTTCTGGCATTTGTGCATGTGTGTGTATCTGGCCCTTGAGACAATTGTCCCAATTAGTATCACTTGAAGTGATATAAAGTCTCAGATACTCATTTTAGAAAATATGAAAGGCAGTTTTCAACTTTTTAGTTTGTGAGCATATCAAAACTTCCAATAAGAATTTGATATTTTTTGCCAATTATTGCACTCTGCCTATTTAAGCATCAATATTTATGAAGGGATTAGACTCATATTTATCGATATTGTAGATAATCTTGGTGTGTCTAGTGGAAATCTTGATACTCTCGATCATCTTTCCCCATCATAGACATCTTGCCTCCATCTTGACACCTCACATTTCTGATCAAATGCGGTTGTAAAAGAGAAAGATGTTGGAAAACAACTGTAATTGTTTTCATAGAAAATCAAACATTTTTCTTTCCTGTCCTCTGAACATTTACTTAAACCATGACTAAGTCCCAAATTGTCAGAGATATTTAAATATGTATCTTTGTGTCACCAGATGTATTCTCTTATATAGTTTCACCAAATCCTGTTTGAAACAGTGTCAGTGTTAAATAGTGCATCAGCAATTAGTTAATGAAAGATTATATGCCTCGATTCTTCCGGGAGGGGGGGGGATAGACTGGATTATAGGATATTTAAAGAAATCTTTTTTTCAATTAAAAAATATCCCCATCATATTTGTACTTAGGTAAATGTTTTCTCAATTGTTGCTACCTTGAAAAATCCACTTTGCTTCCTCCTGATGTCATTCATTCTTCACTTCTCTGAAGCTTAGGACATGACAGAGCAGTTCCCAGGGCCCCAGCGTGTAGGGTAGGGGTGTCCCGAATCTCTCCATCCTTCATGCCCCTGGCCTGTCTGAGCAGGTGGGAAGTGTGGATATGACTTTTCTGGGTGTCATCTGTTTTAGAGAGGCTTTTAAGAGTGTTGCCATAGATGTTGTCATTTTCATATCCAGCAACCCTTCTAATCATACGTGAGAGTAACCTTTTTCTAATGTTGTGACTTTCTAAAATTTCACATTGAAAAGTAGCCTAGGCATTTTCTTAAGTCATGCTGATAACCACTCTCGATGAAGATAGGAATAAAATCCATTTTGATGAATATAGGGATGTGTCTGTGCACTTGTGTTTCCAGTTATAATGTATGTGTGTGACGTGACTGCGATAAAGGTAATTGGTTTTTTGGTTGAGGATTTTTTAAAATACTCTTCTCGTTCTGAGATTGGCTGTCCTAACCTATTTGAGCTCTTCTATCTGTGTTTATAAAGCCCACAGATCATGAGGCAAGAAAGTTGGGAAAGTTTCTAAGAGCCGAAAATAACATTTCCATTAGGAGCAGCTGGTGTGAAAGTGGTAATGGTAGCAAGTGTGGTGTGCTTGAGGGACATTTGAAAAGGGGCTCTCAGGCCCAAGTGACGGTTGGGCTCTGGATCCCAGGATGAAAGACAATATCTAGGTGTTACCTGGGGTATGCCAGCCCTGGTGGTCTGGTGGTTAAGATTTGGCACTCTCACTGCCACAGCCCAGATTTATTTCTGGTCAGGGAACCACACCACCCATCTGTCGGTTGTCATAGTGTGGTGGCTGCGTGTTGCTGTGATGCTGAGAGCTATGTCACCTAAGGTATGTCAAATACCAGCAGAGTCACCCATGGTGGACAGGTTCCAGTGGAGCTTCCAGACTAAGACAGACTAGGAAAAAGGACCTGGCCACCCACTTTGATACAGTGCCAGAAGGTGAGAGGATGACACAAAAACACCGGGCAGGGTTCTGCTCTGCTGTCCACAGGGAGACTAGGAGTCAGAATCCACCAGACAGCTCTAACTGTAAGAAACCTAGGGAACAGGAACGTGCAGGACTCCCAGAGCGGGGAAGCGAGAGACTTCGAGACTTAACTAGAGAGGTTGCAGCTGATATGCATAAGGAGACATCTGACTTAACAGTCTGGTGGGGTGGGCTGGAGAGAGCGCTGAGGGGCAAAAGAACATCCAGCAAAGAACATTCCTAGGGGTTACAGTGTAGTTGGAGTGTTGGCCCTCAGTCTAAGAAACTTCCATCAGACGTTAAGCCTCGAAAGCACATCAAAACAGATTTCGAACTTTTCAGCTTGCTTTATTATATAGAAGGGCACTTCTCAAACTTCTTGGTCTGGGATGGCTTTACACTCTTAAAACTTATTGAAGACCCCAAAGAGCTTTTGGTTATGTGGGTTATAGCTATTAGTAGGGACTGTATTGGAAATTCAACTGAGACATTTTTATAAAAACATTTAAATGACAATTATTTCCAAAACAAAAAATTTCAGTGAGAAGGGAGGCATTGTTTTTACATTTTTGCAAATTCCTTTAAATGTCTGGCTTACAGCTCACAGCGGCCTCTGCGTTCAGTCTGTTGTGAAGCATGGTTTCGGTTGGAGTATATGAAGAAAATACAGCTGCATACAGAGATGCAATAGGAACAAGGAGGCGTACTAGCCTTTTGAGATAATTGTGGCTATTCCTTTTCGGTACTACAGCAAAATTCGACAAGTGGTAGTTTTTAAAGATTAGTTGTCACCCTGAATCAGAAACCATATCGACAGCCTTTTTGTACTTTGCTGCATTAAAATCTATCGGTTTCTCTCATGCTTTGTATGGATCTTTTGCACATGCATAGTTTTGTAACAGCTGGCATTGGGTTTTGGGAAAATATCGATTTACTTAATTATGTGGATATTTCAAATGTTGACACATTTTGTTATGCAATATTGTGTAAAAACACCATTTTTAATATCACCACTAATGTCATCCAAAAAGTCTTTAACTATCGCGAAGGTTTATTCAGTAAACGATGGAGAATGCGAGTTTTCCAAAATCTAATTTTGGCTTGGAAGCTCAGATTTTATGGTGAGCACCAAATGCTTTCAGTTCTTTTCTTTCGAGCGACAGGCTCACTTCATTCATTTCAAGAAAATGTTTGTCAAATAGCCAAAGAAAAACAATTTGTTTGTTAGTTTTCTTTCAAGTAAAAATGGCATGCCATGAAAAAAGCAGCTGACCTGCTCAATGCTTTCTCTCTCCAGCACCCGGCACACGCGGGCTTTGTATGTTCTTGCCGTTTGTCACACAGAATATTAAAAAGACTTGTCTTCAAGGGTCAAGGTGGAATAAAATGCACTTTTTTTTTTTTTACTGTTTTGTCAAGGATATGCTTAAGGGAAGCTGGCAATGTGTGTTCGTCTTTGCTGCAAGAGTGTGACGGTGAAAGACTGGAAGCACCGTTTGCTGTCGCGGCCGCTGCCTCGGGTCGAACTAACGCCTCAGCAGTTTGGCCCACGGTTGCTTTTGCACTGTCAGTTTTAAAAGGCAAATACTTTCTTGGATTATTCTGAAAATAGCTCTTAATCTCACAGATCCCCTGGGAGATTCTTGGGGACCCCTGGTGTCTGCCAATCATCCCTGAAATCATCTGAGAACAGTTGATATAGAATAACCCTACGATTATTTGCATGTGTGTGTGTGTGTGTATTCAGGTTTTATAAATCTCCAATCTAAGTAACCCCATCACATTGGATTTCAGTGTTCTCTGCAGGCTGAGGGGTGGGGGGGTGTTGTGCCATGGGTGGGACCTATCTATTATTCTGGTGATACTCACAAGGCTGCATACCTTTTGCATAATAACTAACAGAGGTATTAAAGTCAGACACAGATGCATTGAAATCCTGACATTGATTCTCACCAGCTGTGTGGTTTGTATGTAGCAGGTGTCTGAACATCTCTGAGCCTCAGTTTCTGCATCTGTGAAATGGAGATAATGCAAAGCTGACTCTAGGATTGTTAGAAGATTAATGAGATTTTACAAACCTGCTGATGGAGGGACCTCAGAAGAAGGATTGTAAAGGGGGCTTGTCCAGCCTCATGGTCCAGCGAGCACAGAGATGAGCACAGACAGGATAAATGACCATCTTTTGGTTGGGTGGTAAGGCAGACCTGTGAGTGAAGATGGCTCCGTTTCCTCCAGCTTCTGCTCTGTGCACAAACACCCGTGTCCACTCTGCTATGTGAGGGAAGAATTGGGTCCTCCATCTGTTTCCTTGGTCACAGAACAATGAAGTGTCTTGGCGACAGTCGCATGTAACTCATATAGCTATTCCAATACTTTCTCAATACTGCGTGGCACCAAAATTATGGAGATCTTTTAAAAATCAGATTATGAAGTATTAGAGTTTATTATAGAAGAGTTTGCTTAGCATCAAGTTCCGTTATAATCAATTTTTATGTATCATGGAGAAAAACAACTTTAATTAAAAGGTAAAATGAGCTAATTTCCCTCTTGAACACCAAATGCCTGAACTGCAAACTCAGGCTAAGGCTGTGCTTACAAACACACAATATTTTTAGAGGAGAGAAAATAATGAATTCAGTTAATATTTTATTGTTCAGTCAGTTCAGCATCTTCCTTTTACATTTTGTTTATTAAATTCAATGTGTATATTCACTTTAAGTGGAACATTTCTGATTCTTGACTTGGTTATGTTTGAAAAATTGCTACATGAGGTCAGTTCATGAAGAAAAGAGGTAGACACGTCTTGGCACATGGTGCCCATGTCTGTTGATACTTGCCTCCAGGATTCCAATAGACAGGAGGATAAAAGTGAGGCAATTCTGAAAGGCATATTACTGATGCTCAGTCTTTCATGTCAGAGTTAAAAAAATAAAATAAAATCTAAACCTGCCAAATTTTGTAAACTGTTTACAGCTATTTGGTAGAAAAAGTTGAGTCATTCACTCCTTAGATTCAAATGATTCCAATTTCCTGACTCATTACTAAGCATGACTGAGAGATCGTGCTGCATTAACACCATGATTTTCCAAGAGATGTTGTTCCATAGATGCTTAAAGTGAATTTCCCCAGAACTATTCAGTATCTTTAATAGAGAGAAAGAAAATTTGTGTCTGATCTGCATCAAGCATATCCAAAAAATATTATTTGGTATATATAACAAAATAAAACATATGGCAGATTTCAACATATTGACATTAGTATTAATTCTCAAAAGATATATTTTTATGAAATAGAATACTACCTAAAAAGAATTTCACAACTTGTTGAACATTGCCTTTATTAATAAACGTGTAAGAAAGCAAAAATTGGTAATATGGAATGCTGGCAGAGATGCACAAAGATATGCATTCTAATATATCATTTGGTGGCAAACTTTCCATAAGGCAATTTGACAATACACATGGAAAGCCATAAAAGGGTTCATGTGTTTTGATCCACTAATTTCATCCTTGTTATCCATACCTAAGAAATTAAAAGTGTAGACAAGATTTATGGAAAAAGAGTCAGTATAGCACTTTACAATATTAGTTAAAAATTTATCTCTAAATAGCCAAATTAAGTGAATATTTGTATGAATTATGGTGCATCAACCTAATTCAATATTATATAGTAATTTTAAGTGATGTATTTAAATAAGTTTTCTTAATCAGGGAGAAAGTCATGTGATATAGCTAAATTTTTAAAAAGCAGGATTTGAAATGTGGAGGTGTATATGGTATCATCTTGACAGTGTGAAGAAAAGCACATGAAAAGAATAGGAAGGCAATGCCAGTGCTCAAAATTGGTCGCTTCTCTATGGATTACAATTATGGATGATACATTTTTGTGCTTCATTCTCCACTGAATATGTGTCCCCCGCCCCCAAGATTCATATCTTGAAGCCCCTACCCCCAATGGGAGGGTATTTGGAGATGGCGGCTCTGGGAGGTAATTAGGTGCATGAGGTCGTGAGAGGGGGGCCCCCAAGAAGGATTAGAGTCTTTATTAGAAGACGAAGAGACTGGAGCTTGCCATTTCTCTGCCATATCAGGGTACAGTGAGAAGGTAGCTATCTGCAAGTCAGGGAGAGAGACCTCACAGAACCCACCCATGCTGACTTCCTGATCACAGACTTCCAGCATCTGGAACTGTGAGAAATGCATTTCTGTGGCTTAGGTCAGCCAGTCTATGGTATTTTGTTATGGCAGCCAGAGTCAACGAAAACGTGTTTCTTCATATTGTACTTCATTGCCCAAATTTCTACACCAAGCTCCTATTAGTTTTCCATCAGGAGAAATTAATGAAGAACTGTAATAAAATGTTATGAAATACACATTGTCTTCTGACTTATTGAATATCAAATACTCTTGAAAGGATGAAAATCTTTGTCATAGTATTTTTGAGACAGGGATAGGAATGTTCTCTTAGAAAGTCAGGATGCGCTTTACAGTTAGACGAGAGAACTCCATCCACTGGCCCTCTTCTGGCGTGGGGGCGGATCATTAGCGCCGATCAATTTTTTAGACCCAGTGATCTTTGTTTTCCACTTATGGAAACTGACTTTGAAAAATAAGGCAAATGATATTAAAATTCTCATTTGTCATTTAGTCCTGCCATGGTGTCTCATCTCTGCCATCACATTCCAGTAGGGCGGCAGCTCCAGGTGAGAGGTCCAGCACAGCTCTGCCTTCTCATCCACAGGCTGCTCTGGTCTACGCAAGTGGTCTCCTGCCACACTGTTCGGTGTTACCTGTGCTGTGCCAGGAGCAAAGTCCTGTCTGCCAAGCGCAAAATTCTGCTTTGCTATGATTGGCTGTCCAAGTGACTTCACTCACGGTGAATCTAATTCGAAACAGTGCATTGACATGTTTCTACCCCCCACAGCTCTCACTTTGGTGTTGTAACTGATTATAGATTAGTAGAAAGTGTTGATTATAGATATCCGCATAGATAAGTCTCTGTGATTTCAAGCAAGATTCTAAAATCAGCAGACCTTGCCTTCAGGTGTTTTTAAGAGCTTTTCAGGAAGCAACTGGTTTCATATAAATTTCATAAAAAGTGGATCTTGGTTTTCATAGGAGGCTAAAGGAAATAATTGCAGACCTTGACTCGCTTATGTTTATCATTTGTTCTCTAGAAAGAATATTGGAGTGCAATGCACTTTAATCCCTGGGTCCTTCTCTAGAGAGTCTTGAATACAGACATCTAAGTTTAAAAAAATAAAAGAAGAAAAGGGGCAGATTTACCCTTTTTTTAGAGCGTATAGACAAATGGTAGTAATTTTTTATCAATTTAGTCTTTTTGCTTAAGTAGGCTTTAATCATCTGAATCTTCAATAAACTATAAATAAGAGGTGAGATGGATCCCATCTCATTTCTTATAAAAAGCTTTGGAATCCTCACTCTGAGAATAAGAGAAACACTATTACACTAACATTGTGTTTTACCGAGGCTGTCCTGAGGGCCATGCGCCTTAAGTGAAATGAGCGCTGACCTCTGTTCCTTTTGTATTGCTCTAGCTCCTACCTGTCCTTGCAGGTGTGAGCCAGCTCTCTGCACACCTGAGGCTGGGCAGTTGCCCCTCCCTTTCCTAAAGTGGACACCTCACTTACCCCAACTACGGAATGACTCCATCCAGAGCCCCTTCTGGCAGAAGGCTCTAAGCGCCAAATGCAGTCGGCACCTCCTAACTGGAAGGACCTTAAAGCTGCACAGTCAAGCCTCCGATTGTACAGAGGATCAAACAGAGATGCAGGGGGGTGAAGGGCTTCCCACGAGTTCTTCTCTCAGCAAGAGAGGCGGCCCCAACCGAGACCTCAGGTCTCTGGACTCCAAAGGCAGTGCTCTGCTTTCACCATAACATCCACTTGGACTGGAGTTCATTGCGCCCCCTTACACTGATCTACGTGTATCAGTCACTGTGGATCTCCAGGAATTCATGCCTCACCCATGCATTCATTCATCAGCAGGGTACCCAGGGTCTGCTCTAGATGCTGAGCCACAGCAAAGCGAGACATGGGGAGTCTCTCACCCTTGAGGCTGACACTTAGGACCTGTTAAAGTCCACATGCGTGAAGGGTGAATGGGACGGGAGGTTCCCTGAGTTGCTTCCATGGGTCAGAATGTCTGAGTTCTGTGGGTGCTGCCTTGAGCCTCGGGCACTCTTCTGCTGAAGCCCTAAATCAGTCCCTTGACAAAGGTCATGTTGACTTTGGGGTCTGGGACGATGAATTGCAGTTGACTGAGCCTTCATTGCTCTCTAAAATCATGGAGGAGAAAGAAAAGAGCCAAAAAGAAAGCCTGAGGGATGAGTTTCTTGAGAGAGTAGTCTGGATGTGAGAGGGGGCAAAATTATGAAGAATTGGAGCTTTGAAACATGGAGTCTGGTATATTAAAGAACCTATGATGAAAAATGCTGTGCTAATAATATTTAAATTAGGGAGTCCCTGCAGGGGGATGGCTCTGAGGTGGCCAGGCCGGCTGACAGTTGTGATTGGCTGGAGAGAAAGCAGCATGAGTCCAGTCGAAGTGGGCTGGACAGCAAACTACCTGAAAAGCCTTAGGAGCAGGAGCAGAAAGGAGGCCTTATTTTCCAAACCCAGCTGTCCCTCGCTGCCTGACCCACCACCCTACCTGTGTTCATTGGTTAATTGTCTAGGAAAGGAAGCTGCATAGGGAGAGTGAGCCTGATGACCTTGACCACTGCTGTAGCCCCAGAACCTGGTTCAGTGCCTGACACAGTGGGCATCTGAGACATATTTGTAAAATCGAATGAATGATTGAGCGATTTGATGGCCGAGTTAACTAGCTTAGTGTGGGTGCTCATGCCCAGTAGCAAGGCTTTGCAGACCGACACATGCCTACTGGTGGAGGCCAAGCAACTGCCTAGAGAAGCACTTGAACTCCAAACCTAAATTAGAAAACCTGCATGTCTCTAGGGGCAGTAGACAGAGAAGAGATGGAGCTCTGTTGCGTCATAAGGGAAAGACAGAAGGGAGAAGCTCGGGACCCACAAAGGCACTGGTATGGTCCTCAGGGGAGAAACTTCCCCTGCTCCCACCCATGAAAAATAGGGTAAAACCAAGACAAAGACAGGTAGTAGCATAAAAACTAGCATACAAATACAGTAGATATTTAAAAAAACCTAAATTAATAGCAGCTTAATCAACACAGAAATATCTTTTTGGCTTGAGTGACATCTGAGGAGCAGGAGCCCAGTCCTCATAGGAAGCTCCACAGAGGGAAAAGGATGTTTGTGGAGGGACTGCCCTGTACGTTACTGTGTGTCATGGGGAAACTAAGAGGAAGGCGGGTCCCCCATCAGGACTCCTATATGAACATCATAGCTGGGATCATGGAGCAAAGCAGTGATGTTGTGGGAAGATAGGATTGGAGACTTGTTGAGTGGAAATAGAAGTATCAGCTGCTTCCCTCTCTCTCCCCTCCCCTGCCTTCTGCCTGAAGGAAGGTTCTACAAGGAAAGTGGAAAAGGAAGAACATTGTGCCATGTTGTCAACCTGTGCCAAGTTGTTGAAAAACTGGGTGCCTGTAACCTCAGACTTTGCTAAGAAGAGTTTGTCTCCCCAACATTTCTCCCCTGTAGCTATATGTTTGAGTGACTAAATGACTAGGCAAATGGCCCTGGGGGGCCAATAAAGAAGAGGAGCTGAAAGGACTCTGGGCCCAGGCATTCTCTCTTCAGGAGAGAAGCCCCACACTGTTCCTGGAGCCAGCCGCTTTATCCCCCCGCCTCGGGAAGCCCGCTTCGTCTCAGCTTGTTTTCATGGAGAAGGAGCCCATCCATCCTTTTCTCCTTTAGCCAATTCTGCCCTAGCCTGCCCCTCCTCTCTATCGCCAAGCCAGCAATCCATGGCATCTCTTAGCTTCTAGAAGTAATCTGCAGTGGCTACCTAAGCTGCCTCCTGCATGGACCCCAAGTGAAAACTCTGTACGTTAAATGGGATTTTTCTGCAATCATCATACATTATTCATGTGTGTGCTATGTATAGATACCCGTATGTATGCATATGTCAGTCAGTCTCGATTTATGGTGGAAAAAAACTCCTTAACATGTATTTCGGTGGCAACTTAAAAGCTGCTTCTAAAGCTGCTTTGTTCATGCAACTTGATTACACTTCTGGAACCGGTGCCTGGTTCTAAACCCGTGTTTTACACCAGGAAGCAGGAGGCAGTGAAGATAGGCTTCTTCACTGTGTTGCTAGCTCAGGGTGCACGTTTTAGCTACGTCTTTTTATGTTCCTGTTTCTGGGGTGATAAGAATGCACCCTGGAAACTTTGAGACACAAAATAAAGCAAATCACGTAAGATGAAGTAAAAAGCATGAAATAAGTAAAACTTTCACGAAATGAAATGTCATGTCTTATTTACATGATTCGAGGGATCGCATTCATTTCCAAGTGTTGCAGGAACAAATTGCCACAAACTGAGTGGCTTAAAGTAACAGAAATTTATTCTCTCCCAGTTCAGGAGACCAGAAGTCTGAATCCGGGTGTCAGCAGAGTTGGTTCCTTCTGGAGGCTGTGAGGGAGAATTCATTTCTTACCTCTCTCCTGGTTTCTGGTGTCTGTTGGCAATCCTTGGTCTTCCTCAGCTTGTGGATGTGTCCCTCCGATGTCTGTCTTCAGGTGGCTTTCCTTCCTGTGTCTTCTTTTCTGACTCTTACAAGGACACTCCTCATTGGATTTAGAGCTCACCCTAATCCAGGGTGATCTCATCTGGATATCCTTACCTTAGTCACATCTTCAAAGACCCTTATTCCAAATAAGGTCACATTCTGAGGATCCAGGGTTTAGGATGCAGACATGTCTTTGGGACTCACAACTCAATCCACTCCAGGGATGAAAATTAAAATGGAAAATATCAGCCCCCCAAAAGAATAGTTTTATTGCCAAGCATATAAATTTCCCAGTGTCATAATATACAGCAGAGGTCTCACAAAATAGATATGTGCTCTTGTGTGAGAATGATGGGAAACTGAAAAAATAGCCTAAAATATGCAGAAGGATGTGTCATCTTTTTCCTGTGATTGATAGACATTCTCATGGTTCGTGAAGAAATGCAACAGTAGCTGTCTTGAAAACATTTCCCAGTAAGGATGGCATCCTAAAAATTCACCACAAAATGCAAGAACGATTGGGCATTTCGAGCTTTATTTGCTAGTTCACTGTCTCTTCCCTTCTGGCACTGTGTCGATTGTCTGAGCGATTTAACTTCATTAGGTTCATTGGGAAAACAAATGGGATTAATTTGCCTTTAGGACATTGTTTGGAGAGTGACGAAAGGGCTTATCATACATTTAAAGAGCCATCCTTGTTTTGATCTTCAGAAAGTCCATCATTGTTTGTTATAAGGTTCGTGGGAATGTCAAGTCTACCAACAGTAATAGATTATCATCACTATATAGCACCCTTATGTGTCATAAGTCATAGAAGTTTCTAGAAAAGGTGCTCACTCCACGGTAACGCTGAGGGCTATAGATATCACCTCTTCCCAAGGAGTCTTACAGGGCATTGTTCAATGCCCTGGTGAGATTACCATGCCTTGCTCCTTGACTCAGGACTGTGTCTGTGCATTGGTGGTGGATTTGTCCTCACGTCAGCCAAAAACATAGGACTAATTACTTAGGGAGAAGTGCAGCTGTCCTGCCTTTCATAGGTGGACCCACATGGGAAGCCAAAGAACTGCCAGAGACAGGTAGACATCATGAGAATCAGAACAGAGGACATTAGAAACAGAAACGTAGTATTTAGGAGTGCTGGCCAGTTTGGCTCTTCTGCATTGCCTTCCGCTGCGGGTGCTTTGCCAGTCTGACCCTAATCCTTGACATTTTTGAGTCAGAATTACCTCTGTTCTTGAAGGAACATGGAAAGCTCCTTGCTTGCTTCCATTTGCTCTTTTTTCTTTGCTTCCTTAGCTATCAACTCCCTTCATTCTGACGCCTGCTTTCTCTATATTCCTTGATGGGAGTATAGTAAGGTCATAGCCAAATCTTGCTTCTCTGGGCCAACCTGTGGCTTTAAAGCAAAAATTTGAAAATTTGGGGGTCATGGACTTCTTTGGGCATCAGAGGATAGCTATCACTTCTTGCCATAGGAAATCACCCATATACATATGCCCCAAATCAAATACTAGAGTTCCTTTGTGATCCTCTAAGAACCCATGGAGCCCTGGCTAAGAATTCCTACTATAAGTAAATATTTCTGCTCTAGGCCAGCATGGGCTGCTTCACAAGTAACTTATCTCCCTGATTCCCAGGCCCCTCATTTTTGTCCCTGTATACTCCCTCTACCGATAGACAAAGCTGAAGAAGTATAAAGATTAGTTCCCCTCTAGATTTTTAGATATATAAATTAAAATAAACCACATTTAAAAATTTATTTGTGCACATTTCATTTTCTATTGTGGGAGACAGAAAGAAGAAAGGAAGTTTTAAACTCTTTTGAGAGTATAGTGTAGGAGCTGAGGTATAGTTTAGAAAAGAACACTCTGGAAACATGGATATAAGGTTAATATACAAAAATCATTTGCTTTCCTATATACCAACAATTAACAAGTAGAATTTGAAATTAAAAGCACAATGCCATTCACATTATCATCAAAAAAAATGAAATACTTAGGTATAAATCTCACAAAATATATGCAAGATCTATATGAGGAAAACTACAAAACTCTGATGAATAAAATCAAAGAATTAAATAAATTGGGAGATTTCCATGTTCGTGGACAAGAAGACTGAATTTTGTCAAGATGATCTATAGATTCAATGTAATCCCAATCAAAATTTCAGCAAGTTATTTTATGGATATTGACAAACTGATTCTAAAGTTTATATGGAGAAGCAAAGGACGTGGACTAGCCAACACAGCATTGAAAAAGAAGAACAAAGTTGGAGGACTGACACTCCCCAACTTCGAGACTTGCTGTAAAGCTGCAGTAGTCAAGAAAGTGTGGTTTTGGTAAAAGAATAATGAATAATAAATAAAAATAAATAGATCAATGGAACAGAATAGAGAGCCAAGAAACAAACCCACATAAATATAGTCTGGTCTTTGATAGAGGAGCAAAGACAGTCTTCTCAACAAATGATGCTGGAACAACTGGATATCCACATGGAAAAAAAATGAATCTAGCCACAGACCTTACACACTTCACAAAAATTAACTCAAAATGGATCACGGACCTAAATGTAAAATGCAAAACTATAAAACCCCCAGAAGATAACGTAGGAGAAAACCTACATGACTTTGAGTATGGTGGTGCCTTTTTACACACAACACCAAAGACAACATCCACGAAAGTAATTAGTTGATAAGCTGGACTTTGTTAAAATTAAAAACTTTTGCTCTGTGGTAGACAATATCAAGAGAGCTAGGAGACAAGCCACAGAATAGGAGAAAATATTTGCAAAAGTCACATCTGATAAAGGACTGTTATCCAAAATATACAAAGAATTCTTAAAACTCAACAATAAGAAAACCAACAACCTAATTTAAAAATGGGCCAAAGATCTTAGATGATACCTCACCAAAGAAGATATACAGATGGCAAAAAAGCCTGTGAAAATATGCTCCACATTATATGTTATCAGGGAAATGACAATTAAAACAACAGTGATACCACTACACACCTATTAGAATGGACGAAGTCCAGAACACAGACAATGTCAAGTGCTGGCAAGAACATGGAGCTACAGGTACTCTCAGACATTGTTTGAGTTGTCCATTTAAGACTGAACATACCCTTAACCATACCATCCAGCTGTCGTGCTCCTTGGTATTTACCCAAAGGAGTTGAAAACTATGTCCACACAAAAACCTGCATGTGGATGTTTGTAGCAGTTTTATTCATAATTGCCAAAATTTGGAAGCAACCAAGATATCCTTCAGTAGGTGAGCAGATAAATAAACTGTGATACATCCAGGCAATAGAGTATTATTCAACACCAAAAAAAGAAATGAGCTATCAAGTCATGAAGAGGAAACTTAAATGCATATTTCTAGGTGAAAGAAGCCAATCTAAGAAGACTACATATTGTATGATTCCGACTATATGACATTCTGGAAAAGGCAAAACTATGGAGATGATAAAAAGATCAATGGTTGCCAGGAGTGGGCAGTGGGAGAGATGAATAGGAAGAACACAGACGATTTTTAGGGCAGTGAAAATACTCTCTACAGTATTATAATGATGGATATTTGCCGTTATATGTTTGTTTAAACTCGTTGAATATACAATACCAGGAGTGAACCCTTAGGTGAACTATGGACTTTGGGTGATTATGATGTGTCAGTGTAGGTTCATCCTTGGTAAAAATGTATCGTTGTGGTGAGTGATATTGATAATGGTGGAGGCTATGCAAATGTGGGAGTAGGAGTTATACGGGAAATCTCTGTATCTTCCTCTCAGTTGTATTGTAAACCTAACACTGCTCTAAAAAACTAATCTCTAAAAAAAAGAAATCACATGAGAATATTGCATCACTAAATAAATTTCGTGGTTGCTTCTCACTGCGTAGCTTCTAGATCACACGCCCTGACCCTCCAATAAAAACTGAAGGTCAGGAGGCCGGCTCCGTGGCCGAGTGGTTAAGTTTGTGCCCTCTGCTGCGGCGGCCCAGGGTTCGGATCCTGGGTGCAGACATGGCACCGCTTGTCAGGCCATGTTGAGGTGGCATCCCACATCCCACAACTAGAAGGACCTGCAACTAAGATATACAACTATGTACGGGGGGGTTTGGGGAGATAAAGCAGAAAAAAAAAAAAGATTGGCAACAATTGTTAGCCCAGGTGCCAATCTTTAAAAAAAAAAAACAAAAAACTGAAGGTCAGGAAAGTAGAGATGAGTAGTCACCTGGGGTCACATGATGGCAAGGTTTACTATTAGGGTATATGGATGGTCATTTACTCTTCTCTGTTTCTTTTTATAGGAATGAAATATTTTCTAATAAATTATGAGTACATTCAAGTACTCAGTATAAAAATACAACAAATTGAGTGTGTGTTCATGTTGTTACTGAGAAACGTGGTGCCCTTATTCTCACCAGGATAATGCCCAAGGAGCCGTAGCTGGCCTGTAGGAAAGCTGACTCATACATGGACATCTGGTATACCTGAGCACTCTGCTGATGTTGGTGACTGTCTGGGTAGCGGGAGACTCAGCTTGACCTGCTACTGCAACTGCTGAGATGCAAATACATTGAAGTCTGATAGAGCAAGCCCACTGGAAGGATTTTTGCACCAACACAGGCAGAGTAGATCCTTTATTATCAGAGAAAAGAAGCAGTCTTCGCCCTGATGAAGAACTCAGAAGAGCTTTGGTATCTGGAAGACTCCAAAGAACATTTCTTCTTTGTGCCTCAGAAAATCTGCCGCATTGGAAGCAGAAAGCCTTTGGGAAAAACACAGTGCTTCTCAGAAACGATGGGCAAAGATATGTCAGGAAGTGGACGCACAAAAAGGCAGGCAATGTAATCTTTATTTCAAATGAAACAGAATCTCAGGAAGAAAGCAGTTATCCAGACAAATAAGATGGCCCTCTATTGAATAAATAGATGGACAACAATCCACAGAGTGCAGTACGGAGCTTCATACACTGACCTTTGTATCCAAATGTAAGAAAACCTGCCGGAATACAACAAGAAGTGAGAGAAATGGAACGCTGAAGGATTTCAGCACATTAAAAATATAATGTCTTGCTACACATTTACAAGAGCAGCAGAAATTTTTAAAAAGTTATAATACCACATGCTGGAAAAGATGTGAAGAAACTGGATATCACCTCCATCGCTGGTAGAGATGTAAAATGGTGCAACCACTCTGGCAAATAGTTTGACAGTTTCTTCTAAAACTACCCTGACCACCTGCACTTAGCACGTGATCCAGCAGTCACGCTCTTGGGCATTTACTGCAGAGGCATGAACCTCTACACGAATGTTCCTTGTAGCTTTATTTGTAATAGCCAAATTCTGGGGAAAGTCCAAATGTCCCTCAACAGGTGAATGGTTGAAAACTCTCTGGTCCAACCATAAACTGGGATACTATTACTCAACAACAAAAAGGAATCAACTATTCATACACACAACAACCTGGACGGACCTGAAGGGCAATATATGTATGAAAATAGTTGATCTCAAAGGTTCTGTCGAACATTCTAAAATGACAAAAGTGCAAGGCTGGAGAATAATTCAGTTGTTACCAGAGGACAGGGAAAGAGGTTGGAGTGGGGCCAGGTGCAAATACGAAGAGGTGGCAACAGGGACTTCTTTTGTGGGTTTGGAGTGGTTCTGTAGCTTGACTGTGGTGGTGGGTGCGTGAATCTATAGTTAGACAAAGTTACATAGAACCACACATGCACACGCATACACACATGCACACACAAATGAACGAGGGTTTAACAATGGTGAGCACCAAGTAAAGAATATAGTCTAGTTAATAGTAATATTCCAATGTCGATTTCCTGGTTTCGATATTGTACCATGGCTACATAAAACCTCAATACTGGGAGAAGCTGTGGGAAGGACACACAGGAATTGATGCTATTTTTGCAAATCCCTTAGTGTCTATGTTTCAAAATAAGTAGTTTTTAATAAATAATGCCAAAACAAAGTAATGCCAAAAGACAAAAAGACAGCAGGTGGAGATGTCAGATATATGTGATAAAGACATTAAAATGTTGCAGGAGGCAGAAAAGAGAGGTCATCTTGCAGAAGTGAGGTCAGGGAAGCCTTTATGGGGAGAATGGAATGTGAACTTGCCATGGAAGGATGAGTGGAAATCGGGTTGGAGAAGTGGAGATAACTTTCAGAAAGGAAAAGCAATGCCAACCAGCCATGCCTGGAAAAGGAAAAGTATGTTCCCGGACCGCAAATATAGGCTGTGGGAGACGGAGGAACACACAAGTGGGTTGAAGTGCAGAGGCAGAATGTTTGGTTAAAGGAGGAGTTTGTTGGTAACTGGAAACATAGGCTGCAGCAAGATTGTAAAATATCTTAAGTTTTAAGCTGTGGAAATAGATAGTAGCTAGTGAGAAGCCATTGTAAATTGCAAGTGAGAGAGTGTCATACTGGAAGCGGCATTTTAGGAGCTGAACATGGCAGAGGTTTAGAATAGCCCGGAGTGGGAAAGAAAAGGGGCAGACAAATCGATTAACACACTCTTCCAGCAGCCCAGCACAGGCATCCTGATTAAGGCTTGAACTAAGCTGACGGTCGTGGGACTAGAAAGGACAAGTCTGATTGGAAAGATGCTATGCATGTTGACAGAAGAGGGCTAGTCCACTGATTGGCCGTGAGGACCTGGAATGAGTCTAAGGTTGAGTCTGGGATGCAGGAATAGGGAGAGGGAGGGAGTTTGGGGGAAAATGTGCCACGTTTCATTTTGCCTATGTTGAGGTGGTGGTGCGCCATCCAGCTGGAAATATCCGGCTGGCTTCTGGAGATGTGAGCCTGCAGGTCAGAATAGGGTGGGTGAGGGCTTTATCATAAATCATCCAACCAGCCCAAGCAGATGAGATCTGCAGGGTAAGAGTGGACAAGAAAGCAGATGATGAAGGAAAGAGGTGTGGACGCTCATGTCTGCACAGACAGCCTCGATACAGAGTTGAGAAGATGAGAAACAGTTCCTCACTTAACGCTTCTCTTCTTGTCATTTTGTTCGAAGCTGACATCCTAGACGGGTCCAGGCTTGGCCACCTACCCTGCATAACCCTCTCACTCGCCCTCCCCCACTGCTTCATTAAGAAGCTCCTGCCACGGGCTGTTGTCAAGGCGGAAGCAGGTGCACTGCATCCTCCATGGCAACCAGCTCCGAGAGTCTCTGATGCAAGAAGATGAGGGGAAAATCGCTCATTGTCCGAGTGGCTACAGGCAGCCTCTCTAAGCCGCAGAGCCTCATCTCTACAATTAACCCTGATTGCAAGTTCTCAAAATTGTGCCCCTTCATTTAGCTGTCGGCTTCCTTGCTCTTAGAGCTTCCAGAAAGAAATCACAATAGCTCAGACCTTGTCTTTGAGGCTGTTTGTTTTGAGGGCTTTTTCCTTAGTTGGAGGTGGAGGGACACTTCCCATCACCAGCAAATGTTTCTCAGCTCTCCCTAGAGGATCAGATGAGCCCGTTTTCTGTTGCTGCTTGGTTTTTAATCAGAGGGTAAGAAGAGGAGGGGCAGATGGGAAATTGTCCAAGCCAGGGTCTGCAGCTGCCTCCCTGTATCTGCCCCGCACGACCCAAGGGAATTGCATTTGGTGCTAAATTGGACCTTTACATAGAGACTAGTTCTCTAAGGATAACTTTCTGTATGTTCTCACCATGCTCCCTACGTTCCTTCACATATACGATGGACAGGAAAGTTTGCTTCTTTTCCCAGCTTTTCCCTACTAGATGAGAATCCCTGACCATTTAGGAATTTAGGAATATGAGGAAATGCAGCAATTTGAGTCCTTCAAAGAAAAGGTGCAGCATCGTGAAAGCACTAGCTCAACGGGAGAGTCCGTGTCCAACTGGAAACCTTTCGCAATTTGCTGCCATTTGCTTTGACAGTGAAATTGCTGGCTCAACAATGTAGCCTCCAGAAGAGTCTTCAGCCGTGACTTAAAGACATTTCAATGCACCTTTTTTCGGGTGGTGACTGTGCTGCTCAAATTGGGCTATTTTAATGGAACCTTAAGCTCAAGCCGTTAAGCTCATAATTATTATGTCAAAAACGAGACACTTTTATTTTTTCTGTTTATTAAAGAAAATATGTTTGTTTTAAAAGATTCAGACAAGTCAGAAAGAAAGTATAAAGTGAATATTACCCATTATTCATCACTGTTAACATATTTACTATCTTTTCAGACATTCTTAATTTTTATTCCTACACATAGATATATAGATTTGTTTATATACAAACAGAGAGAGGTGAGAAGAGAGAGAGAAAGAAAAAGAGATTTGTAAACACACTTTTTAAGAACAAAAAGTGATTATGCCTTATAGGCCTTTTTATTCAATCGATAATGTATTATTGGTATTATTATGGACAGAACTATGTCTCCCCCAAAATTCATAGAGCCTGAGCTCTAATGTGACCGTATTTGGAGATAGGGCCTTTAAAAGGGTAACTAAAGTTAAATGAAGTCATAAGGGTGGGGCCCTAATCCATTAGAAGTGGGATCCTTATAAGACACCAAGGATGCATGCACACAGAGAAAAGACCATGTGAGGACACAGCCAGAAGGTGGCCACCTGCCACTCAAGGAGAAACCCAACCAGCAGACACCTTGATCTTGGACTTCCAGCCTCCAGATCTGTGAGAAAATAAATTGTGTTGTTTACGCTGCCCAGTCTGTGGCATATAGTTATGGTAGCCCTAGCAAACTAGCACAGCTCTCTTTTTGAAATTTAAATATAGTTTTCAGTGTTTTAATGGCTGAATAAGATTGCATTCTATGACTGTCTAATTACTTATTTAAACAATCATGGACATTTATGCTGTGCCTAAAGTTTCCTGTTATAAACAAGATTGCAATGAGCATCCTTATACATAAACTGTGCTCATATATCTAATTGACTTCTTAGGATAAAACTGAGAAATGGAATTGCAGGGTCCAAAGATATGCTCATGCAAAATTGGGTTGCATGTGGCGAAACTGGCTTCTCAAAAGGCTGGACCAACTGGCATTTCCATTTGCAGGATTTGAGTACCAGCATCTCCACCTTCTACCAAACTGGACACTTCCAGTCTTTAACTTGCTCTCACTGGACAGCATAAATGATCAGTGATCATTTAATTTCATGACAGAAGAAGCTGAGTGCCTTGATATTTTATTATTGACATTTCCATTTCTTCTTTTTAAATAACCTCTCTGTATCCTTTTGTATTTTTTCCGAGATGTCCTGTTTTTCTCAACATTCATAAACTCGTTATCACATGATAATACTTTCTCTGTTGCATGTTACAGTATCCTTTCCAATTTGCCATTTTCTTTCCCATTTTGTTTTGTTTAGCTGTCTGCTTGTTTATGGTCCTACAGAATTCCTAAATTGTTATATATTCAGATCTACTAAGCTTTAACTCATAGTTTCTGGCTTAATATCAGGCACATGAGTTTTTTCTTTCCCTCAAACTATTCACCTAAATTTCTTTTGAATGACTTTGTAAATATCAGGGGAGAAGCAAGGGTTAAGGATGTTTCCTACACACACTATATGGAATTTTAAAAAAACAAGAGTGTTTATATTTTTTGATATAGCACATCCAAATAACCATGTCCCAGTGGGTCAGGAGACGGTGTTTGGTGCTGGAGTCACCCATTCCTCTGGGCTCATGGCTCTCAACCTGTGGTCGCTGGACAGCAGCGCCATTATCTCAGAGGGTCTTGTTAGACGTGTGGACTCTGGAGCCCCTCTCTAGACCTGCTAAATCAGACACTCAGCTAGGTCCAGCCATCTGTGCTTCCACAGTTCTGCTGGATGATTCTGAAGCAAGCTCAAGGCTGGAAACCACTGTTCTGCCTACTGCAGACAGAGCTGCCCCCTGGCCTCACGTGCATTTCCCCCCCGAGCAGCTTCCAGTGCTTTCAACCTTCCATACTGTCTAGGGACACACCCTCGCGAAGGAGGGTGTTTTTGTTACAGCTCATCCGCTATTAACACACACACACAAACCACACGTGTTTAACGTCCTGGTTACCTACATGCATTGAAATGACTTATTCTTAGAACTGGGTGGATTTCAGGAAGAGAGATGCCATTATAGCACATGTTGAATGTTGAGTCAGAACTCACAGTCCCCTCCCCTTTGGGTACTGAAGTGTCCCTGAGAAGGAAGCAGGTGCTGGCGGGCTGCAGAGAAAGGAGCCTCAGCAGGCACCATGCTACCCCATAAATACAAAAGATCAGATGAGGTGAAATCTCCTGCAACTGTTGCATAAATACCATCTTCCTTCATGGGAAGCTATAGGTGATGCTGTCAAACATTCTTTAATATGCCTGAATATTTAAAACATGCTGAAATATCTCCTATACCTGTTTTATATGTGTGTAAGGGGAAATATACAACATAAATATTCATCTATAAAGACAACGAATGGGGGAAATTATAAAGGGGATGTTTTTCATGCTTTAACAGATCATTTCTCCTGGCTTTTCCACGCAGACCATGTACTGTAAGAGACCAAGTCACTGCGCTCAAGAGTGCATTTATTTGCATGAACGAGCAGTGAATGAAAGCTGCTAATGTCCCGGCGTGCACTGCTTGGCAGTGCTCATTTTCATTGGAGCTGAGTCTTCCTAGTGGGTTTCTGCCTCATTTAGAGCCGTCAATACCTCAATTAGTGCCTGCTCGCCTCCCCTGGGAGGGACAGTTACACATGTCGCTTCACAAGCCTCTGAAATCTAAAAACCCCCTGAGAGCGGCTCAGTCATAAAATATCTCCTGATTAACAGTGCTGTTTGCCAGGAGTCCCTTGCTCCTTTCTATTTCTTCCTTTGTAAGATTTATCAGCTGCCATATACAGAGACACCAAGAGATGCTGCCTGCCCGCAGTTACATTGAAAATATCCATGCACATGCAACACGTGAGGGCTTGCTGATTTTACGTGTGCCTCTAAAGCTCATAAGCCCACAGCACAAAGCAAGAAAAAGTGCTAGTTTAGACTGCATGCATGTGCACACTTACTTATCCTGGCATTTGCTTGAGAGCTAGGACTTGATGTCTATCTTTTAGCGTGATTAATTCTATAATTTCAGTGCATGAGGAGAATTTCCCCCACTTTGAATTGAGAAAGAAAAGGCAGCTAGTTTGGGCTCCCACAAAGCTGGGTTTAGCCATGCTGCTTGTTCCTTCAGAAGAGGTGCTCCTCTGTCTGCAAAACCACTGGTGTTATTTTTTTTTTTTTAAAGATTTTTTATTTTTTCCTTTTTCTCCCCAAAGCCCCCCAGTACATAGTTGTATATTCTTCGTTGTGGGTCCTTCTAGTTGTGGCATGTGGGACGCTGCCTCAGCGTGGTTTGATGAGCAGTGCCATGTCCGCGCCCAGGATTCGAACCAACGAAACACTGGGCCGCTTGCAGCGGAGCGCGCGAACTTAACCACTCGGCCACGGGGCCAGCCCCCACTGGTGTTATTTTGTATCTCCATTGCCTCTCCACCTGTCTTTGCTTTAGCAAACCTAGGTGACAGGACAAGAGACCATCTGAGCACTCTGAATTCTTCCTTTTTAAGAGAGAAATCTCTTTAAAAAGAGGGAAATATATAACTGTATATTTTCTAACAAACATTACTAAAAATGCACGTCATCTTGGCTTTCATATAAAATTTTGGAGAAAGAACTTAAGATAATTCAAAGGCTCCGGTGGCTCAGGAATCATTGTCTGTGTTTCCAGCACACACACATACAGGTGTGATCACATATGCACATCCATGTACACGTGTGCACACATATACACATGCACACTGTGCACATATAGAAGAATGCCTACCCACTCACACAGGCACACACTGGCACACTCAAGCACACACATGCATGCGGGCACATGCCTATAGAACCTTCTATCGATCTGTGGCAAGAATCCCTTTGAAAACACTACTTGAAACCCTCTTCTTGGAAAGTAAGCCGACTGTCACTCCACTCTTGTCATATAAGTTAACAGAATTTAGCACCTGAAAAAAAACACTCCCTTTTTCTTTTTTTTTTTCAACCTATGCTGTCAATTTTCTAGATAATAGGATGGATACAGCCATTATATTATTTACCAAATCCATTGATACTTCATTTAGAACCTACAAAAGTGAAATTTACTTCTGAACATGCTTTATTTATTACTCAAACTTATAAAAACCACACGTGTTTAAATATAAAATCTCAATCAACCCATCACCCTAAAACTGTTTTTGTTTTTCTCCTCTGGTCCTTGCCTATATATATATATATATGAATATGGTATATATTTGAATATATCTGAATATCATATATATGAATATCATATATATTTCATATATATATGAAAAGCTCTTCAGCCTTGGTGGAATGGTGTAAATCTAGGTTGGAAAACAAGTCATTGATACAAATATTAGCTAGAGAAAAAATAACTAACATTAGAAACCTGTACAGTCTACAAAAGGCTTTCTGTGTACTTGCTCTCTGCAACTGCTCTGTGTTGAGGGACGCATCACCATGGTGCAGAGGACAGATGAGGAATCAGGCTCAGAGCATAAACACCCACCTAAGTTTATAGCTCCTAATTGGCAGAGCCAAAACTCAGAGCCAGCTCTTCTGATTCCAAATCCTCCACTGTTTCCACAACACCCCCACAAGATGCTAAAGTCAGGTTCCGGGTGATTTTGGGGGAAAAAGAGTGACGGTGCAAAGAACAGCTCTAAAGCGGCCGTTCTCTGCTTTGGCGTGCACCAGGATCACATGGCGTGCTCGTTCAAACAGATGGGCCTTCCCAGAATTTGCATTTCTAACAAGTTCCCAGGTGATGCCTCTGCTGCTAGGTCAGGGACCACTCTTGAAAACCACTGTGGTAACCAAATTAATAACAAAGACTGCTGGTAAAACTATAAATTTTTACAACTATGTTTGAAAGCTGTTTGACGTTATCTCATCAATTTAAAGATAGACACGTACCTTAACTAGAAATTTCACTCCTCTGTATGTTCCCTAGAGAAATTCATGCATAAGTGACCATGGTTTGTGTACAAAAATGTTCACAGTCGCCGTGTTTGCAATGAATGGCCAAATTCTGAAACCTCCCAATATACCATGGAGTGTGCATACAAAGAAATATTGTTCAGCAATGAAAACACTTGCAGGCACCATATATATGCTGCAGATATACAAGCAAAACACAGAATGATAGGACAAAACAATACAGACAGTGTGGTCCTATTGTATACACAATTCAGAAACAGGAAAGACTGGAGTCTGTTGTTTACGGTGCATGCCCACGCGGGAAAAGTATAGACTGACTTACTGTGTGACCGCGAGTGAGTCATCCAGCCTGTTTCTGCCTCAATTTCTGCACTTACAAAATCAGAGTAGTAATTGCACCTACCTCCTAGGGCTTCTGTAAAGATTAAAAGCTAATGAAATTCTCAACATAGCGCTTAATACATGTTGGCTATAATTATCATCATCATCATTACCCCAGGTGTCTTTAAAAGGACTATTTGCTTCCCTGATACTGAAATAGTCAAATGATAAAAACATGCAGGAAGAAAATGATAACCAGATTAAACCAAATATTATAACCAAATCCAGATAACCAAATTAACAGAAAAACATAGGCATTGTATGCAAGCAAAAGAGAACACATCATCAGTGGCCAAATGAAGAGGGTACTGTGGGAAATGAATATTGACAGAGGATGAAGACCAAGTGATCAGAATGGCTGCAAGGAAAAGGCAAAATGTTAGAAATTTAAAATATGCTGGGGGTTACGGGGTCAAAGGCAGGATCAAAGTCCTGGTCATTGGCTCATCTTGGACAAGAATGTTCAGGTGGAGGAAGCCCCTGGGATGCCCTAAAGAAGGAGGAGGTGTGAGCACAGCTCGGATGAGACACTGCCCTGACTTCCAGGGAGCCCCAAGGCAATATGTTGTTGCAGGTGTCATTAACAGTATGTGGCATAGTCACCATCACGAGTGTTAATGGGGATGATGGTTTCTCTTCCTTCTCTTTGCTTCTCTGTGAAAAACAGCTATATATAAAGCACCTGCTCAAAAGTTAGAACGTGGCTTTGGGCCTAATTATTCTGTGTATCAGTCCCCTAGCCACTGGAAACCACTGGTCCTGGTTCCATGGAAACTTCTTACCTTCCAAGAACTGTATCTGAATACTTTAGAAGGAAGAAGGCTTGTCTGGGGGACAATCCACTTCCAAGGTCCCGCCCCAGGCTGTTGGCCAGACACTTGCATTCCTCCTGGTCCTCTCCATGAGCCATCTGGGTGTCCTGGTGACATGATGGCAAGGTTCCCCCGAGCAAGTGATCAGAGAGAGAGAGAGAACTCTAGTGCCCAAGATGGAAGCTGCAATCTTTTCTAATCTAATCTCAGAGTTGACATGCCACCACTTCTGCCATATTCTATTGGTCATACACATCAACAACGGGTAAAATGTGGGAAGGGGCTCTGCAAGGGCTTGCATGGCAGGAAGTCAAGATCACTAGGGATCCCTTGGGGGGCTGGCTAACACATGACCAATTATTAATTTTTTCTGATTAATGTTCTCGACCTCACCCAAGTTTTCATGATGGCATGGTCTCTTTTCTTATAATTTTTTTGAATTTATTTTTTGCTATCACTATTGGCAGGAAATCAAAGTCTACTATTTTCTTTTTTTCTACCTAATTATTAGGAAGTTTTCTTATTAGGCAAAACATAACATCTACGTACATGACCAGACAGGAAAAAAAAAGGACATGCCTATCTCTATGCCAATTGGAGGAAAATACCGTTTTTAATATCTTTTGGTTAATATTCATACTTGTCATGCAAAATAAGTCAACTTCCTTCCAATAATGTGACTTGAAACAGGTTCAGAGTGAATATAATATGAAGCCTAAATGTTCTCTGTCTTCACCCCAGCTCCTTTAATCATGTCATGAGGCCTGGGCAAAGCTGCCAGGAAGTAGGGATGTTGTCATTCCTGTTCGAGTTTAACATCAAATACAGCCCACTCTAGCCTGGAAACATGTATTTGATTAATGGTTATAATCAAAGTAACTTCATTATGTAAGCATAATAACCCAGCCGAGGAGATATTTTAGCGCATGCTAAGAACTTGTTAATTCCTGGCTGGAGAAATCATTTTCTTTATGGGGATTAGAGCTGCCCAGCAGGCAGCCTTACTTGCTAAAACTTTTATGAACAATAAGTATTTGGACAGGAGGAATTTTTGATTCTGCAGCCTGATAATAGCACTTCAAGTTTCTGCGGGGCCTTTCTTCCAACACACTCAGTGGGTTCCACTAACGTAATCTCATTAATCCTCATCACCGCCTCAGGAGGCTGGAGGTCTCATTGTTCTTACAGATGAAGAAATGAAGATGACGCTGGGAGGCAGAGATCCCAGAGAAAAAGCCACTCAGCCTTTGAACGCCTCGAGAAGGGGCAGGCACAGAATTGCAGGCCATTTTCTCTAGCAAAATGCTACAGACATTTTCAAGAATAGCGCTTTGGGCACCAATGATCATAGAAGCATTAGTCACAGGAGCGAAAAGGTGAAAGCGCCCCAAGAGTCCATCGATGGATGAATGGATAAACAAGATGTGCCACAGACACACAGTAGAATGTTATTCAGGCTTAAAAAGGAAGGAAATTCTGGCACATGCTATAACGTGGTGAACCTGGGGGACATTATGCTAAGTGAGAGAAGCCAGTCATAAAAAGACAAATATTACATGATTCCTGTTATCTGAGGTTCCTAGAGCAGTCAAATCCATAGAGACAAAAAGTGGAACGGTGGCTGCCGGGAGCTGGGGGAGGGGGAATGGCAGTTGTTGATTAATGGGGACCGAGTTTCCTTTGGGGAAAATGGAAAGTTCTGGAGATGGATGATGGTGGAGGTTGCACAACAACGCGAATGTGCTTAATGCCACTGAACTGTACACTTAAAAGTGGTTGAAATGGTACAATGTACGTTAGATGTGCTGAGGAGAATGTGTGTTTGCTGTGACTGGGAAATGCAACTGTGGGTTCCTTGGTGGCCCCCAGGTGATATAAGGATAGGAACCACAGTTATAATGAAAGATGACATTAATAGTTTGCACTGTGTTAGAAAGGGGGCTAACCACTTCTCTCATTAAGGTTTGCCTCTGTGCCCATGGCCGTTGGGATGGGAAGAGAGAAAGAGGAGGCAGCTGACTCCCAGGCCCATCTTTAAGATTGTGGTTAGTTGTTCCCAAGAGGCTGCCCGCTCCCAGGTCTTCTTTATCCCCTCCAGGGAAACCAGGCTGCTCTTCTCCACTGGTAACAGCAGCAGCTGCCTAGGATGCTGAGTATTTACCAGCTTCCAGGGCCAGCGACCTGGATGACCAATGCAGTGGCATGGGGCCCTCAGCTTCCAAGGGCTTGCACTTGGGATTGAATGTTCTCCGGCCTCCATCTTGAAACTCTTAACAATTTCATCTTTAAAGTTGTATTTTGCAAGTGAAGTCCTACACAACAATGGAGCATAAAATGAGGATTCGGAGCCTCAGCGCCCCCGTCATCCCACCTTCCACCGCCTCCCCTCCTCCCCAGGATGGGTTCTCAGCTGCATACTCTCCCACTCCCTGGGCCCCAGGCTTCCCTCTTCCTGCATCCACTCAGCAATTGCTGTGGTCCTCCACCCTCTGGAGACCTGGTATGTGTAGCGGGAAGATCGGAGTCAGGCTTCCTGCAGCGTCTCCATGTGGGGCATGGCGGCAGCACCACAGAGCTTTCAGAGGGTGACTCAGGCTACCTTGGGGGTCGTCCATCCAAGACCTGGGTGTGGCAGTCATTCTGGTAGGAGGGGAACCTGGCACCTGTTGGGGCGTATGCATGTGCATACCAAGTCGCAGGCCATGTCCTGGGTGTCTGGGAGGGTCGGCACTTGCCCAGCCCAAGACCAAAGGAGTGCCACATTAAATAGAAAATTACACCATCACGACACGTGGGGAGAAAGAGGTACCGCAGGAGGAAGAAAAAAGCTTTGTATTTTAGAACTTTAATGGCATGGTTTTCCTGCTTTTTGAACAGAAGTCTCCATGTTTTCCTTTTGCATCTGGGTCCTACAGATGATGTCCCAGTCCCGCCGGCATCATCTCTCAAATATGCAACAGCCTGGTGGGAGAGATGTTAGGATCCTTTTTGCAGCTAAGGAATGGAGCTATCGAGGACATCATGGAGAGTCTCCCCTGAGTGGACTCAGCCCGGACCGAGGAACTATCAAGGATGCTCCAGCTGCCCCATGACCCTGGGTCAGAGGACCTGTGCCCTGTGAGCCAACCTCGGATCCTCCACTCTGGTTAGGCAAAGAGGCTTTGCACTTGGATTCAGGAGAGCTGGGTTCTCCTTCTAGATCTCGCAAATACTAGTTGCATGGCAATCAGTCTAAAGCCACACTATTTTAGTATGGGCAAGTGGAACTTAAGAATTCCCTTCTCTACTGAGGACACGTATGTTGTTGTGAGATCATGTATGTAAAAGTGACCTGACACGACAGGATACAGAGGTACACGTGTGTTATTTACTTTGTATGGCTTAGCTTCAACCTGCTTAGCTTCCCGAGATCCTGGAGGAAGGAAAGGAGAAAGGAGAGGGAAAGAGTCATCATGTTAACAATTAAAAAAGATAACTTTACTGTATTACCTTTATGGTGATATTGATGTTTTAAAAACCTTACTAGACAAGAGGGAGCTTTGATTAGGGGTAGGAGAGGGGCATAAAGGGAATACTTTCTAGTGTAGCCAGTCTCAAACCCTCCAGTTCTCTGTTTCCTTACCTATAAATAAAGGGAAAAAAGGAGAAGATGTCAAATATGAAGTGAATCCTAAAATTCTTTTAAACTGTAATCTTTATTTTTTTCCTCCTTCAAAATAGATATTTGGTGTCTTCTTGTCTTTGATGGTCTGCATAGACATCTGTTAATGTAAATTTAAGTCCAATGAATCTGCTAGAAATGTTATTTCTGAATCCCTCACACATATTTATAGCCTAATTTAGAATCTCTTTTAAAGGACATTTTATAAATATGTCTTGGGTCATTTTTATGGTCAGAATTTCTATCCCACCAGGTTGCTATGTGGATTAGATACATGCTTAGGATAGGAAAAACTTTCTAGCACATAGTCAGCATGCATAAAAGTTAGGTATTATTGTTATTATGGAATTGTGAAAGAGAGAGAGAAGAAAAGGAGAAACAAAGAGGAAGAAAGAGAGAGAAAAAATAAGGAAGGAAGGAAGGAGAGAAGGAGCGGAGGGAGGTAGGAAGGAAAGAAGAAGGAAAGAAGGGAGTAGAAAGAAAAAGGGAAAGGAGAGGACAATTAGGGCTGGAAGAGGCCTTAGAAATCATCCAGTTGAGTTGTTTCAATCCGGACTGTACATTAGGATCACTTGGAGAGCGTTAGATAAATCCATTTCTGAGCCCTGCCCCCAGAGACTCTGATTCCTTTGGGCTCAGATGGGGCCTGGGCACTGGTACATTTGAAAAGCTCCTCAGGTAATTCTAACTTCTGAGATGCAGCCCATGTTGGAGCACCTGGTCCCATTCAGCTCTCCTCTATGAGTCAGATGAGAAAACAGAGGCCCAGGGCAGCCAATGAGCTTCCCACTCAGACCAGTGTGTCTGTGGTCGCATGAGGTTGCAGCCCAGGCTCCTTGCTCCCGGTTTCCTTTCTCACTTCCTCCTCTGACCTGGCAGATGTGAGACAGGCACTGCTCTAACCCTAGTTCACCAGATCCCAAGCCACATCTGCAGAGTCCGGAATAAAGCACTACCGTGGTTCTCCACCCTAAGCAGCCGAATTCAGCAAGGTGGCTGCCGTCTGCATGCTTGATCTTTGAGATGCTCAGCGATCCAAATTTTCACCTAAGTCTATTTCAAAATAGAATAGTGAAAATTATTTATTCAGTAGATTTTGATTGACTGATGGACTAAGAGTGAAAATAAATTTTAATTTAAATCTGTGTGTGATATTTTCATTGCGGGATCCATGCAGCGGAGACATGGCTGTTCAACTTTTTGTACGTTTGAAATTTTTCATAGTCATACGTTGGAGGGATGTAAAAAAAAGTAGTTGAAGAAGTAGATTAAAAAATGTGTTCACGTCTCAGAACATCTCCCTCCCTGCACCTCCCAGCTGGAAATCCTAGTGTCCCTGCCTCTGTTTTCCAGCTTGGGCATTGGGGCAGCCTTGTTGTCTTGTTCTTGGCCCCACACTCTCCTCTGCCACCTCTGTTCTGACTGTGCAGAGAGACTGAGGGACTTTCCAGGATGTAGGACTTTCCTGCTCAAACATGGGGAGTCCTGGGCGTCCGAGAAGTTGGCCACCCTCTCTCTGTTGAAGGTCGTTATTGATGATGGTGATGGTTTTAGAACAGGAATCATTTAAGTCCGGCCCTGGTTGACTCTTGAATCTGGGCCATAGATGCTCTTTCCTCTTCTCTGGTTTTGTCTTTTCTTCTCTGTAATATGAAGGCATTGAACCAGATGACCATGACAGGCAGGTTTTCTAGTTGAGGGTCATCCAAGATGCCTGGTATTTCATTTTGTTTCTCTTTCAGTGGAATTTTCATCAGAGCCAGCAAGGGAGAATAGAAATAAAAATGTATTAGGATCAGTTTCGTCTTACTGGTAGAGCCATTAAAACAGGAGAGTAAAGTGTGGAACTAATCTTTAATATCAGTGATTTATTAATATAAGTTTTTATTCTTTCTATATCCTCATGTTGAGAAATCAACGTATGCATCAATTTACTGCTGAATTACCTATCCAAACATACAGTCATGTTGTTCACATTTGTAGGATTGACAGTTGTGGACAAGGTTAGTTATGGCTCTTTGGTAAACTCACCACATCTCAGTGCCTCTGATCTGATGGGAACACCGTCTAAAATCGTTAAAGTAGTGACATACCCTCCTAGGAGGTGTTCCGGTAAATGTTAAAAACTCGCTGTTGAGAGTGGAAGGCTGGGAAAAAACCCTGATTTCTAGCATTTGCCAATTTCGGTGGTGTAAATCCTCCCACCATTTCCGGTTTCAAGTTAATTAGGTCACATCACTGGACAGCAGAGCTGGGTTTCCCGCGCATCATCAGCTGTCCCTGGCCAGTGGTGGTGGCTCCGCTGCACCACCGCGTCTTCCTGCTGCAAGAAAGTGGGTCAGATGCGGCTCCCTTGTACCATAAGTGTGCAGAATACTGGACGTTAAGGTGCTGTTAGATGATACGCTGGTGTATGAAGGAAATTTATAAACCGTTGTATAACGAACTAAACCACACCCTCCGTAATGGCAATGTCGTGGAGGAAGCACACAGCCCACATCCTTGAACAAAGCTCTCCTGGTCTGGATTTCCTTTGCTCCTGACAACAGGGTTGGCCCACAGCCTCTCCTTGCTACCCATCCCTCTTCAATTACCCCATCCATTTGTTATGCTTCAGAAATCCTTGCAGAAGGCACCGCTCTGCTGACGTGTTGTCATCTCTCAGCACCCATGACTGTGACAAGTGAAAAGGTCATGCCTTCAAACATTTGCATTGCAAAGAGGCATGATAAAGAACCATTTTTTAAGAATCCTTTTGACCATTCCTTTAAAGGGGTGAAAATACTTGGGTGGGATAGGAGAACACAGGCTTGTCAGAGTATTTCTGAATAAATACAGAATTTATTAACCAGAAATAAAATACCCATTTTGGTGGGGCGCCCCTCCAAAGGAGAAATATGGGTAAGAACAAGCATTTTTTGTAGAGTAAGAAGGGCAAACTGCAAACCAGAGGTCCATGGTTCAGTCGCGGCATTTCTTGACTCAATGTAGAATGCAATAATGCTTTTCATTACTAAGAAAAGGAAAGGTCAGAAAACAAGCAAGTCCTCAAAGCAAAGATGCATTTTCTTGGAGAGCAATAAGGTGTTCTTCTGGTTGGTTGTTTTAAAGTGATAGGAAATTGCATTCCAGGGGAACACCAGCCTTCACGATGCATTTGCTTCCTGCATAGCAGCACAGAAACCTCTATTTCGGAATTGGTTCACTCTCATTGGAATATAAAGAATTGAGAGTGACAAATACCCTGGAATTGGGTAGTGATCACAGTTGCCACGTCCTCACAGGAAACCTGTGTTTTGTCATGCAGTGCGATATTACAATTTTTTTTATTTTTTGCAAGTACTGCCATGAGGAATCCTCTCCGTAGCCTTTAGACACCCATGCCACTGTGGGATGTTAGCATGGACTGATTTCCAGAGCACAGCTTTGGGACCAGAGTTTCTCTGTTCTCTGCTCAGCACAGCGGGTTCCAAGAATCGACTCCTTTCTGGAGGGACCAGGGGGCCATGTTTCAAAGCTCAATTGTATGCAGGTTTCACAGTTTCTGTTTCATGTTCCCCAGTTTTGAAAGGAAGAATGAGAAGTAAATGTTTTCTTCTTCTTGGGCCTACGACAGACTTGTTCACAGTTTTGCAAGTTAGGTCACTTTGGTGGCTTTGGGATCTTTAATCATCATGACTTAGCCCTCAGTCCTTATGGGAAGAAAGCCTTGGTTAGTGGATATGAGCCCAAACCAAAGATGTCTTTAGTAAAGAAGCCTCATGAGGAAGATGTGCCCGAAGGCCTGAGCAGACCACAGCCCCCAGATCAAAGCCCACATTCATTCCTCATCTGAAGACCCCACCTCCCCTGGGACACAAAGAAATCTCTGCCATCAGAAAGTGGAGACACCATCAATGTATGCTCATATAGCACTGACTCCGTGCTGTGAGCTGGTTCCTTTTATCCTCTCAATAATCACTATCTCCACTTGACAAGGACAAAACTAAGGCACAGAGTGGTTGAGTTCCTATCTAGGATCACACAGCAAGCCAGTGGCACAACTAAGGGGGCAAACACATGTTATAGAGGCTGATGACATCCTAACCCATAACACTCAACTCATGGGGGTTGTTTTAGACGCTATCTGTGTTGTACATGACATCCTTCTCTGCAGAGCCATCCAGTAGGAATTGTTTTTCAATATAGAACATATTCCACATGTTCCCAAAGAGTCTAGGCCTATGATTAAGTCAACTCAAAACAATTCTCAGTCTCCTATTATAGAAAAATCCAAAATAATAATGGATAAACACAATTATTTATTTCTCTCTCGTGTAGACCTTTTCTGGAGTGAAGCAAGCCAGGTTTGGGATGATAGCTTCAGAGTGTCATGAGAGACCTAGGCTCACATCGTCAAAGTCACCACATGGTGAAAGACGGCTGCTGGTGCTCCGGCTATCAGGTCCTGATTTCAGGCTGACACAGGAGGAAATAGAGGAAGCCTAAAGGGATTCCAACCAGCTGAGCATACCTCCCAAAAGTCTTAGATATATCATTGCCTTGAGCTCAGTCATAGGGTAACAGCTAGCTATAAGAAAGGCTCATAAATACATTTTTTTCAAGCATTTTTTTTATAATGTTAAAAGCTGGAGAAATAAAAGAAAAGTTTTTGAGCATGCCTAAATACATGCTGATAGCTAATACCCCACTACTGAAGACGTTCCACCAACAGCAGTCCCACTGCTTGCAGCGCCAGTATTCAACTGGTGTCTCTGATCCTTTCTCCAAATCCCTCACAGGAAAATGGTGCTGCCACCTCCTGGCTGGTATATTGTTCAAAAGAAGACATTCAGGGACACTTGCAGAGAGATGTTGCATTTGTCCAGCATCATCATGAGTCAAATGTCCACAGAACCGACATCTCCTACCCTCTTGGACCCTTGAAATATTTTTATTAGTCACGTCAGAAAAAAATCTTTTTAAGTATTTTAAATAGTTCTATGTCTTATTAAACAGACCACACCAAGTATTAACATACTCTCAATGGCTGAGGATCATGATTTGAAAACCCATGATGGTGACATTCTAGAGTACTCTGAAATACTCAGGGGAGACTAAGTGAGTGTGGGTGTAGACATGTGGCTGCAGGGTGAGGAGAGGGGGGACATCGTGTTTGCTGGACCCAAGTGGTCCCACAGCACCGTGGTCTTGAGCTTCGTGCCTGCTCGGTGTGGTTCGGCTCTCCTCTCTCATATCAGTTCTTTCACTGGTTCACTTTTGTTGATGGCCCAGCTCTGGCTGACTGCCACTCTCTCGAAGGGTGGGTTCTAATCTGCTGTGGGCAAGAAAGGAATTTAACCACACTCATCTGTCCTGCTTGAAAACATCAATAGGCTCTAAGAGAGCATCTGGGGCTGTCTCCGACTGCTAAAATGTTTGCATTTTGTACAGATATTTTAGGGCTATTTCCGGGGTTCTTAGACACAATTTACAATTGCTTCATTTTTCTCATAAATATATTCCCTATGGTTGAGGTTTACTGAAATGATGCAAGTATAAAAAAGAATTCTTACTCTATGTTTAAAGGAAAATTGATGAGGAAACATGTCAGAAGAACCTCAAGGATTGGCCTGGCCTCTCCTCATAACTGCGATCAGGAAAGTGGTCCCCAGGGCTGTAATGAGTGTGCATCCCAGTGCACTGAGCACGCTGGCTCATACACAGGGCTGATACACAGAGTAGGTGTGCCCCACTGTCCTGGGCACAGGGGTCCGATGCTCCTGTCTGTTCCCCCTTGGTAAAGATGCGAGCATCCCTTTCAGCTCTCCATCCACACTTGATGTCCAGGTTCCCCACCCTCTGTTCAAAGGGGCCCAGTAGCATCCAGAACTCTTTGATGGCAGATGGTGCAAAGTTGAAGGCAGGAATATCCGTGACTGAGGAGAGATTTGAGGAGGAGTGGTCCATTCTGCTTCCTGCTCCTCCTGGGGTTTCACCCTGGCCTCCTCTGCTGTGAGGACTGCCTTGGAGCAGGACGCCATGTTTCTCTTCGGCCTCTGTCAGTGGAGTATGTATCCAGCCTCCTCTCTGGGCAGGGGGCTTTTGGGTGGTGACTGTCTGGACCAACTAATGGGGCCATTGAACTCCCAGGGCCTTAGGCCCTTCCCTTGGTGAGTTGGGGAACTGGGGTGGGTTGGAAAAGTCTCCATCTGTTGTCCCAGGCTCACAGCTCAGTGGACCTTTCTCATGCTGCTGCTGCACAGGCTGCCACAGGAAACCTTCTGCCTTCATGATCTCAGAGGAGTGGTTCCAGTCCCTGTGCTTGCTTAATTCTCCAAGGCAGCACATGTAAACCTCTCCTGGAATCTCCCTCACCACCCCCAGCTCCTCTGCAGTGGCAGCACCGTGGTGGGCTCAGGGTTTCCACAGCCAGTAAGCATCAAGCTGACATGGAAGATGCCCACTCACCTTCCTCAGCTTTACTTTACCCATCACGTGATTGAAGAGAAACATCCCTCTTCCCTTCCCATGAACCCTGAATCTTAACACCTCTTCTCCCTCTTCTGTGCTTAATCTTCTTATGTAGAGATTGCAAAAAGGGTGGAGCTACTTGGGAAGACAGTGTGGCAGTTTCTCAAGATTTTAAACAGAATTTCCACGTGACCCAGTAGTTCCTCTCCCAGGAATCAACCTGGGCAAAATAAAAACATAGGTGCACACGACAACATGTACACAAATGTTTATAGCAGCATTATTCGTAAGAACTAAAAAGTGGAAACAACTCAAATATGCACCAACTGGTAAGTGAATAGGCAAAATTTGGTTTATCCATGCAGTGGAATATTATTCAGCAACAAAAAGGAACAAGGTGCTGATAGACACTATAATATGGATGAACCGTGAAAACATGCTCAGTGAAAAAGATCCAGAAAGCTAGACACAAAAGAATACTTCCTGTGTCACTCATTCATAGGAAATGTCCAGAAAAGGTAAATCTATAGGAACAGAATGTCAATCAGTGGCTGCCTAGGACTGGGGGTGGGAAAGGACTATAAATGGGCAGGAGGAATCTTTTTGGGGTAACGTAAATACTTGAACATTTGATGTGGTGATAATATACAACTCTATATACTTGTATTGGGTTGTAATAGCATGTGTGTGTATGTGTGTTGGGTAATGTAAATTTACTGTATTGCCCCCCAAAACTTCACGTCCACTTGGAACTTCAGAATATGACCGTCTGTGAAATTAGCGTCTTTGCAGATATAATTAGTTAAGATGAAGTCATACTGCATAGGGTGGGTCCTAAATCCAGTGACTGGTGTCCTTATAAGAAACCCATCTGAAGACACAAAGAGACACTCAGGAAAGAACACAGTGTGAAGATGAGGGCAGAGATTGGAGTGACATGGCCACAAGCCAAGAAACACCAAGGGCCACTGGAAGCTGGGAGAGGAGAGGAAAGATTCTTGCCTACAGCTTTCAGAGGGAACATGGCCCTGCCACCACCTTGGTTTTGGACTGGATTCAACTGTAAGAGAATAAATTTCCATTATTGTAAGCCAGCTGGCTTGTGGTACTTTGTTACAGCTACCCTAGGAAACTAATGCAATATTAAAATTCATTTAACTGTACACTTAAAACAGGTGAATTTTATGGTATGTAAATTACACCTCAATAAAACTGTTAATAAAAATTTGAAATTTTTCTTAACTAGACTACAAAAAGGGAGGGGTTGAGATGAAAGGCTGCGGACTGTATAGTTATTTTGCTGCTTTTCAGATATGCTGGAGGAGAAACCTCACCACAGTCGTAGGCAGCTTTCTTTAACATGTGGGACTCATAGTTTTTCTTGTCCTCAGTTACCAGTTTGCCCACTCCACATCTTGTTGTCTCTGCCACAGGTCTGCTGACAGTAGAGAAACTTCAAAGCATGGGTTCTTCCATGGGTGTTCAGGCTACAGAAATGGTAGATCTTTCTCTTGTTGTCTCAAACCAATCTAATAGGTCATGGGGGAAGACATGATCCATTATATGCCAGTCTTAGAAGAAAGCACAGTGTTTCTATGGTAAAGTGCCCAGGGAGCATTGGAGGGCTTCTGAGGTGGGCAATAAAGAACATAATTGTGAGTTGACCTTAAAAATGAGGGAGGGTGAGGGCCAGTCCCAGTGGCTTAGTGGTTAAGTTCATGCACTTCACTATGGCAGTCCAGATTCTACTCCTGGGCACAGACCTACACCACTTGTCAGGGGTCATGCTGTGGCGGCAGCCCACATACAAAATAGAGAAAGATTGGCAACAGATGTTAGCTCAGGGCAAATATTCCTCAGAAAAAAAGAAAAATGAGGGTGACTCTTTCTTCCTGTGATTGGGAAAATGAGATAAAAAGCAGGTGAAAATGTAAATTTGTCTTGGTGGTTTTACAAATCTTCCTGATCCTTTTTGATAATATCTTGTTCCTTTCTCATGCTTTTCAAAAATACTTAAACATTTTGTGTATAATTCTTTTAGAGTGTATATCTGGCAATTCTAGCATCTGAAGTCCTTGGGGGATGACTCTCAAATATGGTGAATTATGGTGAATTATTGGTGACTCTCAGTTATGGTGGATTGTTTTCTCATGTCTTTGATATTTTTTATTGTAAGCTCATGTTCAGCAAGTGTTTAACTGGGAGAATTCCAGTGGCCTGGATGGAGAGGACACCCTCCTAGAATGTGCTTGTGTTTGCTTTTGCTGAGTTTCTCAGGCCTATCACCAGACTAGGATCACCATCCTATTCATCCTTTAGCATGAATTCCAGACCTATGTAGAGTCAGAGCAGCTACAGATTCTCAGAGGAGGAGACACTTTGTTCTTCATTCATAGCACAAGCCAAGGTGGTTTGCATCTCCCTTCACCATCATGGATTTTTATTTTTATTTTTATTTTGGTTATATACTTGCTCTGAAGATAGAGCCCTTTGAGGAGCCTGGCTTTGGCAGTCTCACCTTTGACTCCCTACCTCTCAAGTGGTTAAAGCATCAGCAGCAGCATCCCTCTGGCCTTTCAACATCCACTTTTGTTTCTGGCTCCTGGGATTTCTCTCACTTTCTCATGAGCTTAGTATGCATTTTAAAAGATGCTTATTTTATGCTATCCAGCATTTCTAGGTGGTTCAGGGATTGGGAGTAGGGTCTTATGTCACCCAGCATATTGCCAAGAATGGAAGTCTATAGATTAATTTTGATGCAGGGGAGAGGGAACTTGAGAAGTTTCACAAATAATGGTTTCTGTTTTCTTAGTGAATTGGGGGTGAGATTCCCGGCTGTAAGTTATGGGAGAAGGGTAACTCTGAGGTCTCCAAGTAACTACAAAAGTTTGTAACAACCATGGGAGGTGGGGATGTCTAGAAGTAATTTCAAGGATTGGTCAGCGGCAACTGGTCAGGGTTCCATCTATGTTGATGAATAAGGGTTCATAGTTCTACAGCTGAAAGTAATAGTTAGAAACGTAGATGATTGCAGAAGGAGGAGCATGATTCTGAGTGGAAACCTCCTTTCCAGTCTAATCAGCAAGTAAAATCATCTTCCTACGGGTTCTAGGGGACATGGGCCATGCTCCATGGCCCACGTCTGCTCTCCACGGGAATGGAAGAGTAACAGCCTCTGAATATGAAACCTTCTGCTTAAGGCTCATTGAGTCACGTTTCATTTTTCTGCCACTCTCCCTCTGTTTTGTTCACGATTCTTGCTCAGCAGTTTCATAAATAAGGTTTATTTCAAAGGAACGTCTCTTTAAGCGTGATTTAGCTAAATGTCGCAGTGGGGAAAATCAGGAACCTGCTTTGATAAATAAGTTGTGTCCCCCTTGGGTTTTCAGTTCCTGCGATGATTACATCCTACCCAAACACGACCCTGGCCACTCAGGGTCAAAAGAAGGAAATGAGTTGCACGGCCCATGGGGAGAAACCCATCATAGTCCGCTGGGAGAAAGAGGACCGGATCATTAACCCCGAAATGGCCCGTTATCTTGTGTCCACCAAGGAAGTGGGAGAGGAGGTGATTTCGACTCTGCAGGTAAAAGCGGGACAAACATGACAGATGGACTCCAACTTCGTTGGCAGAATAAGCCTGTCCTCTCCCATACATGGGTGCACGTGGGTGATAAACCCCAAATAATCTTCTGGAACTTATGTATGAAGCACCATTTCTCTCCCCCTTCATACAGTGAGATTACTAAGTAGCCTGCAAAAATAGTGCTTTAGCGTAAGTGTTATTAAGAGTAAAATTATTATGAACACAGCAGGGAACCCAACTGGAATAAAAACTATAAGAAATAGAGTCTTTTAATGACAGTTAATCCTGGAGAAGTGACAGCCTACGCTGTGCGCATGTTTTCACTTCCGTAAAAAGAAAAATTGGTCAGGCCTTGGGACAAAATACATTTTAATGAAAAATATTTTACTTCTTGAGAAAAATCCCATGCAAAAAAAATTCTGCTCTTTATCTAGGATCACAAAAACTAGAATAAGGATTATAGTCTCCCATAATTTTTAGCACTATTGGTAGTGAGTGAGTGATGCTTTTAGTGTGGGGGATAAATGATGCTGCAGCACAGGCATGAAAAAAGAAAAGCCCTGTGTTTGAAACACTGGTATTGATTCACTCACAGGGTCCAATGCTGGAATTCTTCTTGAGCAGACTCTAATGAGGGTCCTGTGAGACCAAGCCTTTACTGCAGTATTATAGATCTGTTTCTTTAGGCGGGCTTGCTTTGGATGCTTTGAAAATCTACTATGAGGAAAAAAAAAAAAGGATATGTGGAGGATATATCAACCTGACCGTGAAATCCCACATAAATTGCACATCCAACTTAACGAGCTGGCAGCTACAATGATAATGTACATTGCACCTGTCCGTCTGCACATTTACAGTTGCCCTGAGATAATTTGCTTCCAGAATTGTGTGTGTGTTTGCGAGTGTGTATGTGTGTAGACGCTGGGGGTGGGAGGATGGTGAAAGAATGGAGAGATTTTTACAGGCAAAAACCCTTTTAGTGGTTCTCTTGCTCCATGCTGTGGGATAAGATGGATTTCTTTCTGCTTTACACATAGATTTTGCCAACTGTTAGAGAAGATTCTGGCTTCTTCTCCTGTCATGCGATCAATTCTTATGGGGAGGATCGTGGAATAATTCAGCTCACGGTGCAAGGTAGGAAGGAGGCAGCAAAGCGGGAAAAACAGGGCTTTTTTAGGACAGCAGGTGTCTGCCCAGGCTTGGGCATCTGTGTGGGCATCTCTAGCTCACTTTGCTGCATAACACTTCCTAATTCTTGGAAAATTTTGAATATGTACAATGCTCGTGCTAAAGCAGTATTTTTCAGTGCCTGAGATTATTTCAAGGTGCAGCCCCAAAAGACAGGGAACAAAGTCCTTCTGGGTCTGGGTCACAACCTTAGGAATCTTGATACTAGATGATCCAAATTAAAAGGGAAGTTTAATGTTTGGGGCCAAGATATTGAGTGACATTAAAATCCATCCAGGTTTGGCCAAGCTCTGCAAGTGCTATGAAAATGGGCAGTTTTGGAAAAGCGGCATTTTTCCTTCCTAAAACGTGACGAAGAAAAAAATGTCTGCGAGTAAAAAGCCGCTGCCGATGCCGAGGGCTGACACAGCTTGTGTGAGCCACGCTCAGCACTTCCACTGGCTTCTCATGTCCCAGCCGCGTTTGAACTAATGCCGGGTTTTCTGTTGATTGCACAGAGCCCCCAGACCCTCCCGAAATTGAGATCAAAGATGTGAAAGCTCGCACGATTACCCTCAGGTGGACGATGGGCTTTGATGGGAACAGCCCCATCACGGGCTACGATATCGAATGCAAAAATAAATCAGGTAAGGCCTTTATTTCCTCCAGCCTCATCTCCACTTCAAAGAGTCCTTTTATTTTTCTCCTTCCTTATTCATTTACCTGTAAGAGTAAACCTGGACCCGCAGACACTCAGAGGGGGCTCTCTTTCCTAGTTCCTTTCTTCTCTGGCACGACGTCCACCCACGCTTCCTCTGGTGGAGTGGTGTTTTGTGTCGAGATGCACTTCATCGGTTCCTTTCTCCGAGCCAGCAGACCTCAGTCTTGCTTCCTGAGGGCCAATTTGGCATTCTTGCCCCCGATCAGCATGTGGGCGACAGCGGACAGGACCCGGCCACTGTCATTATTTTCCCTCCCTCTCCCGCTTCTCTTTACTTCCCTTGGGTCGCATCCCTGAGCCTCAGCTGTGTTCAGTGTCTGTAGGGTGGGCTGTGCGGTGGGGTTTTGTGCTGAGAAAAGAGAGCCGCTCCTTGCTGAGACAGGGCGCTGACGGCAAGGACCACTCATGACCGCATCCCGGAGCCCTCCTGCATGTCCTCTGGGCCAGCTCGGCCAGCTCGGCCGGGAGCCCGTGAGTAAAACCGACCCAGTTGCCAGGATAGAACAGTTGTGTTTATTTAGTCTCTAACATACTGTCTTAAAGTGACAATGCAAACACCCTTTTGAGCTTGATGCTCCACCAGGCGGAGGGTCAGATACCATCGATGTGGCTTCTGGTCAGGACTTTTACCACATCTTGTAAAACAGACAAGGAATTAGAGCGCCATCTGCATGTGAAGGTTAAAATGATTCCCAGAGGCCACACAAATGGCCTTAGTTTTCACTTTCTGGGCACCGTGCGTTACTTGAGATTACACTGTTGTTACCGATTCAGTATCTTTTGAGCTGATGCCCTAGGAAAACATTGAGGCAGCCTGAGAGGCAGGTCAGGAGTGAGGAAAGGTGTCAGTGAGAACAGGGAAGGGACAGAACGAGAAAATGGTGTGAGGTGGGACTATGAAGGAGCTGTAAGGAACTGCTAAGGAGAGCGATACGTGAAGATTAAAAAGAAACTGCACCAAACCAAGAAGAGTGGTTTTAGAAAGGGTATTTGAGACTTGGGCTAAGCAGCTGGATCAGAAATGCACATAGAAAAGATGCAATGGCTCAGCTCATTCGCCCAGAGTCCCAACTAGAGACCTGGAAGTGAGGTGATGCACACACAGGGCCCACGGGAGCCTCTTGAGAGGAGCATGGTGGCTGCCAGTCATACTGTTCCCAGGCAGTGTGACAGAGCCAGCACAGGCTGAGTGCAGGGAGAGGGCGAAGTGACCAGGTGAATGAGCTGAGGATAGTGCTGACCCAAACAGGGATCTTCCAGCAACTATGACAGAGGGGCTTCCCCGGGGCCAAAGGGAAGAGAAGAGGCCTTGTCCTTGGTCAAAGACGTAAGATCAGGATGGAGCCAAAGAACAAGAAGTTCTGAGATGCAGGTCTTTAGAGAGAGGAAATGCTTCTTAGGTGAGGCAGGCACGTTCCAGCACAGAACAGCCTGGAAACTGATGGTGGCAATGAGAACTCGGGAGAAACGCGGCATAGGAACAATCGACAGAGTCCCCAGAGGGAGGGACAGGCCCTGCCAGTTTCTCTGGCTGAGCCCTAACCACAAGACCACAGGATCTTGATGCTGGTGCCCAGGTAACCCCTCAGGGGAACAGCTCAGTGCCTCCCTGTAATCAGGGGTATCGGTCATTTCCAGGTGCTGGTGATGATCCAGACATTCCACAAGGGTGTTGGGGTCCAGCCTGTCCTGGCTCTGCTGCTGGCCCTGTCTCTTACCAGCTGAACACTTCTCTGGTTGCCTCCCCTAGCCATTCTCCTCTGTAAAATGGGATACCACAGCATCTCCCTGTGACAAGGGTCCCTTAAAGGCCACAGACTGCCCCCTCTGGCCAGAAGGCCCTCCCTTCCCTGGACCACACTGTTGCTATGGTTACTCACGCCTTCTCCTTAGACTCTTCTTGTTACTTCCACAGGGACGCATCCCTGGTCCATAGGTGAGGCCAGGCCTCCCTCTCATGTGCTCCTACACAACCATCTCCTTTCTTTCCTGGTGGCTGCGATCGCATCCTTATCTCTGTGATTATTTTGTTGCATTTTGTTTTGTTTTTCAACTTTATCAAGATTTTCTTTTATAAAGCATCTGGATTTTGAGCCAAGTTAGAAAATCTCTTCCCTACACTCAGCTATAAAATAATTCACCCCATTTTCTTCTAGTCCTTGTATGGCTTCTTCCTCTTTCTTTTCAAAATTTAGCTCTCTAATCCACTTGGAGTTCATTTTTGTGTTCGCTGGGAGATATGCACCTAGTTTTATCTTTTCAAAGTGGGTATCCAGTAGCCCCAACATCATTTATTAAGATTTCCACCTGTGCCCGGTGATTTGAGAAGCCACCTCTATCATAAACTGCCTTTCCATATGGACTTCAGTCTCTTTCTGGATTTTTTTTTCTATTTTATCGAGTAATCTTTCTATTAATGCACCAGTGCTGCTCTGTTCTAATCACAGAGGCTTTATATTTTACTATCTGGTATTGCTAGTTCCCTCTTGTCATTTTACTTTTTAATGTTTCCTTAGTTTTACAAACTTTAGGGTCAACATGTCTAGCTCCATAAAAACATTTTTCTTATTTTCGTTGAGACAGCATTAAATTTGTTATTAGCTTAGGGAGAATGGACCTTTCTGTGATGTTGCTGTGAGTTGAATTCTGTCCACCAAAAAGCTATGTTGAAGTTCCAACCCCTGGAACCACAGAAAGTGACCTCATTTGGGAATTTGGGGAATAGAGTCATGGCAGCTATGGTTATTGATCAACATGTCACCGCACCAGACTGGAAGCTTCTTGGGGGTCCCTGTGCCCACCGGTCTAGCTCTGGCCAGTCCGTTTCTCCAGCACCCAGCTCAGCACCTAACATGTGGTGGGCACTCAACAGATATTTGTTGAATTCTTTCTAAGAATGGAATGCATTTAAAACCCTTGACTCACTGGCTGGCACATAAGAAACATCTAATAAGTGGCAGCTTTTAGTGTCACTCAAGCATGCATGGAAATGCTTATATATCAAAGGCCTCTAAAACCGCGGGTGTTTGTGAAACTATTGTCCCCTTTTCAGAATCCTCAGTATCTCCCAACTTGCCCATAAGTTTTCCAAAGGCGGGAACTCTGACGTTGTGTGTCCCTGGATCCCCAGTGCCTAGCACAGTGCTGCCATGTAGAGTCATCAATAAATATTCAATTTAGTAACTTTAAATTACATTTGTTGCATTTAATTTACTTGAAATCAGATAAAGCAGTCTGTCCAAACATCAGAGTCACCCGGAGAACGAAGCTTTTGAAAAGCACAGGTTTCTGGGCACCATTCTTCAGGGATTCAGTAGGTCTTAAAGTGCAGTTGTCAAAAAGCTCCAGGGTGTTTCGAAGGGGCTCACAGATTTGGGGACTGCAGAAGTCACATTTGTAAAATGCCTTGCGAAGTACTGAGTGAACAGATGCTACTCCACAAGCATGAGTTCTCTTTGCTGGTTTTTCTCTGCCTGCTGCCTCGACTTCCACCACAATCCCATTGTCTGGGCTACTGAACTCTCTTCTCTGGGATGCTGAACGCCGTGGACTGCACCAGGCAGATTGCTTTTCCCTCTGACTTCCAATTGGGTCTGCCCAATGCAGGCATAGAGAATCATTCAGACAAGGATCCTGGCAGAGTCTGCACTCTCTGTGAGCAGCTTCAGTTGGGGGCCCCTCTTCTGAGATTCCAGTCCTGTCTGGACTCCAGCAACACTGTCCTTTCCCTTTGGCCCTCCTGGCCCTGAGAGGGAGCAGCTCCCCACTCTTGCTAGATCCTGAGAGCCTCAGCATCTCCTGTAAATTCCTTTAGCCCAGCCCATGCTTTGGTAAATCATCCCATTGTAAACAATCTTCCAGTGTGACACATAAACCCTCCTTGGAGCTGCATTTGCCCTCTGCATCCAGAGACCACCATGCACTTCCTCCACTGGGCAAAGAGACCTGTCATTAAGCCCCAAAACAATTTCATTCCTCTCCCTTCCTCTTCACGTCCTCACCCACACACACCCCATTCATGCTTGCCTCCTTCAGCTCTTGGATTTCCAAGCATGCGTTTCTGGTTGTGACTTACTCTTCAGAAGTTTCTTTATTTTGTCCATGGTATGTTCTTCCTGGTTATGTTTGTATTTCAATTTGCAGTCTCATCCTCCCAAGCATCAGGATCTCTCTGTGATTGTTTTTAACACCCGGCGTTGTATTCTCCAGCACACTTTGTTAATAATTCATGACCTGCCTGTTTGCACGCGTCTGAGATCAGAAGCAGCACTTTTACTCCCTTTCTCGACTCTTTTCTCCTGGGTAGTCACCTCCCCGTATTTATTCCGCCTTTGATGCCATCTCATTTCCCAGAATGCGTTTGGGGATTTAACTAGACTCTCTTCTCCTTCTCCATTCAGTTATTTTTAAATCCTTCAGGATAACACATTCTCTCTCATCTTCTTGACCTTTAGCTAAAAATCCATCTTGTGTTGTTTTGAACCTTATTCGAATAGTCATCCTCATCGACATCATCTTTTTCTTTCAATGTATAATCATTGCAAGGAAGAAGCTGAAAACACAGCCCCTTCTCCAAGGACCTTACGTTTCTTGCGCAAGACTCCCGCCTTGGTTACTCCCCCGCAGGCTATTCATATGACTCGACTGGCGGGAGAAAGAAGTGGCCGGTAGACATTACTTTGCCTTTTCAGGCTTTCAGCTACCTCCCAGACACATCCTCGGTGAAGATGCCTATGTCTTCATGACCTTGTCAGTTCTGGAAACATCCACACTGCTCTGGGCGGAGCCATCAACACTGCTAGTGTCTGCTTCCTCCTGGGGCTAGTTAGCGACTTTCTCTGCATCTTACAATGCCTGAGCTTCCTCTCTATTGTCCTAAACATCTTCTCCAGAAGGCCTGGCTTTCTCTTCATGGGACAAAGCTCGTATTTATGTGTTATTCCATTGGTATTATATTCCCTCCCCTCATTTGTCCTCCACTGAACCACATTCGTCTTCTCTGCCACAGTTTGATTTTTTTTGCAGCATCTTCTCTTTCTATGTCCTGTTCTTCCACCTTCAATCTTCTTGACTCAAAGGGTACTTTTTCTTTTAGCTGGAATATTCGTTGTCAGTTTCTATTATTCTCCATTCCCTTATAAGTTAGAGCATTCAAAGGCAATCTCAGAGCCACATATTTTTTCTACAATCCAGCAAATCTCTTGCATTTACGGTTACTTTGGAGCAGAGCAGCCCTCTAAACTTCCATAGTCATCATCAATATGGAAAGGGCAGTGGGGCCATTCCCGGGACTCAAAGGTCTGCATATTTTCCATTTATTTATTTATCTATGAAACATGCACTTATTATTTGTTATATTGCTATGTGCCCATCACTGTGCGAGCACTGGGGATACAGCACTGAACGTGGCAGGCATTGTCTCTGTCCTCATGGGGCTTAGAACCCAGCAGGGAACACAGAATCTCAATGCACTTCTCACAAGTGTGATGAGCACCACTCGAGGGGACATGGGGAGTGAGGGTCTATGTAAGCATCCTCTGTCCACTGTCCCAGGGGGGTCTTTGTTCTTCCACAACCAACACCATTTCCTGACCACCTGCCCCAAATTGGCACCTGCCCAAATTCTTTCTGAAAAAAGAACCATTTACTGACATTCTCATCATTGGTTGAAGCTCTAAAATCAACAGACATAAGTTGTCATATATTCAATGATAACTCTTTATACAAGGCCTGTCCTCTTATTAAAATTAGCAGTGGTTGAAACGTAATGCCTACAATAAAGGATTTGAGGCTAAATGATTCCAAAAATTAGAACTGAGAAATACATTTAGTAAGCAGTGTTTATGCTGGAGATTGAGATTAGTTTTTATGTATTTCATTTTTACCATTCTCTTTTTGGAGAAGAAAGGATCTGACGTGGTCTCTAAGGTTTTGCTGGTTTTCAAATATCCTTTAGAACCAGAGGTTTTTTTTTTTTTTTTTTCTTTTGAGTGGAGAAGTGTCCAGACCATAATTCCTTTTATTATCTTGTACAATGAGTGCCTAGATGTGGCCGTTTTCCATTTCCCTGGCATGAGCTATCGCCACTTGCAGCTTCCGTGATCTCCATTGGGAGACCTGTGGTGTCCCCTCAGACGCTCCTCCCAGAACTCAGCTGCCCGCAGCCTTTGTCCCCCTCGCTCAGCACGGATAGTGTGTGTGATGTCGTGCCCCCTCTGATGGCCACACAGCCAGAACACTGGGAGCATTGCATTGAGAATTCACTTTGAGTTGTAACTTTTCTCTCCTTCCTTCTTTCCTTTTTTTTTTTTTTTTTTTGGTTTTTTGTTTTTGATTCCTACTTGTGAACTTTCAAAGACAGAGGGAAAAAACTCACGTCTCTATCTCTTCTTTTTTGAAAAACAAAACCCAAAAGACTCCTGGGATTCTGCTCAGAGAACCAAAGATGTTTCCCCTCAGCTGAACTCGGCCACCATCATTGATATCCACCCTTCCTCCACCTACAGCATCCGCATGTACGCCAAGAACCGGATTGGCAAGAGTGAGCCCAGCAACGAGCTGTCCATCACCGCGGATGAAGCAGGTACGTCTGACTGGGCGGAGGCCCACGCCAGGAGCCCAGAGCTGGCTCTCAGGGCTCAGATGGTTAATGCAGAATCAGGCCCTTGTCCACGCCTGGTGGGGGCCTGTGATGAGTGCTCTCCGTAGCTCCACGGCCTGTCAAAACCACAGACAGTGCTCTGCTTCCTACTTTGAAGGCACCGCTCTTCAAATAGGACTTAGTTCAAGGTTCTCATATCCAAGCATTAAAAGAAAGACGTAGGAGACTAACACTGGTGAGATTTAAAGAACCCTGCTGTTTTTACAATTCCTTTCTTCGGATGCCTGGAATCCGGGCTGACAGGAGAACCATGAGTGCATGTCTTGGCTGAGACCCTGTGCAGTCCAGGGGTAGGAGGAATGCTTAAGTAAGAAAAAACAAGAACATTGTCTGTGTGAAGAGTCAGGGGGATGGTGGTGCACGTTATTTTACAACCTAGAAATGTCAATGTCTCTATAATAAACTTTATTGTTCTTTTGCCTATTACAAAGTATTTCATACTCCATGTTGAAAATTTAGAAGATAGAGATAAGCATTTCGAAGAAGGCAAAACAGCTTCCATAATCCTACCACCTATGGCTACCTATGAACACATTGACATCCCCTGCTACATCATTCATCACGCGCACACATGCGCACGCGTGCAGGTGCACACACAGGTACACACATCCTTCAACACTGTGGTCCACTCATCGTTACAAGGGGTGACATTAAGCAGTTTGTAGGGGACTGAACAATGAGACAGTGGCAATGACTGCCGAGTGTCAGCCCACCTCCTGGCAGGAGAGGAGGAAGCAAGCTGCCTTTGGGCTTCTCTGGGGAAGGAGAGGTAAAAACCCAAGGCCTGGCTCATCTCTTGGGGGGAAAAGAGTGTCTAGCCCCAAACCTAGTTTTTCTTTTCCTGCCTGAAATCAGAGCTAATCAGCTACAAGCTACTACTGCGAGGAAGTTAGAAGCTTAGTCTCAGATCCCTGGTTCTGCATCACCAGAGTTAAGGCGATGACCCCCAAATGAGTAAGAGTTCATGGGAGGGTCATTTCATCTTTCAATTGGGGGATTAGATTATTCTTGACTTCTATCCCACCACCTCCTTCTCTGTTGCCCTCATTAATGACCTTCCAAATAGTCATTACTCCTCTACCCTCATGTACATCTCTTAAATACTTTCCTACAACTTATAATGGCACCTTTTACCATTTAATTAACAAATCTCATATTGTTAGGCTTGTTGATTATTTTCAATTTTCCATTATTATAAACACCACTGTGATGAACATCCTTGTGGTATATCTCGTGCGATTTCCACGATTATTTTCTTAGGTTAAATTCCAAGAAGCAGGATTGTGGGATCAAAGCAAATGCCAAAATGTAACTCTTTTGGTATGCATTATCAATATTCTCCTCAAGGAAATGGGTTAAAATTTACATTTAAATGGGTTAAAATTCTTCCTGAACTGAGGGTGAGTTCTCATTTCTCCACACTGGACACGTCAGTTCTTGAAAATTGTTTTCATGGGTGGGTGTTAGGGTAGCTTTATGCTTCTGTGTCTGAGGGGAGGCATTTCTAATACTTGGATACTCTGCATGGTTTCTGACCACAGAATGGATGTGATGATGCTCTTCTCCTCCTTACCACAAACACATTGGATAATCGAAAAGAAAAATGCCAAGCTCTGAAAGCCCTTTACATTGCTCACAAATAAGTGGGAAATAACTGTTAATGTGCTCTTGCAAAAGTGGAATCTTATTTCAATACTTATTTTAGCAACCCACTAACTTCCTGGCATTTCATTATGCTGGATATTTAGGGAGAATCAGCTGCCCCCAAAGTGTAATCTTTCTGTGCTCAACTTTCTCCTTCCTCTTAACTCCTTTTCTGACTCTGCCCCATCTCGACAACTTTCTCCAGGTAGCTATATCTTTCCGGTGGTGCATTTTGCAGCTGCTTTCCTGATGCCCATTATGAATGCTGCCGTGGTTGCCTTTTATTTCATTTCCTCTGTGACCTCCGCTGCAGCTGCAGTTGCCATGGCAGCGTTTCTCTCCCCAGCCAGGAGGCCAGGTGATCAGCCACTCCCGGTCACCAGTCACGGGTCTGCAGTACAGCTTCCTGGCATCTCTGCAGACAGATGGATGCAGAAGCCACCTTCTGGGCTCCCGGGGATGGCCTTCTGGATTTTACCCCGGTGCTGGCTGCTGGCAGCCCAGCACAGCCTCTCTCATTTTCTGTTCAGACAAACTAAGAGAAAATGCTAGAAAAGAAACAAGGTGGAGCAAAGTAAAGCTCCAAGACCAAATCTGTGCTTGTCTTGGCACATAGGTTTGCGTGACCAAAATCAAAAAGTTGTTTTCCCATGTGTGACTCACGTAGAACAGAGGGTGAGTCTCCTGACCAAAGATATACTCAGAATTGCTGCTGCCTCTTTCTTTGGCAGGGATCCCCAAAGGCACATCTTTTAGGAGCTGTAGCCATCTTGAGATGAACTTTCCCCTCCTCATTGCCCCTTTTCCCTAACAAAAAAGAGCTAATCTTTCAAGCAATGAGAATCCTCAGATGGAAGCTTCTAGAAGCTGCAGACATAATCATTTTTATGGTAATATAGTGCCCAAATCTCAGGCCCCTAAAGACACCTCTCAATATCCACCTGGCTGAGGAAATAGGATTGTGAGGTGGTTAGGTCTGCGTCTCCCTGACTCTACTGCTTTGAAGATATGCTTGACTTCCTGTTGACCTTGCCTGTCCCCCGTCCTCTGCGTGCATGTTACATCCCCATCTGGAAGGCCCTCCAAGTCTCCTTTTCTGTACTCTTCCTCAAAAAGCAGGTCAAGGTTGTCCTCCAGTGCAATACCTTTTCCAGGCTCCCTGGATGGCATCAGTGCCTCCTCCCCCAGCACTAAGTAGGAATCTTTCTGACAATAGCTTTGGGCCATGAGGTCATTTCTCCACGGAGTTATGTACTACTCATGTTTCTACCCCTCATGTATGTCTAGCACATGGGAGATTGCACGCCTTACAAGATCGTCTTTGAATAGGTGTAACAATGAGCAATGTGTATGTGTGAGAGAGAGGTGACAAAATATTTACACTGAAAGTTCAAAGGGGCTCATAAATAAAGAAAAGCACAGAAAGGCGAAAGGGCAGGGATGGAAGGTGGAGGCAGGAAGAAGATGGGAGAAAGAAGACCCACCCATCAAAGCTCCAACTAGGACCACAGGAAGCCTCTGAGCTGGCAGCCTGAGATTCCCGCCCTCCCCTGTCCTGATGGGGTGGAGCAGGTCCAGGTGATAAATGCAGACCACAGCAGAGCAGGCCTGTGGATGTGTTTGCTTTGGGTCTTCCTATTGCCATGCAAATCTTTTGGATTAGGTGTCAATTTTTTAAATCTGGTAATATCAGATCAAAATCTAAATTTTGAGTGCCTCCTTGGCAACAAAGAGCTGGAACATATACAGTGGTTCCCCTTTAGGCTGGCCATGCAGCCCCAATTAACCGTCATGCCACCCTTCTTTCCTTTAAGAGGTCGGCAACTTACAGCCCATGGACCAAATCCCACTTATAACCTTCAAGCTAAGAATAGGTTTTGCATTTTAAAAAGAAGAATATGTAACAGAGATTTCATGTGGCCCTCAAAGCCTAAATATTTCTTATTTGGCCCTTTATAGAAAAAGTTTACAGATGCCTAATTTAGGTCTTGCCATGGTGGGAATTTGGGTTTTGGATTCCTGTTGTATCATCCATTGCAAAGCTTAGTGAGGAAGGAATTGCTACCATTTACATAGCCTTTCTGCCTCATGCTGGAAAATAACATCGTTCCAACTCCACAACACTGAGTTTATTTTCATGTGAAAGTGCTCAAATGCATTATCATTTACTTTAATACACTTGACCTCAGGAACCCACGAAGCAGAGATCACAGTTTTTAACACACTTTTCCGGACTCCCCTTAGCAACCCTTCACCCCTCAAAGAGGAGAAGTCAAGAGAGTAAGTGGAGACACTGTCAAGAGTTAACCAGATCAGCTCCTAATGGAACAGAAGTGCGTTGACTTGCCAGGTTTCCTTGATACCAGTCAGCACGTCACTTCCACAGCTGACCCTCACCCAAGACCAAGTTCTCCATTAACAGCTGTACCCTGAAGGTCATGTGTCATTTAGTGCCTGTGACCAAGTTTGGGGTGGCTGATCCCTTCATCATTGTCATTATGAATCTGTCCATAGAATGGGGAAGTTCAATTACGTGGGAGCTCCCTGAAAAACTACTGGATTTTCATAGACGTATCAGAGAATGGAAGGTCAGGATTATGGAAGGGTCACCACATGGAGTCGTTGGAGCTCCACTGGACCCGGCACTGAGTTAATGGTCCTTGCATCATCTTTCATCACATCCAGAGTAACAGCTTTGATCTAGAAGAAGAGTTTCCTGTGTGCTGAGCTGGAGGCTGAGGGGGGAGGATATCATGGGGGATAGAGAATAAAAGGCATCAACATGTAACAATAGACATGTGAATAGTGGTGCACAAGAGGGCCCGGTATGGCATCAATTGTGTTCTTCAAGGACAGAGTCAAATGCACAGGGTCTGCCTGCCGAGAAGAACCAGGTGTGCCCTACCCGTGAGCCTCTAGCAATCTGCTCTCGTACTTGTTTTTCTCCAGCTTCCATTTAGAGACTTTGAAAATTAAACCTACATAAATCACTGGTCTCCTTGCAGTTCCTCATTCATGTCCAGTATACTCAAGCCAGCTATCTTGGAATGTTCTGGAATTGTTCTGAAATGGTTTGGAATGTTCTTCCCCTTCCTCCCAAACCCTTTGAAATCTGCTTAGATATCATCATCTCCGTGAGTCCCACCCTGACCCTCTGTTTAAAGTTTAACCCACTGCCTGCTCTGGCATGCTTGGTCATCTCCCTCCCTTAACACTCTGCTTTTCAAAAATAGCTTCTATCACCATCAACGCACCATATAATTTACTGAGTTATTTATTTTATGATCTATTCTTGGTCCCTCCCACAAGGCAGGAATAGTTGTCTGTCTTGCTTGCTGCCGTATCCCAGACACTTAGTGTTTGACACATAATAGATGCTAAATAAATAGTTTAATGAATAAGCTATTTATTTGACAAAATAGCTATTAAATAAATTCAGCTTTCCCCATCTAGGCATCAACTGTTCTTGGTTTGGTTCTGATTTTTACTGAACACCGTCTTGGTCTCCTTTTCCAGCAAAGAACGTTCCTCTCACCCATGCTGCGTCTACCGGGCATGAACATGTGGTTGTGGAACCATGCAGTTGCCCCTCAGTCTATTTTTTACCTGTTTTTGTACCCCAGTTCTTGCCTAGTTTAGCACCTGGAACGCAGCAGGCCCTCGGTAAGGAATACTGAGGAATAAGGAAACCAGAGATAGAAATTTGGGAGTGATCCCCACTGGGGTGGTTCAGCCTGGCTCTATAAGGGATTAAGTCCAAGACTCTGGGTGAAGCCAGGAGATTGATCTATGGAGGAGAGAATATTCTCTGAGCAAAGGGGAATGCCGAGACTCGAGTCTTGGTGTTCACTGATCGGAAGCGAGAGAGAGGACCATCCGTTGAGAGCAACAAAGGAGCTGTCAGGGAAACAGGCAGCAGGAGAGGAGCCAGCCCAGGAGGAAGGGATGTAGAGCCAGCCCTGGGTGACCGGGACGAGAAACAAGAGCAGAGCTGTGGGTTTGGCAATTAGGAAGGGTCTGGCATCACTGTAGTTTGAGCCAAACAGCATTAGTCAAAGTTGCCTTGCCTAGGGGGCCGGCCCCATGGCCAAGTGGTTAAGTTTACACTCTCTGCTTCGGCGGCCCAGGGTTCAGATCCTGGATGCAGACATGGCACCACTCATCAGGCCATGCTGAGGCGGCATCCCACATGGCAACCAGAGGCACTCACGACTAGAATATACAACTATGTACTAGGGGACTTTGAGGAGAAGAAAAAAGAAAAAGATTGACAACAGATGTTAGCGCAGGTGCCAATCTTTAAAAAAAAAAGTTGCCTTGCCTAGAAAAAAACATTAGGATCTGTAACTATAGTCTTCACTTATTACTATTTTACATATCGAACAATTTTGGCTTTGCTGGAATTGCAGAGATTATTTATCTTAGAAAATCACATTCATTGTTAATTCTTACCTTTAACCCTCTCTAAATATTCTGATTAAAAAAGGAAAAGATGAAACTATGCTTTCAATATGTAGTACAGCTTCCATTCAAGAGCATGTAAATAAATTCTTAAATGTCAACACAATTTTCAAATTTAGTTAAATAAATGGGTACCTAATGGTTGATCTTCAACACTTTCAGCATTGGGAATTCAATCTGCCTTGGATTGTAGTTTTACAGAAATTATCTTTTTGGACTGAGATGAGGACTGATGAAAAAATTACAGCTCAGGAGCTATAAGGAAAGCACTAAAATTCTGAAAGCAGACTAATACTTTTTATATCGTTTTTTAAAGTTTTTCTTACAATGTTTTGGAAACCTAGAGTAGAAAATCCAGTGCCCAAAGAAACAAAAAGTCCCCCTAATTATGCTGGGCACAGCTCTGATGTGTGTATACAGGTTATATTCTTTCGGTGGCTGTCTTGAATATTGTTTCTATCATTTTATTTTATTTTATTTTATTTTATTTTATTTTATTTTATTTTATTTTATTTTCCTTTTTCTCCCCAAAGCCCCCCGGTACACAGTTGTATATTCTTCGTTGTGGGTCATCCTAGTTGTGGCATGCAGGACGCTGCCTCAGCGTGGCTTGATGAGCAGTGCCATGTCCGTGCCCAGGATTCGAACCGATGAAACAGTGGGCCGCCTGCAGCGGAGCGTGCAAATCTAACCACTCAGCCACGGGGCAAGCCCCTCTATCATTTTATTTTTAAGAGAGGAGAGGTCGGAATGCATTTGCTTCTGAGGACAGGCAGACCGATAAATGAATCACTGACAAACCATTGAAGTAGTAATAGGCTAAGCAGAAAAGGTGTTGTGTTCTTAAAGGTCAGGTCTGTCCTGGAGACAGGGACTGCCCCCCACCCCTGCGAATTTCACCGGGGGCCTTCATAAAATATTAGACCAGAATAGAAGAAGAAATTGTCCCCAATTCATGACTGCATTTTTTACTTTGTTTTCTGATAGAATAAAGAGCATTTTTGTAAACACTATCCTAATATCTTGGTTTTAATTATGAATACATCTCCATACGAATATGAAGACTGCGACTATTTTTGGCCTGCCATACTTCTGAGAAGGCCACATCAAAGGCCACAGCCCAGACGTGCCCAAAGGATGCAGCATGAGGTGGTGCCCTAACGTTGCCTCCAATTCCTAATAAACAGGCTCCTTCTTCAATTTGACTTAACACAACTAAATTAAAATAAGCATCAGCATAACTGTCAGACCTCAAAATCGTGTTTTCAAGGACTTTTTTTATTCCTTTTTTTTTTTTTTGCAGGGAAAGATTCACCCTGAGCTAACATCTGTTGCCAATCTTCCTCTTTTTTTTTCCCCCCTCCCCAAAGCCCCAGTACCTAGTTGTATATCCTCGTTGTAAGTCTGTAAGTCATTCTAGTTCTTCTATGTGAGCCGCCACCACAGCATGGCAACTGACAGATGAGTGGTGTGGTTCCAGGACCAGAAAATGAACCCGGGCCACCAAAGCAGTGAGTGCCAAACTTTAACCACTAGGCAATCAGGGCTGGCTCTCAGGAAGAATCTTTATGGATGAACTGCACGCTTCTCACTGACCACAGAATTTTCAGTGGGGAGAGAAATCTGTTCCACGTGTTTTCATTGGATCTGATATCAAAAGATTCCTGCACAAAGGGCTTGATTAAAAATCAGGTGCAGAGCTCCAGCAAGTTATCACAATGAGCCAGCCTCTCCCTCAGTTGCTGTTCAATGCTACCGCAGACTTGGAGTACCAATAAATCCAAGAGGCTGCAGCACCCCCAGAAAACCAACAGTCCCCATGACCTGCTGGGGAGAGAGAGGTGCAACTTATAGTCTGTTGGGGAAAGAGAGAAGGACTGGTGCAAAGACTGCTATACAAACCATATGCCCAACACTGATATGGCAGGTCTCTAAGCCGAAGTGGGGGCTCACAGGCACAGGCAGGGAACTCTGCTGGAGGGAAAAGATGGGCTCCAATCTGCCCAAGGGCTGATGTGTTTAGGTTCCACTGAGATGTTGGATGTGGCTGGGGCCTGAGACGCATTGGGTGGTGGGGGGTTGCAGAACAGAAGCATGGAGAAGAAGGCAGGACACAAACAGTGGGAAGTTAGTGTGAAGGGTGAGAAGCTGGAAGGGTGCTCTGAGTCCATGTGTGCTTTAAAAGGAGCAAAATGAAGACCAGAATTAATGTTTAAGAACTAAATAGAAACTGGCGCCAGGCATAGATGCTGGGCTGGAGTGGGCTGTCAGGGTGAGAGGCTTTGAGAGCCTGGTGGTGAGGACAGTGGCAGAGAAGGCAGAGGACAGGAGACATTGAGAATAAATTTCGGGGTTGGCACCAGCAAGAGTGTGAATGAGGGGCGTGGAGAAGGAAGCAGTCTACAGTCCTGATTCCTCCTGTCTCTCCCCAGTTCTTCTAAACATTTTCAGCTGCCTAGCAGATACTGCAATGTCACCATTTCCCTTCAAATATCTAAAATATAATGACTCGTCTTTTCTGAAAAATCAGCTTCCTTTCTTGGCATTCTTAGGTTACCATTCTCTCCCAGTCCTACCAGCCTCGACCTCTGGCATCGCTTCCCTCATTTCTTCCTGATGTATGGGAGCAGCCGTCTGGTCCTATTTCACTCCTCAAGTAGTACCCAGCATCCATTTCTTCCTTCCCATTGTCTCTGCTTAACCCAAATCCACCCAGCAACATTCTGTGCTGCACCATGTCAGTGGTCTCATCAAGGCCCACGACCCAGCACGCTGGCATCTCTCCATGTCATCATCTTCTCTCCACGTTATCTTCATCTGCTTCACACCCCCGCCTGTGATCAGTGCTTTCATGTGCAGAGCACACTTTTCCAGAAGCCACTGCAATTTCCCCAGGCTTTGTTGTGTTCCTCAAGCCCATGACGCTCTCCTTCACCCCCAATTCTGGTTTCCTGGGTTTGCCTCTCATTATTTGCGACCAGCACATCTACCCAAAGCCTCCCCATTGTTTCCTCCTCCTCCCATCCCGGAGGCGTTTGCTCATATGGGACCCACTCACTCCGTCACCTCCCCCTGCTTCTATCCTCTGTGTCTCTGCTCAAACATTGTTCCTTCAAATGTACCTTCTCTTCTTACTATTTGAATTCCTTCCTTTACCGCATATGCACAAAACGCCCAATGATAATAATATTTCTTATTATTGCATATATTTACTAAGTACATTATTTTCATGACAACTCTGTGAGGTAAATTTTATTGCCCCTTTATATAAAGAAGGAGACTGAGGCATGGAGAAATTAAGTAACCTGCAAAAAAACACACAGCTTCTAAGGGCTAGAGCTGGAATCCAAACTTGGGCAGAAAGATTGAAACGCCCATCAATTTAGCTACATCGTGATATTTACTCAAACCTTCTTCCCCAAAAAGAGGAAAACATGTGTCCCTTGGCCTTGCCTCTCCCCTCACTTGACCTCTATCTATGCCCTTACTTTCACTTCCAAACTCATCAAATTGGGTCATATTCTTCTGCTTTCCTTTCTTTCTTTATCACCCTTCTGCAAATTGGCATCTGCTCCTTCACAGAAATGTCCCATTTGCAGCTCAGCAGTAACTGCAAAATTGTCAACCCAACCACAGGTTGTCACCCACAGGGGTCTCTCCCTCTGACCCCTGGGTTACCATTTGCTCCAACTTCTCAGAAGATATTTGAGCATATGCTACGTTGTATCGTTGTCTTCATCTCAGTGCATGCGTTCGACTGTTCTGGTTAGATTATGAACTCTCGGTGGACAAAGAGGCTTTCTCTCAGTCCTATGCGAAGTACTTAGTACGTAGCACATGTGTAATACCCATTAATTGACTGTACCTGGAATGGAATTGGCATCTGTACAACGCTTGGAAATAGGTTGGTGTGAGCTGCACGCGTTGTGGTACTCTTCAACTTTGTTTCTGCCATCTGTGGCTACAGCCCCTCATTAATGAGAGTTTTTAATTGGAAAGTGTGGAGAGCTAAAGAGATCAAAGAGACTCAAAGGCAGAAGAAGCCTTAGTTTTTTCCCCCAATACGTCTGAGCAACCTAAGTGACCCCAACGTCATGTCACTAAAGACACTTCCAAGGGAAAGAGAAGGGTCTTCAACAGCCCCCATGGTGTTTTATAAATGAATGTTGTTTTAAAACTTCCTATTTTACCTGTTAACTTGCTCAAACTCAAGGTTTATTAATCAAATTGTCAAAGACATGTTGAGAAAGAATACAAGGACAAGTCCTCAAGATTCATTTCTCCTGGGGGCTAGTAAGCGCGGGGTCAATTTTGTACACAATGACTCTGCCACATTGACCTGCCCACTAAAGCTGAAAACATGCTTCTCTGTGCTGCTGTGGCCTGTCTTCCTGACCTGTGCATTGTTGTATAGGTTTCATTCCACTCTGGAACCATTTCTAACCAGCCTGTGGGTTTTGATCTCTACAGCTCCTGATGGCCCACCTCAAGAAGTTCACCTGGAGCCCATATCATCTCAGAGCATCAGGGTCACCTGGAAGGTAAACCAAGTAAACACTTGTATTCTTGGCACTTTTCCCATGGGGGTGAGTGCTTCACTCACGTTAAGTGTTATGATGCCAAGACACTAACGTTTTATAAAACTTTTGTTTTGCGAAATTACATTAAAGGCCCTTTTTTAAAATCCAACATTTGTAGCTACATCTTGGATAATTTGACAGCACCTTCTGTATCCACAGAGAGGGCTGTTGTTGTGTCTTGTTTTTATTCTTTGAATCCTGATTGGTCCTCAGTGCTGTCTCGACACAAGTAGTGACACGGATGTGCTTGACTGCACTCGCTAATTTCATTCCAGCAGAAACATTTTCCACTTGCTTTTCCTAAATGGCACATCATGGTATGGCAGATAGTCCACTGAACTGGCAGAAAGGAGAGAAGTCCTTGCCGTGCCACTAGCTTGCTGTGTCCTCGAGCACACCCCTTCATTTCCTCCCAGTGAGGTGGGCCGCTGAACCAGCTGCTGTCTGAGGCAGTGGTACCTCAAGTGTGGCCCTCGGATGCAGACTGGCTGCTGGCCAGCCAAGGGCTTGTCGCCAGTTGCTGGGAGAGAACGTCTGAGCCTCAATGCAAAACACCTCACCACACAGCACACTGTTTTGTCTGGCAACATGTTTTTCACAGCAAAATGTTCTCAGTGAAGGAAGCGGTGTTGATTTATGTTCTGGAGCGTTAGGCACCTCTGCCCTAGTGATTTTGAAGTCACCTGTCTGGTGGGTGAAGCTGCCTTGGGAATCAGTCATCCTCCCAACGTGCTCTTGGAACTAACTACCTTAGGCCGAATTCCATTTTATCTAGAGTCCTCTTGTTGGGTGAAAACTTCTGTAAACTTGCACTTGCTCTTCCAGTTCTAGATTTCTCTCCTCACATGGGTTTTCTTCTTACCTCTTTCCTCATCTTCTTTCTGCATTCTCACTCAGAGAAGAAAGCAGGGCTTCAAGTCTCACACCCCTTGTCACCTAAAAACCTAATCCGTTGCGCCTGTTGTTGGGTTTTTCCTTCTAGTATCAGCTCTAACATAAAGCGGCCAGTGTCTGTAACAAAAACGGATTTTCATTGTTGGGGTGGATACCACCCTTGGTGTTCGCACATGTTAATGCAGCAAGCCCGTTTGCATCAGCTTTGTACACTTGCGATTCCAGCGGCAGTATGCCATGACTGTGTAGCCGCTCAGACAGCACAGGCTGAGCAGTGTGGGGAGGGGTCTCCTTCCTCTTTGTGAGCTCATCCGCCAGCTGTGAGCATCACACACTTTGTAATGAAAGGCACACAGCATGCCATAACTCCGTCCGAAGCCGGCCACTCTACAAAAGGAACGCTGACTCACTCTGTCTCGAATTAAAGACTCTCAAGTTCCACCCACTGGCCTTCCGCTTTCTCTTACCTTTTGCCACTGAAAAAGACCAGCCATTACCGTGGCCCCTAAAGCTTTTTGGGTCCTGCGTGAAACAGGTGTCCATCTACGGAGCTCTTATAACTAAGAATGGAAACTTAACGAGGCTTTAAAAAGGCTTTCCATCCTTTTTCTCTCTGTTAAAAACAGCAGCAAAAGTCAGTAAATTGCAGTTAAATTTCTTCTTAACGTCAAAAGGATGAACGTGTTGTAGGCAATTAAAAGGATACCTGGCTCCCATTAGATCATGAGCTGATTGTAATAGTCTGTTCACGGAACGGTGATTTATCTCAGAGTAGCAGGCCGTTGTTGCCTGGCCTGTCAGCGCACGGACGGATATGGCGGTGATTTAACTGATTGAATGAGGTAAGGGCTGCCCATTCATTGGCTTGTCGATTCACATTGGCCTGATTATGTAATGAAAGTGCAGCACTGACTCAACCAACTTGTATGCTCCTGTCCGTAATTTACACGATAGGTAAATTACAGTATGCTGCATACAATATGCCTTTGTTTTGTGGTGTAAAAGTTCCATATTTACATTTTATATAAGGTGACTGACAGCAAAGGAGAAGAAAGAAGGAAGTAAAGAAAGAGGGAGAAATCCCATGAGCCCAAAGAGAGAGCCCCACATTGGTCAGCCAGGATGGAAATATATCGGGAGCTGTAGGACTGAGACAGAAATTCATTCAGGGTCACAGGACAACTGACCGGAAGGAAAAGTTGCACTCAATGGAGAGATATGAGACAGAAAGGAGGATTGCTCCAGGGTTTGGGTGGGAAAACAGCCATTTTAGAGGCTAAGCCTCTTAAACGTCAGACGCGCCTTGGCAGCCTTTCTCTAACATTCAGGACAGATGTTAAAGTTGTTTAATTATCATTGTACAAGCAATGCTTCCGTAAATACACCTTCTCTTGAAGAAAATAAACAACTTTCCCTTTTTATTTATTTCTTTCACCAAAGGAAGGTTTCAATATTTTTAATTTTCAAGTCTGGCAAAGTTGCCCATGGCCCACTGAATACAGACCAAAAGCCAAAGGACACTCTACGCCATTCAACATCAGGCTGTAACACCCCATGTCAGGTTTGTCACCCCATCTTTCCCTAGCTATAAGGGACCATGCAGGTGCCCACAGCTGTCGTCTTCTCCCCTTCTCCATGTCACTGCTCACACTGTTTGTAACATCCCCCCTCTGCCTGTCTAGTCCCGCTTACCCAACACTCTGGTCCTACATGATTCTCTGTGAAGATGTATGAATCTCCGCAGTGGAATCAATTGTCTCATTCTCATGTTACTCATTACTCGTGGTGGTAGCTCAGCGAGGCTCCCGTCACATGGTTTCTACAGATCATTTGGTTGCATCTCCTCTGCTGTTCTGTGAGCTCCTTAGAGGTGGGGAGTGTCTCCTTCATCTTTGATCCCAGTGGCTGGCAGGTTTGCATGAATGAGTGAGTGAATGGATGGATGGATGAATGTGTGCCTATGTAAGTTGGGAATGACAAGTGTTCTCCATGTCACACTAGCCTCTGAAGCATTACGTCTTTCAGAAACGCCATGGAGAAGGCATCCCAGCTGTTAGAATCTCCAAACACCAGGCTACTGAATACAGCGAGGGTGTAATTCACGCTACAGTGAAATACCCCGGAGCATGTGATGGTGGACACCCAAAGATGTGACCCATGCTCGGGGTATCAGACAGACCAATCACTTTACACCTGGCTTTCTACTACAATTTATTGACAAGTAAATGGCAGTCGTGGTCCAATAAATTTGTGATATGTTTTAGAGGAGATGGACATCTGCACTTCACTTCAATTGTAAGCCCACAGGAAGATGTCCAAGAACTCGCGCCACATTTAATTGTCTATGTTATGCAAGATGAGGGCCCTGAAGGGCGCTTAAGTATTTTTACATATTTTGAGTTAAATAAAAATGCTAAGCAGTGCCTAAATAGGAACTCAAGAGAAAACATAACTGGTTCTAAATAAAATAAAAGTAGAGTAAAAGATAATAAAGATTCATTTTCTAACTTGCTCGACACCTTTTGGAAAACAAAAGGATTTGCGTAAGCTGATACGATTTACTACATGCTTTTGCTGGGGTTATTCAAATTCAGAAAAACTATTTAAAACTACAGCTTATTGATAATATATTTAAGTACCTGAAAATTGTAAGACTAAAAGAGAATTTTTTGGTTTTTCAGAAAATTCCGATTTTAGTCTATCTCCTGGTGTAAAAATACTGACAGAACAAGCCTCTTTTGACAATGCCTGTCACCTTCTTTCCTGGTCAGTCTCAGAATCAACTGATCTCATTTCATACAAATGAAGGACAGTTTGACTGACTGCTATTTGCGTGTGCTCATAAAATAAACCCTTCAGTATTTGGAATACTTAATTATTATAGATATCTCAAAACATTTATCCAGAGAATGCAATTAAAGTCAGAGATTTTGAGGACAAAATCATGTAAATGTTTTGATTTGTTTTGATTTGAATGAGAAATCTTTTTAGAGCCATGGGCTATCCTGAAAATATGAAATTTTCGATTACTTAAATATTGCAGTGCTGAAAACAATTGTCAAACTGACGACTCAGGATAAAAATCCTGAGAAGGATTTTACCACTTTCTTACCCCTCAGTATCACACCCTCTGGCCAAGATTTTATTTAGAATGAGAAGCTTTGCAGAAGAGATGCACGATTTCCATAAAATATGAAAATTGAAGATTTAGGCATTGAATTAAATTTCAGTAATCTGAGGAATACTTTTAACTAGAACATCACATCTCCATAAGCCCCAATAATTACAGCTAATTGAGGCATCCTTACAATCAATTATATGTTTCAGAGATGAGCTCATACAATGGGAAAATGGCTTAGTCTGCCATTTAAAAACAAAACTGCTCTATTGCCAGCGACCTTCATCGTAAGGGTTTAATAAACTTCAGGCTCCACTTGACTCCTGCATTTAAACCCCTACACCTCCAAGAAATGGCACAGCACATTGGAAAAAGAGTGCCCTCTAGTATGGTGTTTCCTGGCAGGGGTTCCCGGGAAAGTTATCTTTCTGTGCGTTTGCTCTCTGCGGGCACTGTGCTCAAGTCTTTAGATTGTGCATTATTTCTAGATCTGTGCACTGGGTGCACTCAGTTTTGTACGGAGGGGATCCTGAAGTCAGAAGGACTTGCTCAAGATCTAAGGACTCATGGCTGTCAGATCAAGGACCTCCACCCGGGCTGTCTGACTGTGTCTCATGGGCTTCTTAGCCATCGATAAACTAATTCCTATGAAGGGCCGAGATTGTGGCTCGTGCATAGTAAGTTTTGACAAATAGTTATTTTCCTCTCCTGCCAACCTCATATTATAAATTTTACCCAATCCCATTAAAGTTAGAGAAAATAGGCAAGAGGTACATTCTACCTGCTACCATTTTCTTTCCAAATTGTAAACTTATCCTTAGCGTAATTTGAGAAGTAAATCGACACCCTTTGTTCCTAATCAGTTGAAATTCAAAAGGGTTGCCTTGAAATTAATTTTATTTAATTTTTTTCTCACTTTAATCCTTAGGCTATGAAAAATTGCAAAAGTTTAGATTTCTTTGATGAGCTAATCAATTGGTTCTAGAGTTGGATTTACAGCAGCTTTATTAAAAACCCAGATGACCAAGATGTCTTACAAATATTTAAGGAATTGTCAGCCCTTCTCGTATTAGCAAGTCCGACCTCTTCCCGCTATATAGCAAGAGAAGAGAAATGCAAACTGATTTCAGAACGTCTTAGTCACCCAGGTAAAGTAGGATTATTCTCTCTCAACTTCTTACAGTTGACCAGACTGGAAGCTCTGTGAGGGGAGAGGGGATACTTTGTTTGTTCATTACATCCTCCGTAAGAGAGCAGTAAATACTTGTTAAATAAATACAGGAAGCACTCCCACTGTTCACGTATATGTTAAAATATTCATATCAAGTGGGGGTACCTCTTCCTTTGGAAACCTCTGGACTCCCTGGAAAGGAGTATATATAAAATACGCAGATCCCTTTAGTAAAACCATTGATTGCTTATTTGCTTGACTTGGTATATCTTCTGCATCTCTCTCCATCTCTCCGTTGCATTCGCTCTCTTGGTGTACCCATGTGATGGGCCTTCTCTAAGGACTCCAGGTCTCTGTCCCAGAGCAGAGCTGCCAGCTGGCCTGCTCAAAGGGTCCTGGCTGGCCTCCCAACCCAGCAAGCAGTTCTCTTGGTTCTCAGCCTCAAAGTGAAGATGCTGGCCACCTTTCCAGAGGCTGCTCAGGCGCCAAGAGGGTGGGATCCAGGTCTGACACACAGGCATGCTGGGAAGAGAGGTTAGCCAGGTCTCAGCGTTGGAGGCATGTCTCCATTCAACTCCAGTGAAAAGGCTGTACCTCTCCAGCTAATTGACCCTGACAGGACATAAACTGAACTTGGACTAAAGACTAGGACCAAGGCCATCTCTGTTCATCAGCTGGCAATCCTTTCAGATGGTTTCTTTTGAAAGCTTCACTCTGAGCCTGGATGAACCAAGCACAGTACAAGACAACAGAGGGCAGGCACTTTCATTGTTCTCTTTTACGACTGTCAGGTTATAAACTGTCAGGTTACAGTAAGTTAGGAGGCAAGGATGATATTTTTGCTTTGACTTAGAGAACATATTATCAGAAACGCAAATAACAGTAATGAGTAGGAACCATGAAGTTGCAACTAAAAGAACATTTTAGAAATTTATTGATGACCAGCCATGGGTGTGTATTTGGTACACCAACATCACATTTTACAAATGGTTTAGGTTCTGAAATTGAGACATTAGGATAAAATTTATGTTCAGAATAATATTGAAAATTACTTAATTGTCTATTAAGTACACTGTGTATAATTTTAGCCATGAAACCCTACAGGGACATAAATGTATGAATATATAGTATTTACAGTGAAAAATGAAGAGTATATGTAAAACTATAACTTGACATTATCTCATTAGATTATGCATTAAGTAGTATTAGCATAAGTGAAATGCATCTACGGCAAGTGAAGAGCATATAATGAGAATACTTTATATAGTATTAAAAGCACTGGATTAAACTTCAGGAAAATTTGATATTACTGCCATCTCTACACCTAATAAAAATGACCTCGAGCAAGCTACTCTATTAGTCATTGCCGAAACTCAAACCCTTTTCATTAGTTCCAGTCTGAGTGTGCTTTTCATTATATCATAGATAAATAAATCAGAGCACATGTTCATGGCATGTTCTTATCCTACTCATCTCACAGCACTGACTTGATAACCATGGAGGGGGGAGGAGATGAGAGCACTTTAGAATCCTTCCATAGGTTGGTCCTTTGAATAACAACCTTGATTTTGATCTCTACCCTGGATCTTGCCCTTCTGATGGCTCTGGACAGCCCAGTAACAAATACCTCCCAGGAATGTAAATACTGAAAAATTGGCCCGACAAAAGTAAATAAATAAATAAAAGTTTTATTTTAAATAATCTAATAATAGATGGATAGGTAGTAAGTTCAAGAAAAGTATTCAAAAGACTGTCTCATGTATAGTTTTGCTGGTTCTCATAAAATACTGACTCCACTTTTCACAGAGAAATTGGAAGATCAAATCAACGTGACTGTTGCATTAAGTTTTATAAATGAGTTGAATGGCATCTATCAACGGAGTGAATGAACGAGTATACAGTTTAATGTGCCTAATTTTCTTAGACAGTCATCACTATGCCATCTTGCTAATGACATTAGCCATCTTAGAGAAATCAAATAATGTGGATAAGTTACTAAACAAGGCGTAGATGTTAGGATGAAAAATCAAAGAAAAAAAAGGGAAAACCTATGTCCAATCAAGAATTACCTAGGCATTGAATGACATCTGCTACTTCATGACATTGTCTCCTAAGGGGAGGGAAGAAATAGGGTGTTATGTTTATCCTTTATAACTAGTCTGGACCAAGTTGTTCAGGGTCTTTTGCAGGAAGAACTCCAGCCAGGACAGCATGAGCAAGCTGCCCTAGGAGACACCTCTGCATCTAATCTCCACAGTCTATTTTTATGGCAACATGAGGCAGAACAGAAAAACACAATATATGCTTTCAGATTCATGTCACTAATGCAAATACGTTTAACTTAATCCACTAAGATGTAACCCACTAAGTCTACTTCAGGTGATCTTCTATAGCTTTTTAAAGGCCAAACTTCTCTGTGTATTAAAAAGTTGGGAAAATAAGTTCACATTCTTTCAATTCCTGTGATGGATTCCTCCCACTAGGACATTCTTTTGAAAGTTTTAAGTTACAACTGAAAATAAAAGTTCTGTGTGCTTTGAGTAATCACAGAAATATAGGAAATAAAACTATGCTGCCTCTTAAAAGTATCTGATCATTCCTGTTTTCCCTGGCAGTCACAATCCAAAGTTGGAAACAAGCCTTGTTTTTATATAAATAGCAGAAGAATTCAGGAGGAGACATACTCTTATTAACTTCCAGCAGTGAGAATTCCCAAAGAAGGAAGGTCTGATGTGGGGGGTGTGTTCTGTCCCTTCCGGGGGTCTGTGCAGAATCTGTGACTCTCTCTGCATGTGTTTGGGCTTGTGTCAGGAGCATCCCCCGTTTCAGAACCAGAACATTTGGTCCAAATGCTTCTAGCATGTTCCTGAGAGGGCAGAGTAGCCTATCAGACACTTTTTCAATCTCCCTCTCTTCCATTACCCATTCATGATGCTGATGCCTTGAATTCCTTTGGTTGAGGCTGGTGCCTTTCATTCCCAAGTACAGATAAGAGACAGAGGTAAGTAGCTGTATAGGAGCAATGCCATCCTACGCTTAAATCATCGCTAAGGTGCAGGTGGCAGATATTAAATCCGTGACCAGAGGCCCACGATTGATGCAGACATTACTTGTCTTCTTCTGATAGAACACAAGTTAGAACTTTGCCATCCCAGCAAGGAGGGGAACTGACTCCATCAAACACTTGGCCCAGATGCTGGCTTTTCTCCAACCCTGCCTCTCCTCCCACTTCCACTCCACCCCCATCCTCAGCCCACCCAGTGAACTCCACCCTGCATGTGGCTTTGATCCACACTGTGTCCTACAGGGGTTGACAGACTATTTCCGTCAAGGGCCGGAGAGTAAATACATTCATCTTTGTGAGCCATAATGTCTCTGTCTTAACTCTGCCATTGTAGCACAAAAGTGGACACAGCCAATACATAAATGAGTGAATGCAGCTGAGCTCTGACAAAACTTAACCCGGGAACGCTGAAATTTAAAGCTCATGTAATTTTCACATGTCACAAAATCTTCTTTTGATTTTTTGCAACCACTGAAAAATGTAAAAAGTATATATATTCTTAGCTAAGAGGGATATATAAAAACAAGTGGTCAAACAGCCTTGGCCCCAGGACCATAGTTTGTCAACCGCGCTTCACTGAATCAAGAGGGTACCTGGGGAAATAGCCACGTACAATTGAAATACGTCACAAACAGCTTCCTGTTAGTAACTGGCTCTTTGTGCTGAGATTTAAAGCATTGAGAAACTGTTCTTAAGTGTGAATTTAGAGCCTTCCTTTCATTGAGCAGGTTCTTCTGAGCCTCAGATCTTCTTTGGTTCTTCTGGACAGACCCTACTTAGCAGAAGTTACAAAGACTGTCACAGCAGCAGCCCTGCATATGGTTGTGGCAGGTCATCCCTTTACAGAGCCTTCCTGTCATTGGAAATCCTGCCTTTTGCTCTTACTTAACATATCTGGGTCAACCGTGTCCTCCCCAGATCTATGTGGCCTTTTAATGGGTCAGCCCCCCCTCTCCTTGGCCACTCTGCCATCTCTAGGAGCTCACATTACCTGAGGGGGAGCTACTCCAGGTTGGGTCCCCCCATCTGCATGGAAGGAGCCGAGCCCTTTGGGATCACCCAGCTACCACTAAATAGTTGGGACCCCAGCCTGATGCTCACTGGCTAGTACACACTCCCTCTTGGCATCCAAAACAAAACTCCTTGCCCTCTAAATCCCCATCACCTGTAGACTTAGATGTGCAAACTGGACCAGTCTCCCAAAACCTCACAGCCTCCAGATAGATTCTTTCCTGGCTGGACCTTGGCTACACTCCCTTTTGACCCAGGAAACTTCCATAGCCCCCCTCCTCATTCTCTCCCTGCTCTTTCCTTGGTCGGAACCCAGGGCACTTCCACTCTCCCTGCCACTTCCCTGTGACTGACTACGCTTCTAGACACTGGGACATTGAGCCATCACCCTTCTGACCAACTCTATTCTCGGAAGTCGTCTCTGGTTTCATTGAGCTGTGGCAGCCACCTCCCCATCTTCACCAACTACCTGAGTTGGCAATGGAACCTTAAGAAGGAGTCATGACATCTAGAGACCTTGACATTAGGCGAAGGATATTCCTGGAGACGGCTTCTCGGTGCGGATATATACAAAACTAACCCTAGTCTGTGAATGTGCCATGAATTCCTTTCTTAGGTCATTGGCAGAAACCACTGGTTCAGCCTTTATGTATGATGAGAAATGCACTATGTGGCTACCAGACAGTGTGCTATGCAAAAGACAGCAAAATTCAGAAAAAAGAGGGGCCCGGCAAGAGTAGCTATTCAACAAATGTTTACTGGTTAGATGAATGAATGAATGAGTGAATGAATGAAATGGGAGCCATTTCTACAGTTTAGCAATTGAATAAATGGAGTCCTGTTTTGCGGTAGTTAATCTCAATTTCATTCCATAACATTCTAAGTACCTGTTTCTGAAATTCGACTTTGTGTTCCAAGCTGACACACCCCCTTGGCTGCCATCTCCCCCTCAGCTGCCAAGTCTGACTAGAATACAGTGACTGTTGGCTACAAGTCAAAGTTCTTGGCCTCTCAAGGTAGTGTAGTTCAAACATTCTGCCATTCATCATTATTTCTCACACCTGAATTGAATAGCTCCCTTTGTTCTAAGCATGTCTCATTCTCAGCTCATGAGTCTATTTTTTTTTTTTATTTCATAACATGTGGTCCCCTAATTCTTTCCCAACCCTTCAATGGACAATAATTTGGGGGAGGGAGCCATAGGGCCATGCAAATTGCTTGTATAAGACCTATGAAATAGATAGTATATTTAGTGTAATGCAACTCTAAGGAGAGAGGCAAGAATGAAAATGTGTTTTGAGGCGATGTAAAACATTTCTTCTCCCTTGAAGTCCATTGTCCATTCATGTAGAGAGGCTGCTCTGCCATGATATCCACGGGGGCTACGGAGCCACAGCAGTGTTCTGTCCAGTAAGGCAGTTGGTCTCCCTCCAAACAAGCCACCATGTGAAGAGAGTCCCCTTGCTGCTGTGTGGCTTGAGGGACGACAGTGGTCTTGCAGTCTTATTTGCATTCAATCCTTTTGTTCTGCAAAGACACCAGGAAAATGGGTTATTGGTGACCCGAAAAATCAGAGAAGGCACAGCCATCACTTTTTAACTGACTAGTCCATCCCAAGTGAGGGCAATTCTAAACCTTTTAATGACACCCCAATGACAACCACAGTGGTTCTCAGACTTGAGAGTACACCAGAATCCCCTGGAGGGCTTGTTAAAACGTGGATTGCCAGCCCCCTCACCACAGAGTGTTTCTCATTCAGAGGTTCTGGGTGTTTGCCTAACCTCCTCTACACTCCCGCCATCCCTCAGCCCCACAATCACCACAGATACCTCCCTGAAGGGTCACTCGGAGCTGTTCTCCATCCCTGGGCATCTCTTGTCCTCTCACCCAGGGCAGCTGTGTGTGCTGACTGCTTTCCTGTGATGTTGCCCCCTCCTCAGCAGAGGCTGGTCTTCCTTTCAGCTCAGATGAAGTGTCCCCTTCTCTGGGAATCCCTCTGCTCACTTTTCCCTCCCATAGGACCCTGTACAAACTTTCAGCACCACAAGCCTCCCGCTCTTTCATGGCGGAGGGACTGTAGGTCTGCCCTGCCCACAGAGCCTTGTACAGAATAGGCCCCCAGTGCACGGTTGTAAAATCGAATGCACTCCTCCGCTGAACAAGTTATTGAGTAGCTGCTGTCTACGTTGGCGAGCAGTGAAGGAGCTGGAGGAATTACACAAGGATGAAAAAGGCAGTCCCCCACCCCTACAATAAGAGGGAAATGAGGGCCCAGCCCAGTGGCACAGTGGTTAAGTTTGCACGTTCCACTTTGGCAGCCTGAGGTTTGCCGGTTCAGGTCCCGGGTGCGGGCATGGCACCACTTGGCAAGCTGTGCTGTGGTAGGCGTCCCACATATAAAGTGGAGGAAAATGCACGTGGATGTTAGCTCAGGGCCAGTCTTCCTCAGCAAAAAGAGGAGGATTGGCGGGAGATGTTAGCTCAGGGCTAATCTTCCTCAAAAACAAAAAAAAAAAGAGGGAAATGAGGACAGGTTACATTTTAAGTAAATTGGGAGGAATCTAAAAGGAAAATTTTCAATTCATTTTTCCACTGAATTACTCAACGTGCCCAAGTACGGTGGTGCTCTTGGAATGCAGAATTCTGCAGTGCAGAATTTTAGCTCCCCTGGTCAGCAGGTGGATCCCGGCATTGAGCAAAGTCCATTCTTTGCCTGCAGTGGAAAGGGGGAGGGGAGTGTGCTGGAAACAGAACCTGGCTGGTGGTTTGCTGAAGAAGAGATGCCTGTTCTAATCACTCCCATCCTCCACAGTGCCAGGAGCATTTGCACATCACCCCTGTTTTTCCATCTCTTTAAAGAGCGAAGAATCTGCCACAGGCAGCTTGCAAGCTGATTTGGATGGACACGTAAAATGCAGGCACTTGCAAACCGCACAAATAAATTGACACGGTGCTGCTGTTGTCATGGAGATCAAAAGAGACAGTTTCTTAAAGGAAGTGGGGGTTGGGAGGGATTTGAAGGCTGGAGAAAGGGCAGCTGGAAGGATGAAAGAAGGCTGTTTAGGGAGACTACAGCAGAAAAAAGAAAATGCCAGGGCAGGAAAGGGGAGAGAGAGTGCCAGAGATGGCACATAAATGGGACAAATGAAAAGAAATCAGGATCATTACTGGATCCAAAGGTAAATGGATGGAAGAGTAAAATTCAACATGGAAAATCAATTTATTTCTACGTGAGAAATATAACAGCAAATCGGTCAGGGCTTCTCTCAGAATTTTCGCACATTCGAAGGGATTTGAGAAAAGGTGGAAACAGATCCCTCACATGTCAAAGTGGTCCGTAAATCCCAACATCTTCTTGCAGGAAGGGGCGCAGATTGTTGAATTCCCCACTAGAGAGAGAAGGGAGCCCTCCTCCACTTTAGTGTTATTTCCCTTCATCTACTTTCCGAAGTATTTCTTTAATATGCATTAAGAGGACCGGTTGCCAGGTGAGACACTGCAGATCTATGGGTCTCTCTTGAATGATCCTGACTGTAAAAACATGTAACCCACCGGTTGGCTGAACAAGTGAACAAACTCTCTGGAATCCCTGTTTTAAGCAGGAAAAAAAATGGATGACATTGTCCAAATAAATTGGCTCTTCAGAAGCTATTTTCCTCCCTGATGGGGCTTAGGAAATGAAGCTGGACCCCTCCGAATCCTGCCTGGATCTCCCGTCATGATGCTTGGGCTGCCATACTAAGTGATGGCATGGAAGCCAGCTCGCAGCTTGAATCCACGTGTCCAGGCTGTCGCAGTTCTCCTGAGGGTTTCTTCCGTACAGCCTGACCCAGACCTCTCTGATCAACAGCTACGTCATGAGTCTGGAGTCCAGGCATCTCTTCCATCTTTATATACTTCACATTCGCCCTTTATCCAATCAGATTATAAACCTGCAACTGACGTCATTCTTACCCATCACTTTTGTTGCCCCTCATATATGCTTAAAACCATTCTCTTCATCTACAATAACATTTTCTGAGAATGTCCACTGTGCTGAAGCCCTGATTTGGACAGGAGAGTGGGCGAGATCCGAATCATGTTTGTGGGAATCCTTGCGCACTCGGAGTTTGCAATCAAGGGCTTGGTAACCAGACATTTGTACGGAACAGCGGCCACAAAAGGAGCTGGAAGTGATCAGTTCTTGCTGAGCTGATGGTGGATGGATGAGTGCCGCTGGAGACCAGAGGAAGGCGAGGACTCCTTGGGTGCAGGCAGCCAAAGGCAGCTTCCTGATGAGTTGGAAATTGAGCTGGCCGTGGAGGAGGAGGCAGGTTCTGACAGTAGAAAGGAGTAAGGAGAGCATTCTCTGATGAGGGCTCTCAGGACATGGGGAAATGTGAGAGAGCTGGTATTTTCATGCTTATTCAAACAGTCGGAGAGGATCCTAAGTCATCAAGGAACATCCAGGGGACATTAGTCTGGAAAGACTACTGCAGGTTCAGATCTCCCAACAGGCACCACTGAGATTTGGGGATAAAGACGTGATGCCAAAGTGATTTCTTAGGAAATTTGTCTTCTCCAGTATCATGCAACCCAGATTCAAAATATGTTTTAAGATTTCTACCTGATTTCTTCTTTTTCCTTTCTTCCTACCTCACCATTAACTACATTCACTTAGCTTCGTGAAAGGGAATGATGATTTTTGACCATTTCATCAATCTTTCTTTGATGCTATTGAACAGTTAGAGAGCAGTGCTCTAAAACTGTCTTCCCCACTAGGATGTCTTCTCCACATACACCAGCCAACGATCTCCCTTGATTCCAAGTAGACACCTGCTCCAAGTAGAAATGTTGAAGGCATCATCCAAAACAATTTTTAGAGTAAAGGGTATTATGTACCAACTTGTCTTTGGGTGATATGAAGCCCATTGCCAGACAGATTAGAGTGCCTTGGCTGATCCACACCCTCTGCCCTCACTGGCTTGTCTCCATACAACTCAGTAAGAGCCTCCAAGGTCACTTTCAAAAAACTTTGAAACTTACCTCACAACCCCTAACATTTCCTACACTTAATGTACAAAATTCCTGCATTTAGGGATTTTTTTTAAAAAAGATTTGGAGCTGGCTCCGTGGCATAGTGGGTAAGTTCAGCACATTCCAATTTAGTGGCCCAGATTTGTAGGTTTGGATCCTCCACCTGGACCTACACCACTTGTCAGCCATGCTGTGGCAGTGACCCACATATAAAGTAAAGGAATATTGGTACAGATGTTAGTTCAGTGCTGATCTTCCTCAGCAAAAAAAAGAAAGAAAGAAAAAGAAAGAGATCTGTGTTTTTCAATATGCCCTTGAGGATTTCTTTAATGTAAAAACATCTCCAAATTCGAATCTGACTATTTAGCCTACAAATTAATAATAGAACTTAAACTTTACCTGATATAGTTAGACTGTTTGCTTGCTTTTGTGCATAAAGACATAATACTTTCTTTTCATAATATTTGTTAAATTTTTCTGTGACTAAAAATGCTTTGTTTAGTATAACTCTACAAACTTAATTAACAACCTTTGCAAAAAGGAGAAAAGTTATTTGAGGCTCTGTGAATGGTGGAGACTAAACACAACTGTTAGAAAATCCTAGGTTGGAATTCCAACTCCACGCTTACCTTGAGGAGGATGTTTTAACCTCTTTGACTTTCAGTTTCTTCATCTATAAAGAATGATAATGAGACTCCTTGGAGTTGTTGTCAGGACAAATGGGATTTTATATATATTTATATGTATCTTACCTATTACACTGGTTGTCAAAAGCAAGTGTTCAACGAGTGGAGGTGGTGGTGGAGATGGTGGTAGTGATAGTGTGATTGCGGTGGCAGTGATGTTGGTTCTGGGACAGTGATGGAGATGGTGGCGGTGGTGGTGACAGTGATGGTGATGGTAATGTCAGTGATGGTGGGGTGGAAGTGTTGAAGGTCATGGCAGTGATGTTTTGTAGAGACGGTGGTAAAGGCGGTAGAAGCGGTGGTAGCATTAGGTAATGATAGTGGCAGTGATGTTGGTACCAATGGTGAGAATGTTGATGGGATGGTGGTAGAGATGCTATTCGTGGTGGTGGTACTAATGCAGGAGGTGGTGGTGACATTGGCAGTGATGGTGGTGGAGGTGGTGGCGGTGGTGAAGGCAGTGGTGGTGATGGTGGTAGCGGAGGTGGGGGCAGCAATAGATGGTAGTGGTTGTGGTGGGGGCATGGAGGAAGTGGTGGTGGTGGTAAGAGGTGATGATGTTGATGTTGGTGGTGGTATTGGTGAAGATGTGATGGTACAAGTGGTGAGTTTTGGTTGGTGGCGGTCATTGTCGTGGGCCAAGGGAGCTATTGTTATAACTGAACTAGAAAGATAAGTAGCCTAGAGATGATTTCAGCACACTGCCTTTCATTACAACAACTTCATTAAGATGAAATTAACACACCGTCGCATCCGCTGCCTTCCATGGACAATTCAACAGTTTTTAGCATGTTTACAGGTCGGTGCAGCCATCACCAGAATTTAACTTTAGAACATTTTCATCATGCTACAACAAAACCTCATAACCATTCTCCTGGCCCCACCACCTTTTTAGATTCTCTTAAAACCTTCTGAAGGCCGACAAGCTATGGAATTAAAAGTACATGTTCCATTTGTAAGAAGAATCTATTGCTTCTTTCTCAGCTGCAACAGTTCATTCTGCACGATAACCATAGATTGTGTTAGAATCCTGAAAGGAAAAGAGCTGAAAACACTACCACCTTCAAGTAACTCACAACCCTACTCAACACATATCTCTTCAAAACTGGAATATTAAGAAAACTGGAGGAGAGCACCCATGTTTGTCCCTTGTGATAAATACAGTCCCTGAAGTTGTCGTATTGTATTGCACATCTAAAGGGAGAGTAACACAAAATCCTATCTCGTTCACAGGCAATTGGGGCACAACCTTTTTGAAATAAGACAGTCATCCACTGGGGGGACTTGCATCCAATAAATAAACTTAAAAACAGAGAAACTGTATTACAGAGCTTCCTAACACAGTATTTGTGGTTGAAAATAAATTGCAACACAATAATATGGCTAACAATGGAAAAATGGTTAGATAAAATCAAACATCAATTGTGGAATATGATTTTTAAAGACTGTCAAGTAAACATGGGAATAGCATATTAAATGTAAGAAATCAGGCACCAAATTATACAGAGTATGGAGACAATCACGTGAAAAACAAAAGCAAAAACAGATTTCAACCTCACTTAGATAAAGCAAAATGTATCCAGTGTCAATAGTGACTGCGTAGATGTGGTGGCTGTGTACTTTTATCAGAAAAAAATAAAAAATAATTTTTATATAAAATATTTTGCAGAAGGACCTAATAGGCAAAAATAATCATTATGTCATTCTAGAATTAACAAGACTAAAATTCAGTTCTAAGAAAATTGTAAAGAATATTCTATTTATTTTTAACAAAATATTGACACTGAACGGAACAAAATCATCTGTGTTGTCCATCATACTTAAGCGGATTAGAATGTGTTTTCCCCCATGGAGAGGGAAAAAAGGAAGATTCCTCCACTCTACCGTGCACTCAGATCACAGGCATGATTAATCCCCCCAAACCCAAGGAACTAATGGCAGCAAGCAAGTGCCCGCACTTGTGGAAGATTTCGCTAAATTGTGTGTGGTGCATAAACATTTTCTTGTGGGCATTTGTCTGCACTGTGCACACTTCCTTCTTGAGCTGACTCCGTAGCCCCCATAGTGTGATCCTGACTTGATATCTTGGAGGGAATTAAACCCACACAGGGAACCAGTTGAAAAATTAATATATTTTTTAAATTAAAAAAAATATGTCATTAGGGGGCCAGCCTCATGGCATAGTGGTCGAGTTTGTCTCACTCCACTTCAGCAGCCCAGCTTCGCAGGTTCAGATCCTGGGCATGGACCTACACTGCTCATCAGCCATGCTGTGGCAGCAACCCACATGTAGAGTGGAGGAGGATTGGCACAGATGTTAGCTCAGGGTTAACCCTCCTCAAGCTAAAAGAAGAGGAAGATTGGCAACAGATTTTAGCTTAAGGCTAATCTTCTTCAGCAAAAAAAAGAAAAAATATATAATATTTGGATCACTGTATTTAACATTAAAAAAACTGTGAAATAAGAGAAATATCTTTGCTTTGTTTGACTTATACTTGACTTTTTCAGGGGAATTAATTTTGTTGATACAAATGCAATTCAGTGGTTGTGGTCAAACAAATTACATGTAATCGAATTATCAACATCTAAAATCTTTAGATTCAATTTTAAAGCAAAGTGAAAAGTCATAGTTCGTCAATGCAAAAACAGGCGTGCATAGATATCTGCCTGACATGAGAAAGATCTGAGCTCTTATGTCAGGGTCCACTGTGCCAACCTGACTACGGAAGTCACGGTTTCCATGAGTGTTTCGTTTATGTCTATCAGCACCATGTTTTAAATGCATGAAATCACACTGGTTGTTGAGAAAAGCAACTGGAAGCCAAGAAAACCGTAAATGAAGGAACTTACTTTAAAAAAGAAATGTGTTTTTGCTGCTCTTGTATAGCTCAGACTAATACCTAAAGACCCGGGGCATGTAATCCCACCGGGAGGTTGGCAAATTAGGCAATCCAGAAATATCTGCCAGATTCATTAATGCTGCTGTCTGCTCGCTCTTTCTTCTGGCTTCTCCTTGTGTGGACCCTTCTCCTTCACATTTTGCAGGCGATCAATGACTACCCCCAGGAGGCAGCTCCACCCTGTCTGTTCTCGCTGCCACTTCTCACTGCTGTGCGTCAAGCACCCTCTGCTCCATTGCAGCCGGCTCAGTCTCTCCTTGCCCCTTTCTGCAGGCTCCGCCTCCACACCCTCAGCGCCCTTTCCACAGCCCAGGCCAGTGCTCCAAGCCCACCAGGGACTGGCCTCTTCTGACTGCTTCAGAACGCTCTCCATTTTGCCACTTTCTGGTTGCCTACTGGCCTTCACCGTGCAGTAGCATACGCTTCCACACAGATTTCTCTATAGTTTCCCAAGTGTTTATTCTCTTTCTCCAGCTGGATTGTCAGCATTTTCAGAGCAGAGAAGACTTTTCAGAGCCCTGAGAGATCTAAATCTATGGTTTGTACTGAAATACGCACGTGCACACACACACATACATACGCATTCACACATGCAAACATAGACGTAATGCAAATATGCATGCACCCTTGCACACACACGTAACTGTTGACTGCTTGAAAGTCTAAAAAAACTTTATTACTTTACCGACATCACTTTGGTGTTGTTCTTATACTTGAAAAGTGTCTGGTTTCTTTAAAAAGTCCAACATGTCAGCCAAGATTGTTCTGCCGTGGGTTTGGCAGTCTCTATCATTAGCAGAGGGAAGCTAACTCTAGATGCAGCCTCCCCGGTTTAAATCACGGTAAAATGACTCCAAAACAACTCAGGCCTTAATGAGAGAGGTTTGCCTTCCTGTCAGCAGTGGTCTCCCCTCCATATCCAGCTTTCAACCTGGAAACACCTTTATTCTGGAATATTCCATTAGAATGTAAGCTTCACGGGGGCAGGGTCTATTTTGAATTAAATTCTGTTCCCCCGTACCTAGAACAGTCTGGCACAGCGTAGCGAGCTCAATCGATTTTGCTGGAATACATGAAGATCAGTGGTGCTGTGTGGGGCTGGTGTACACAATCCATCTTCTGGACCTTTGCCACCAGTTGGAGAGGTCGGCAGGGTGGCAGGGGTTCCCCTTCTGTCCCTTATGTTTGTGTGATCTGCTGTGTCAAAGGAGGGTCATTTGTGGCACCATCTGTAGTGCCACCTCGGAGGGTTGCAGTGAGGGCTGTGTACATTAATACAGGTAAAGGAAGAGCCCTGGCCAAGGGCAAGCTCCATATATGAGTTTCAACTATGAACGTAATCGCTACTATGCCATTATTACTATTACTCTGATGATTCGACTTTATTTTTGTTTCCGTAAGAAGTGGGTGGGTGCGGGTTTCATACCTCAAGTATTCTTTAGTGTATTTTTTTTCTCTCCTGTTTAGGCTCCCAAGAAACATTTGCAAAATGGGATGATCCGTGGCTACCAAATAGGTTACCGGGAGTACAGCACTGGGGGCAACTTCCAATTCAACATTATCAGTATTGACACCACTGGGGACAGTGAGATTTACACGCTGGACAACCTAAATAAGTTCACCCAGTACGGCCTGGTGGTGCAGGCCTGCAACCGGGCCGGGACGGGACCTTCTTCTCAGGAAATCATCACCACCACCCTCGAGGATGGTAGGTTCTGGGGCCCCGGGCTGGCGCCTTTCCTTCCTCACTGGTTCGTTCTGGTGGCCTCTTGGGTTCCCCGCAGTGGGGCACCCTGCTGGCCTTGTAGTAACAAAGGCCAGAGGCGCTGGGCCCTTGGGGCCTGGGGTGGCTGGTGGGGACACTGGCCCTGATTAACTCGTGGACTGCTTTGATGCCCCCCCGCCCTTGACAGATCCCAATTACAAAGCCGAAATCCACTCCCTTTGCAGCATCTTTCCCATTCATTTCCAGCACAAGAATGGGGCTTTTCCTGAGGGAAGCGAAGGCTCTTCCTACGACTGCAGAAGTCTGCCCAGAAAGTAGAAATTGATTTTCTAAGAATTTCTCTCAAATCAATGTTAAGGAGGAATTTTTTTTTCTTTTTGTCTTTCTTTCTTTCTTTCTTTCTTTTTTTTAAGGTTGCTTTCTATTTTCAAGCATTCTGAGACCAGGGAACGGGAATGAGCAGACTTCCAGAGCAAATCTCACAGTGACCGAGTGCCCCCTAGTGGCCATGAGGAATTAATTTCCCCTTCTGTTACGTCGTAGTGAAAATGACCTAAAAGCTCCCATTTCCAATAGAGCTTGAAAAGACAGAGACCCCTGGTGTGCAGAGGCACAGTCTGCTGGGTGCAAGACAATATACGGGAGTCATTGCAGCAATAAGCCTAGGTCTTAAGGCAGCAAGCTTGCTTTGCAATCACCTTTGTGCAATTAACCACTTGATCGGAGGTTTGAGGAGGCTCGCAGTGACTTGTATGTATAATTTCTGACCATTTTTACAGGAAGAGAAGTCTTAGATAACTAGAACCCTGAAGACCGGGATTTTCATCCCATCTTCATAGTCTTTGCAAGAGTGGTTACATATGCCACTTGTGGTTTTCACTTCGAAGCTCATTTTTCATTGATGTATGTGATTCAGTCAATATTTTGTCCCCTCTCCCAGCCACAACGTTTAAGGTTTGCATAAACTCAATGTGAAAAATATTTCAGATCTTCTTCTAACCAGCGTCTTAGTCCATTTTCTCTCTTTCCTCTGACAGAATGTTATAGTTTTGGCAGGGAGGCAGATGGGGAGGGGGCAGTGAATAAATTACAATTACATGTCTGCTTTTTAGCTCTTTTTAAGCAGCTAGGCCTCCAATTTATAAGCTAGGTATTAGTAAATACCAAGGGAATTACTATATGGAGAAAAATGTAACTTACAAGAATAATGGGAAAATAGACCAGTCAAGCAATGGTCCTTTACTCATGCCATAACAGCAGAAGTGTCCTCAACTCTTTAAGCCCAGAACAGTCTCCTTAAAAGTGCAGCAGTGAAGCTGGAAAGAGAGACTGTGGAAGCACGTTGGGACACGTGCATGAACACGATATTTTACTGAATTATCATGATATTTGCATAGGGAAATGGTACTCATTTTTTTCCTTAATTTTGGGCATGGAGTGCATTTTTTTCTTTTGCTTGCACGTTGAAATATGAAACTAATGTTGCTTACGCAGTATTGCTTTGCTAATAAAACCACCCACGGTTATCACAGATTCTAATTATTTGTTTCCAGTGCCCAGTTATCCCCCGGAAAATGTCCAAGCCATAGCAACATCACCAGAAAGCATCTCAATATCCTGGTCCACACTTTCCAAGGAAGCCTTGAATGGAATTCTGCAGGGGTTCAGAGTCATTTACTGGGCCAACCTCATGGACGGAGGTAAGAGGATTAAAGTAGGATGGAATTTGCAGATACCCCACACACACGGGATTCAGGATATGGCACGCACCTCCTTATCAAAGGACACTTTCCTCTTTTCCCCACATCATTCTGTTCTTATCTCTCATCTGACATTTTAACAGGTATATACAGCTGTTTAAAACATCACACACCTTCCAAAAGCAATTTGAAGCGTAGGAGGGGGATGGCACTTGGGAAATCTAGGCACAAATGTGTTTTCCTAATTATGAGTATCTATGTCAAGCCTCTGCAGACAGCACCAAAACCTTGATCTCTATCTAGAAAGTTCTACGTGATGCGTATCCTAAAACCTTGACCTCTTCCTATTCCTAAATAGAACTCGGCAGGGAAACTTCTTAAATTCCTGTAGTTGGACTAGAAGGGAGAATGCTAGAACATCGTGACAGGAATATTATTACCCCAAGAGAAGCCTTTTAATCCCAAACTGTCCATTTTTGCCTCCTTCCCCTCTCTCTTTTTCTCCTCCTGCTTCTCTTCCTTCCTTCTTCTTCTTGTCTCTTTGTGTTTGTTTTTTTCTTTCAACTTTTAGGACAAAAATTTCCCTTGTGTTTGGCCTAAGCTTTGAATGAGAGAGTACCTGTCCAGGTGGCAGTAAGACTGGGGCCAGAAGTTTCTTGGGGAGAATACATGTCAGTGTCTTTGCTTTCCGATGGTGGGTGCTGGGCCAGGCTACGCCCCACTCTGTGAGCATGACAGGTGCACACCTGCGCCACTGCCCTCGACAGAAAAGGCCTCCGTAGGTCTGTTCACAAGACCTGGGCGCCCGCAGTGCGTCCTCCCCTGCTCTCCATTCTCCAGCCTCCTCCTGCTCTCCCTGCCCCTGGGCGGCATCTCCCCTCTGGTTTAGGGCTTCTCTCAGCCTCTCTGACTGACTGTGGTCTCCTGGTGCACACTCACCTCTGAGTTTGGGCAAATGCAGCCACGGCTCCCAGAGCAGATCCCACCCTGCTCAGGACCACCTGCGTCTGCTCTGCCATGCAGGTCGCTGCCCCATCCAGGTAAACAAAGCACACAGGGCCTCAGAGGCTGCAGGGGTACCACTGTTGGTGCCAGAATAAAGGAAAGAAGACACACTGCAAAATAAGCTTACCTTGCTAAATAAATAGCACTGTTTGAGCCTTAGCTATTTATGTCTGTAACCAGGCTTGCTTCTCAAGGCTGAAGATCAGACTCAATTCCTCTTGATGTTGAGTGTAGCACCTCCACAGCAGCCGGCAGTGGGAGGCATTCTGTAAAGATTCGCCTGCTCCATCTCCCAGCAGACCTGTTAACTGAGCATCAGCTCTGTGCTAGGCTCATGCTGGACACGGAGGATGCAGTGTCTGCCCTGTTGGATGTTCTAGACTAGTGAGCAAGGGAGAGTCTAATGAATACAGAACCATAAGCCCAATAATGTACAGCCAACCACGTAGAGGGACACATTTATGTAGATGATTCTTTCACAATTCCACCCTCTCCCCTCCAAAAAAAACTTTTAAAAATTCCATAGATGTAAAGTGTAGATCAATGAAAATTTGCACAATTATCTATTTCACTGACACAATACCATAGAATATTATTGCATATACTTGTCCTGGTTTCTAATCCTCATCTTGAATAAGATGAAACTAAGCACCCTGACGTATTCACCTAAAGGCGGTGTTACACTAAAATTGTTCTTTTTTTGTTCTTGTTGGAAATATTTCCAGAATCTAGTGGTGGCTCTTTGTCCATATTTTCACAGATTACTCATATTTGCTGATATTGCCTGTTAGCACCTTAGTTCGACGATGGATGATGTGGTTGACCTGGTTCAGTGAATGTTACACTTTCAAAGGTTTAAAAATATGAATATTCAAAAATATAAAATTGGGCCAGCCCCGTGGGTCAGCGGTTAAGTGCGCACATTCCTCTTTGGCGGCCCGGGGTCCGCCGGTTCAGATCCTGGGTGCGGACATGGCACTGCTCAGCAATCCAGGCTGTGGCAGGCGTCCCATATATAAAGTGGAGGAAGATGGGCACAGATGTTAGTTCAGGGCCAGTCTTCCTCAGCAAAAGGAGGAGGATTGGAGGCAGATTTTAGCTCGGGGCTAATCTTCCTCAAAAAAAAAAAGTAAAATTCTTTAAATAAAGAATACTTGGAAATGCATATAGTTTCTAAGGATACTTTTACTCACTGCATTAAGATCAAAATGAGGTGCTTAATGTCTTCTGCAGAAGTTCTGTGCTTAGTTTCCAAAAGATAATAGGAAGAAACCCTCAGAAACACAAACTCTTTCCCTACCCGTGAGAGATGACATTTATGAATTAGCGGGTAATTTTGTGGAATTACTGGACGCTTTTTCACAAACTCTTCAGGTTGTGACCCCGAGCTTCCCACAGACTTAGAACATACAGTGACTATGAAAAGAACTACACCTGCTAACCCTTGAGAAAACATCTCATATACACATACACACGCATGCGCGCACACACGCACACAGCGGGTGGGAGAGACAGAGATTGTTGCTATCACTGTGGTTAGCAATTGCCCCAAATACTTTCAAAAATAAGTATAACAAAGCATTTTGTTATTGTGAACATAATCAAATAAAATGAAACTGGTTAATATCTTTAATAAGGCAGGTTAAATATACAGGTCGGTGAAATTTCTGAGTATTTTATCGTAATCAGTAAGTTGATTGATTTTTAAGACCTGACAGAAGCAGTTCATCTGGGATTGCTGGGAAAATGGCGCACTAGGAAAAGTCACCATTTCCATCTGAATCTGAGCCACTTTTCATCTCTGCTTTCTTCAAGACAAAAGTGTTGGATTCTGAAGCAGAGAAACACCGGGCACCAACCAGGGTGTTTGCTGCGGTGGGAGGGGACATTTGGGGGCTTCAGAGGAGTTATTTCCACCCCTATTTTGGTTTCTTCCTTAAAACCCTTTGAGAACGAGGGAGGGGGTAATAAAGACATTAAACTATTTTATTTTAAAATATAAAGTCTTTTAAAAAAATTTTGTGTTAGAAATAGTATGATTTCTGAATTTATTTTATGTATTTATTTCATATTATTTTACACATAACTTCAACTGAACACTATTATTTAGCTTCCATATTTAAAAAAAAAAATAACCCTTTCGGAGCTGTGAAAGGTAAGAGAGAGAAATCCATGTTTAAGCCATAAAAAAAGAACAAGTGCTAAACTAAATGCCAAATGAGGCGTGCTGTTCTGCCTTTGGCTTTGTTCGTCATTCTCATTCCGGTTTCCCCCATATCTGCTAATCATCAAGTCTCTGCCGGTCAGGAAAACACCGTCCACCAGAGGGCCGAGGGGCTCGTGTGGAAAGTCCATTCCGGCGCTCAGGTAGTGTTAGAAATCTCTGGGAGTTCATTTTGAAGGGGGGTTTTGACTGCAATCGTATTCATGGTTCGTGATAAATTAGTTCCTCAAGACAATATGAACCCCAATGTGAGTCAACATCCAAATATTAATTGTAATAGGTAGAGTAATTCATGAGCAGATGTAACTCTTTTGTCGTAACTGTTGCTTTCTTTAGAAAGCTCAGGGCGATCCACTTTGCCCTTCTCTCCTAACCGCTCTGTTCCTTCTCACTGTGTCTTATTCAGCAACAGCTCTGCAGGATCAGCACAACTTTCTCCACATCCTGATATTACTTTCTCTGTGAGACAGAGACCCCTGGGTCCTTCTTAAAGATAGAAACACGCAGAGGCCCCAGGAGGTCAAATGATTTAGTCAAGGTCTCATCGCCAGCCTCCGGCACACAGCCCCTGTGTAACCCCTCCCATTAGTTGCATTTTTCCCTGATTGTGTGTGTGTGTGTGTGTGTGTGTGTGTGTGTGTGTGTGAAATCTTTGGCACAATGTAGAAGTTCCTAAATCTGAAAAGATCTTGTTGAGATCTTAAACTTTTTCCATTAGCATTTGAGGTTTTTATCCTAACCCAATTGACATATATTAGTTATGTTCTGGAAAATGAAAACTATAAATGAATAGTATAACGGAAAGATACCTGATGGTCACCTTGGGCGGGCCCTTCCTTCAGAGGGGAGAATTTCTACCCCATCTGGGGCTAACAATTGCTGACTTTGAATGCATGATGGCCACAAGTATGAGCAAACATTGCTCTCATTTTCCATGAACCATCTATGGAGCTTTCCAAATTATATCCCCTAAAAGTCTGCAGCCTGCTGGCCTCCCCGGAAGACACCAGGCCTAAAGCTTCTTTGGGGGCTGTCCTTCTTGTCTGCTTTCTCCCCCCAGCAGAGCATCCTGCCCCCAGAACTCGCCCCTAGTCTGCTCAAGGTGGTGACAGGCCTTGGCTCATGTTCGGGTCTGGGGCTGTGTCTGTGACCCAACGTCCTTCATGTGTCCGCTTCCCTACTCTTCTCACAACCCTCACCACACACAGGCACCCTGGCACGTGTGTGGCAAGGCTTGGCCACCCCATGCATTATTTTAAATTTAACTTTTCTCTTATATCCAGTTCAACCCTGATCCTTTTGGTGACAAAAGTAGAAATAAAAAAAAGATATTCCACAGTGATCATAATCACAAAATAGGTGACCATTAATCTCTGAATGTCTGTTCAATATGCTAGAAGAATAAGAGAAAAGAAAGACAGAGAGCAGGGAGAGGAAACCAAGCTGGCAGAGAGTCCACGTAATCTGGCCAACATGACAGCTCCACAGAGTAACCACAGCGGAGTGGCTGAGAACGTGGCCTGTGGACATGAGGCCACGGACTGTGGCTCCACAGCCCATGCTCTCGGCCACTAGGCTAGGCTCCATGACCTTGGGCAAGATATTGACCCCCTCTCTGCCTCAGTTTCCTAGCCTATAAAATGAATGGATGTTGGAAATAACAGGATTGCTGTGCTGGTTAAAAGAGTTAACGTGCACCCAGAACAGTGCTGGCACCTAAGTAAGCGTGCCCGGCATGTCAGGTATCTTTACTAATGCCAGAGACAGCAGGAGAAGCTGACAAGCAGCCCTATTGCTTTCTAAATGAGTGCAAAGGTGGCCTTCACTATGGCCAGCCACCCGAGGAGGAATCGCTCCTGGACCTCCGCCTCCCACCCAGTTCTCTTAGTGACCGGGCACTCAGGGCACGCAGCTGGTACCAAACATTCCCCAAAGGGCCACTTGCCCTAGCAGTGAGCAGTTCTTCAGTCCTCTCTCTCCTGCTCTGGTGCCTCTGTAGGTAGCTTCTTTCAAAATCCAGAACATCCGTGGAGGTATTCAACACGTCCTTATAAGTTTTCAACACGTCCTTATAAGTTTTCTCAAATTGCCATGTAGAATATGCCTAAGACGGGTGAGCATAACGTTCCATCTTTGAATATTATTAGCTGATCCCACTCCAGAACACGACGCTTTTTTAGCCAACGCCAAGTTTCTGACACGTCAGCGTGTCACTTCAGCAAGGATGCTAGGAGAGTTCACGCCAGGTGAAGGAGGAGTTCGCTAAGCCACCTCATCTCAGCTCAAACATTTCAGAAGTTAGATACTTAAAAATGCATGTATGTTAAAGTAGAGGGGATTTTTGAACAAAAAAAACAAAACCCGACTTACAGAAGCTTCTTGTTCATCAGTTAGCAATATGTCTACAGAGTGAGCGATCTGTGGTCCTAAGCTTCCTGCGGTCCAGGCACGAGGGACGTGCTTGATCAGCCACTGCTGGAGGACTCTGCCGGAGTGGCAGCCCCCGTGCTGGCGGTGGCTTTATAACTTTTAACTTGGAGTGAATTGCTCTGATTTTTCAGACCATGTTCCGCCTGGTGTCCTGTGGCAGTTTGGTGTGAATGATCTTGTCCAACTCTCCGTGTACTGTCAGTGTCACACGAAGGTTGCGCACAGCCCCCTTGAGTAATTTCAGGGTGCGACAGACAGATACGCGTGGCCCGTGCTGGCCAGCAAGCAACAGTGCAGGGGAAGGCGCACACCCACGGCCACAGTAACCAGATTGTGTTTTCTTGTCCTCCAGAGCTGGGCGAGATTAAAAATGTCACCACCACGCAGCCTTCCCTGGAGCTGGACGGGCTGGAGAAATATACCAACTACAGCATCCAGGTGTTGGCCTTCACCCGTGCCGGAGATGGCGTCAGAAGTGAGCAGATCTTTACCAGGACCAAAGAGGATGGTGAGAAATGGGGCGGGTGTGGATGGCACGCTCAGTTCCTGTCTGAAACACATGGGACACGTGAGGCTGCCAAGTGGCAGCGTTCCCGGGCTGAAGTTATTGTTGGGAAGGCCGGTCAGGGAGCTTGCCATTAATTTGTCAGCCTTGACTTTGCTCTTTGCAAACCTTTTGCTGCCCTCCCAAAATATCCCAGTGCAATTCAGACCGTCAACTCCCTGTCACCTATGTTTGATTTATCCATTGACTCTCTCTTCCCCTATAATTTTTCTTCTTTCTTTTTTTTTTTTTTTGGTTTTTTGGCCAAGTGTTATTTTAAACAAAAATGCCTTGTATCCCAGAGCTGCAATACTTGCCTGTTTTTGTATCCTGTTAGAAAGATTTTAGTGACTCTTTAGCTATTAGTGTAAGCTTTGATTGTTTCCATCCTTCCACTTGACAATTATGTAACAGTCTGCGTCATATTGTTCTGTGCCAGCTTTAGAATCTCTTTAGAATAAGCCCTTAAATTGACAGCATCATGTTAATTTTTTTTAATTTCTTGGAAGAATTCATTATGTTTTAGTAAAATTTTAATTCATGGAGCATTTTGGTTCGGACCATTAATTCTTGCCGTTCCATGCAATTTGGACCTGGTTATGTGACTATTTCCCAAACCTACGAAAACTACATGGCAAATAATTTTTTGTCTTGTTTTAAGGGAAACTCTGAGGGGCCATATCCAAACCTGTTTGAAGAACAGTGTAAGTTCTAACAAATATTACAGCAATAGTAGAAAAAGCAGTCTCCACCTTAACAAAGGAAGAAACAACTGAGGTCAAATTGGTACCCCTGTAGAACCCTGCAAATCAGAGCATAGAATTCTACCAGAGATGGGGCTGAGATGAGACACCAGAATACCCAAGTTCTGTGCTGATTTTGGCTTCGTAGTTTATTCTTCTTGCCAGGGCTCTGTTTCCCAGGAAGCTGGGCAGGGTGGGAGTGGGAAAGCTGTGAGCCATTGCTCGTGACCTCTCACGTATTGCAGGTTTGATGTCTATGCAAACTCCTTCACTACACAGAATATCAAACATTCTGTGGTTCCACCCCATATCTGTCCTGCGGAAGCAAAGCTAGAAACTCATGCTCAGAGGCCTAATAGACTTTTCTCTTCAGCCTTTCTATTCGCTAACTACATTTCCCTGACATTCATCACATGCCATCTTCCACCTCACTCTTTGCTCTCACCTCAGCAAACCAGGCCCTGCTCCCCGAAGCGATCCAGTCCATCCACCTTCACAGGTTATTTTCACTGTCTCTCTAGCCCCTCTTGCATCACAGGGCCTGCACACCGATTCATCCTCTTAGCATTAGTCATTCTAGAACATTCTGATTCTTCCCAGGCATGTGCAGGTGTCAGCCAATTCTGTTCAAAGAAATTGAGTTATTTAGGGAAATCTAAGGTCAAAATGCAGCGCCGTTAGGAAGTCACACGTTAACAGAGAGATCTACAAAGCTATGTCCTGAGGGAAGATGGCCATAATTTAATTTTTAAAAATGTAATAGACAAAGAGCCTTGTCTCGATGCTGGCTCTGTCACCTGCTGCCCTTGGAACTTTGGGCACCTTATCTAACCTCCTCTAAACTGAACTCACCTACAAAATTGACAGAATGATCAGACTGCACCAGAATTAAGATATAAAAAGTCAAGTGATGTGTGCAAACACCTAGCTTGACACAAAGTGGGAAGTTTCTTGACACTAGACATTTGATTATTTGATCTCCACTCCTTCAGAGTGGGGGTGGAACATTCTTTTGCATTGCTAAGCAATAACACAAATGTCACTGGAATTATTACTTAAACAGCAAATTGATCAGTGACATAAATTTTGACACCTGCATTTTTCAGAAGAATGTACAGAAATCCAATAAGAAGGAAAGGTTGTCTACAGCTCCTTATTGACAGGCAATTTTGGATCAATTTTTAATTAATCCTCCAGTTTTAGAAATCATAGAGTTCTGTCTCAAAACTTGACCCTAAGACCCAAAGTCTAATTTTTCAATCAGTTGTTCTCTGCTTTCCTATCTGGTGCTGACGGTATGAGGAGATGTGATTGATTGTGGAAGGTCCTGTCTTGGGTCCACCACTTACCCCAGAGAGGAGCTGAAGAATTCCACTTGTGCTGTCTGTGGGACAGACTGATGCAGACCTGAATGTCAGTGTTTCCTTGGGCTAGATCATCAGCATTTTCACAAAGCAGCAGAGCAGAGGTTAGATGGAAGGAGAGAAAAACTGGTATAATGATCAGCTTATCTCCCACATTTATTAATTTAGAAATGATAAAGAATTGTGCCAACCACCTTTATAGACTCATTACCTAATATAAATAGGCGTTTATAGAACTGAATGCGCTTTGTATCTGATTGAAAGGGACAAAGGCTAATTATCACAGAAGGATCTAGATTCTGTTTATACTTGTACTGTGGGGTCTCATAGTTTTGAAGTTTGGATTACACTGCCAAATTCCATTGAATTATGTAAAAATGTGCATAAAATTCCAGTAAAATAATGATTGCTAATATTTATTTAACAATTTTCAATAAGTCACTATTCTAGGCACAGGCTGAAGTTTCAGTGTTTGTTGATGTTCTCACAAGAAATATTTATACATTTACAACAAAGATTCACTTCGGTCCTCTATGCCTAACACATTTCTTCAACAAGGGCCCTTAACCTCTCAGGGTCAGGGGGGCTGGAGTTTTAAATTGTATTGTGAGGTCACTGATCATCTTAAAAAGGAAAAATTTATCAGTTGCTAGTAAAAAAGACAAAAATAGAATAAAATAATAAATAAATAAAAGTAGATTAAATGAACAGAATTGAAAAATAAAACAGACAAAAAGTTTACTTCTATAGGGTATAATTTGCAACTGAAATATTTTTTTAGAGAATATTTTTTTGTGCCTCAAGTAGTTTCTCCACCTCTGTGAGGATTCTTGGGCCAATAGATGCATTCTTAGATCCGTGGACATAGTCTTGGGTCCGTAAACATATTCTCAGATGCATAAACATTGTCTCTGGTCCATGGACGTATTCTGGGGGGTCGGTGAGAATTGCTCAGGTTTCAGAGTCTCTTCCCAGGACTGCTGGATCAATGAGAACTTGTACCTTTATTATGCTGCAAGAACACAAACAATTATTTGCTGACCTGGCTTTCTGTTTTTGAACAGAAGACAACTAATTCTGAATTCTAAACCACTTGTGAAACCCTAGTACTGTTTTATTTGCTGAGACTGTAATCTGAGCAAAGCCGTGGGGAACAAGAACACAAACATAACATAATCTATTAATTTTCCAATTGTATTTTCGTCCTACAGGCATAAAGTAGATTCAGCCCTCATCCTTTCTGCAAAAGTAAACATACCATACGTGTAAATAGAGATGGTTATATTCTATTTAAACATTTACTGAGTGCTTCCCTAATGTACATAACTCTGTAAGGCCTTATGTGGGCAGAAGGCTAGCCGGAGGCGTAACGTGATCTTTGCTCCCTGCCCCCGGGAATTAACAATCTCTTTGGCACAACATGTCAAAGTAGAGCTAAGAGTGAGTGACAAATAAACAGACACCAGGACATCTCTGGCCACCCATATCTTGAGCCATACATTCTCTTGAAGGCATGGATGGTGTGTCATCAGGTGATTGTGTAACCACACCTCGGTATACCTTAAAGCGATGGACTCTGTGTGTGTGTGTGTGTGTGTGTGTGTGTGTCTATTAGCCTAACCACCAGCAGTGCTGTCCCTCAGTAGACACTGAAGACACGTGAGGATCCTCCACGGGAGGATCTGCCAACCAATTAGCCAATATCAGTGCTGCTTGGGATTCCAGAGTCCCATAGCATACGGCAGTGTTATGTCACGCTCTGTGCAGGAACAGGTACGCTAGCAGCACGACAGACCACGATGCCCTAGAAGGCGTTTGACCATATGGATTTCAAAGCTCCCTCCACTACAGTGGTTCTCATACAGGTTCCTATGAAGTCCAAGGGCCCCTGGGTGGGCCTCAGAGGTGCCCAGTGGTAAGCGAGAGGCCCAGTGGGGGCTCCATGCTCCCTGCTCTGCTTCAAGAAGAGCCACTCCACTTGTACTGTGTTATCTGTTGGTTTCCCACATGATACTTCACTGAAAGGATTTGTCTACTTTAAAGGGTGTCTGGAAACCATTGCTCTGGTGAGAGCAAAGGCCGGAAATATATGAGTCCTGTGCAAATAGGAAGAGAGAAGGGACTCGCATGCATTGTTTGGCCATGAACAGTGTCAATTGTGGATGTGTGCATCCAATGTCATGTCATCTGCTCGTGGCTCAGAGATGCCACTGTAGAGTTTGGGGCTCAGGCGGATCTGGCTACCACGGTGGACCACATGTACATATGCACACACGCACACACACTCACACACACAGTGAACACATATGCCACACACCCCTCCTCCCCACACACACACCACATGCACAATCACACTGCATGTGGACATTCTCACACACCACACACAGAGGCACGCGCGCCACACAAACCACACACCTGAACACCACCAACACATACACACATCACATATACACACCACACACACAGACACACAAACACACACACAAACCTACCTTTGGCTGATCACCAAACCAGAAAAATGATGGTGACAAAAATGAAGCTGACTGAAGTGTCCGTGTGGGTACTTAGACTTCTGTCATCCTTCAAACCAAGGCAATATTTCTCAGAACGCTGACGTTGATGTTTTACATTAAGTTACATTATCAGAGGGCTTAACTGTATAAATTCATTTTCTATGATGTATAACAAATTACCACAAACTTAGCACCTTAAAACAATTCAGATTTATTATCTCACTGTGCCCTTGGGTCAGAGGTCCAGGGACGGGTTAGCTGGAGTCTCACCGACTGAGATCGAGGTGTTGGCTGGGGCTGTGGTTTCTTCTGAGATCAGGTCCTCTCCCAAGCTCGCTGGTTGCTGGCAGGATCCAGTTCCTTGCGGTTGTGGGGCTGACACTGTCTCCCCAGCTCTGAGGCCACCCACTCTCCCCGTCATCTGGTCCCTTCCCAGCATGGCACTTTGCTTCTTCATGGCCAATGGGAGAGAGTCTCTGACTTCAGATCTCTCTGACTTCTTCCATCTCTGACCTCTAGACCCTCTTTTAAGGGGCTCATTTGATTAGGTCAGGCCCACCCAGGATATTGTCCTTTTGATTTGCTTAAAGTGGACTTATTAGGACTTTAATTATGTCTACAAAATCTCTTCACCTTTATCACATACTGTAATCTGACCATGGGAGTGATCTGTCCACCATAGTGACAAGTACCACCCATATTTGAGGGAAGAAGTTATACAGGTATCTACGTCACAGGTCAAGAATCTTGGGCACCATCTTAGAATTCTGTCTCCCACACTTTAGTTGATGAAATCATTTTTCCACTCTCTTGTACTGAGGATCTAGCATGTTCCAGATACTAGTCTGGGTACTGGAGACACAGCAGAGAACAGGATGGGCATGGCAGGGCTTGTAGGCTGCTGTGGGAGACAGATGCTTATCAATCACTCCTGAGTGGATAGTGACAAGCGCTATGAAGGAGAAGAGTCTTGAGAGAACATGGGAGCCCTGACCTAACCTAGGCTACTGGTCAGAGAAGACTTTCTCAAGGAAGTGATATTTAGCAGAACCTGAGAAATGAGTAAGAGTTGCCAAGGAAAAGGTGGAGGATTGGAAAAATTTCAGACAAAAAGAACCCAAAGCCCTAGATCAGCGTGTGTCAAGGGCCTGGGGTGGGAGAAGTGTACCACTTCTAAGGACCTAAAAAGGGGTCCAATGTTGTAGGACAACATCAACTCAGGAGGAGAGCCCAAACACTGACCTGGCATGTCCACGAGGAGGTCACACCAACCTTACACATTCACTGAGGAGGAGGGGGCTGGGAAGAGAATTCTTGGTTCTGGCTCTTGCAACCAAGGAGAGGGCTGTGCCATTTCCTGAAATGGAGGACAGGAGGAGGGCAGCCTTGGGAGAGAAGATGGTGAGCCCTGTTTTGGACATGGTAGGTCTACAGTGCCTATGAGTCAGAGTGGCGATGCCAGTGGCTATTATGTATGTGAGAAATAAGAGCATCTGCAGCTCAGAAGGTGGGTCTGGGCAAATGGGGAGAATGTAGAGGAGATGGTCCCCTGGAGCTGTGCTCTGTACTTCAACAATCAAATCTGGAGTCAGAAATTCACTCAACATTGGCCAGGAATTCGTGAAAAATTCCCAGGCTTGCCTATACCTTCATAAGAAAAAGCAGATTACCAAAATGTAATCTGATGACTAGAAAGGTTTTAAGAAAACGTGTCCCGAACAGACTGTCCTACTCCACCTCTGTCTTCTGCAACTCTCAACGTTCGGTGTTTATTATTCAACACTGAGTCACAAAGTAAAGGCTAGTATCCTTTAGTGATGTGTAATGTAAGGAAATGATGACGGTTATTACCAACAATAGCTGGAATTTATTTAGTGCTCACTGTACGCAGAATTCCATATAAATTCTTTACTCGAATTCTCTCTCATAATCCTACCAGTAAAGCCATAAATAGCTATAATCATTCTCCGCACTTCACAGATGAGGAAGCTAAGGCTTATCAGAGAAGTCAATGAACTTTCTCAGGACCAAGAACTTTGTGGTAGAGGTGGACAAGCCAGCGTGGGGCTGCTGGACCCATGTCTTTAACCATTGTGGTATAATCCAAACCTGAACTAAAATTTTAAATTCTATCTCTTAAAGTGTTGGCTCAGCAATCCAGAAAGCTTTGCCAGAATGTCTTGTTCCTCAGTTTCTATATAGTTATTATTTTTTCGTACAAAATTCTAATAACCATGTAAGGAAAGGCTGAATCAGATAGATCATAAGTCAGTGTATGGGGAGCCAGGTGGGGGTTTAGGTGGTAAGTTCAGTAAAAGCCCTTTGAACTGATGCGATCAAGACAAGTTAACGGAAATAGTCAGCTAAAACAAGGACTCAATAAACTTTACCGTGACCAAGAAACATTGTATTTTAACTTAAAATATATAATATAGATTTATTCTCTAATCAAATGATCCAGGCTCATTTCTTTAATTTTTGGTGAAGAGATTAGAGTCCTAGGTCATCTTTTATTCCATGAACCATTCATCATGGATCATCTGCAATTCCCATTTAAGTTTCTTGATAATGGCATAAAAGCAAGTTGCCAATTGCCAACAATCTGTTTCCTTGAAATTTCTTTGTGTTTGTCTTGATTTTGGCCATGTGTCCCATTCTTCTCAATTGTCTTGCCCCAAACCTAATTGAACCTCTTTTTAAAAAAAAAAATTACCTTTAAGAAAGCTTTTCCAAAGAAGTCCCATTAATTGTCGTAGAAACAGCTTGCTTTTGCACTAATATTTCATTGGTTGACATAATTAATTAAATTGCATTTCCATGACAAGCATGATTGTCACAAACAGGGGGAACACATACATGACTGACTCCGGTTAAGCAGTCACTCAAGTGGTTGTTGCCCAAGTACTTTGGCTCCTAGAGAGAAGCTGGCCAGAGGGAGTGCTCAGCCCGGTAGATGCTGGCCAGGGAGTTGCTTTCCAGAAGGAATGGAGAGTGCTGGCTAAGCTGGAGCGCTCACTGGGATGGAAATATTAAGTCAATGTCCACTCCATCCTTGGTGTTCAGAAGGAGCCCTTGAGGCTCCGAGTCAGGTGATGAATTTGTGGATGTCTTGGCTCTTGCCCTCACCTATAGGAAACCTAAGCACATATGCCCTCCGTCCTCAGGACAACATTGCCTTGTTCCCAAGGACTTACTGATCCAGGCTTCATCACTTGGGTGTGTTCCCTTTTCTAGACCTTCTGCTGTCAGCAGCACTCACCAAAAACTGATCCCAAGATTTTATATTTTCAAATGGTGGCAGTGTCCCACCCCAAGTTAACTCTCACTGGAGTTGTTGGCTTTGTCATTTTGAACTAGAAGAGTCAAGGTGACAATTATGAGACACACACTCAACTCCAGAGGTACTTACTGAGCAATTATGTTGTTGTTGGAGCAGGAAGAGACTCAGAGATTCCTCCAGGGGCTCACAAGGGATGTATATTAGTTTGAATGTCAAGACCTACATCAAGGCAGGGACCACTCTCCACATGGACAGTTAGACCAGTGAGGAACAAGCAAGATCCTTGAGGCTTTCCTCGTAGCAATATGAATGCTCTTTCCTCTTCTCCCTGTGTCCTGTCCACCCCACCCCATCCTCCTTCTTCAACTTGGGAAACAAAAGGATGGGGAGTGGGATGTGCATTCAATCTCTCTCCCAAATTATGCTTAATATCCTTAGCACCGTTCTCTGCCATCTTAGATGGTTTACAGAGGCGAGTTTGTTCTCTATACGAACTGTGAATCTTTGACAAAAAATCCAGACTCATGCAAAATGTTTCTGTACCTCTCCTGACCCAAAAGTGTCACTATTAAAAAGTGTTTTGGGGCCGGCCCCGTGGCACAGAGGTTAAGTTCACACGTTCCGTTTCAGTGGCCCGGGGTTCGCCGGCTCGGATCCCGGGTGCGGATCTACACACCGCTTGGCAAGCCATGCCATGGCAGGCATCCACATATACAGTAGAAGAGGATGGGCACAGATGTAGCTCAGGGCCAATTTTCCTCAGCAAAACAAAGAGCATTGGTAGCAGATGTTAGCTCAGGACTAATCTTCCTCAAAGAAAAGAAAAAAAATGTTTTGGGCAAGGAAGAGTGATCTCTGATGACTGAGGTAGTTCGCCCTCATTCCTCTCTAACTCAGGAGGCGAGATGTACATCCCCAGCCTGTTCAAAGCCAAACACGGTAGCAGAAACAAGAATGACCCAGAAACTAAATTCTCCCGCTGTTCAGAGGCAAGAAATCAGCTGGGACTGAAATGAGTAGGGAAGGCTCCCAGGAAAACAGGCACTTGAACTGATTGTTCTAGTTCTGTTAAAGAAACAATTCTTCATGACACTCATTAAAGAACGATAAGGCAGACTTTGTTCAGGGCAACTATCGCAAGGTGTAGGTATAGGTGTAGGGTCGCCGCAATGGGGTTTTGCAGTAGAGGAGACAGAGTGGGCTCATCACCGAATACAAGTGAAAGTGGGAATTTATAGCCGAGGAGTAGAAGGGAAGGGGCGGGGATATTGGATGGAGAATTACTAAGAGGAAACCTGAGGGATAAGGGGCGTTCTGACTAAATCCGTCTAACAGGATTCTCGCTGAAGGCAGGCTCGGATGATCAGATATTACCTTGGGGATGGTGGAGAATGAGGACTTTGATCAGATATCAAGGGTGATGAGACACTGAGGGGCTTCTGGCTGCACTGACTTAGATTCTTGCTAAAACGGGGCTCTCAAAGGACCTGCCCAAGGACAGGGCTTAGTGGGGCTCAGAGGCCACCGGTCAGAGAGAGACTGCCAGTTCCTAGGGCTGCTGTTACAGTACCACAGAGAGGGGGCTTCAGCAACAGAAATGTATTGTCTCACGGTTCTGGAGGCCAGAAGTCCAAAATCAAGGTGTGGGCAGAGTTGGTTCCCTCTGAGGACTGTGAGGAAAGAATCTGTCCCAGGCTTCTCTCCTTGGCTTGTAGACAGCATCTTCTCCCTGTGTCCTCGCATCATCTTCCCTCTACGCATGTCTCTGAATCCAAATTTCCCTTTATTTTGTAAGGACACCAGCCATGTTGGACTAGGACCCACGCTGATGACCTCACTTTAACTTGCTCTCCTCTGTCAAGACTCTGTATCCAAATAAGGTCACATTCTGAGATGCTAGGGGTTAGGGCTTCAACATAGGGTTGTTGAGCCTGGGCCCAACTGGAAGAGGGGGTCGTGTTGGGCAGAGTGGACCTGAGCACTGTGTGGAAGCTGCATTTTTGTGACTAAACACTCGCCTCTTCTAGTTCCAGGTCCTCCCGCGGGAGTCAAGGCAGCTGCGGCCTCCGCCTCCACGGTCTTCGTGTCCTGGCTCCCCCCTCTCAAGCTGAACGGCATCATCAGAAAGTACACAGTGTTCTGCTCCCACCCCTATCCCACAGTAAGTTGGTGAATAACCAGGTGCCTTTCCAGCATGTTCCAGGAACAAGCTACCAGACGCATTTGGGCCAGTTTCGGTCCTTCCTTTCCCACCTACTTGGGTCTTTCCAGTGGTTTTTATTTTTCCCCCGTTGTCTCCACATACAAAGAAACATCCTCATTTGCACCTCACTTGAAAATATACGTCGGAATCATTAAAAGGGACACAATTGTCTGGAATTATTGTTTCTATTTGGCGAGTTCGTACAAAACTGCCAGCCAGCGTATCAAAATCCAACCCCTGAGGATTTAATTGTGCCTTAATTGATAGTCAGTGGACATCACCTACTGATTTTTCTGTTGGACTCATCATTCAAGTCACTTCGTGCCTTCTCTGTCTCCCTTTCTTCCTCCCTCCCTCCTCTGCTCCCACCTCCAGCCCATCCTCCCTCTCTGCCCCATCCCCCCCACTGAGAAAGAGCAGCTGGCAAACCCCTGTTCTAGACATGAGGGACTTTAATGAGTATCTATGACCCTTACAATAGTCAGCTTAGTTCATTGTGAAGGAAATAAAAGTTAGAGTACTTAATATTTCAAAGTGTTTATCACTCATGTTATTACTACTAAATAGCAACATAGAGTTAAGCTATTTCTCAGACCAGATACAAAAGCATATGAAAAAGGGAAATTTAGAGAAAAGAAAGGAAACATAGTTCATCAAAATTTACGATGTCTTCATAGAAATTGGATGACATCCTCTGAGGTAGGCACTGTGTCTAAGCCATCTTTCAGCTCCCAGTCCCCGGTATAGAACTTGACGTGTGTAGTCACTCAGTAAGCTTTTTTGGAGTGAATACAGAATTAATTTTGTTTTCATTGTGGTAAAATACACATAATGAAATTTACCATTTTAGCATACAGTTCAGTGGCATGAAGGACACCCACACTGTTGGGCAACCTTCACCACCATCCATCTCCAGAACTCTTCATCTTCCTCCAACTGAAACTCTGTCCTCAATAAACACTAACTCCTCATTCTCCTCCCCCAGCCCCTGGCAGCCACCATTCCACTTTCTGTCTCTATGAATTCAACTACTCTAGGTACCTTATACAAGTAGAATCATACAGTGTTGTCCTCTTTGTTTTGTTTTGTTTTGTTTTGTTTTTTTGGTGAGGAAGATTGGCCCTGAGCTAACATCTGTTTCCAATCCTCCTCTTTTTGCTCGAGGAAGATAGGTCCTGAGCTAACATCTATGCCAGTCCTCTTCTATTTTGTATATGGGACACTGCCATAGCATGGCTTGATGAGCAGTGTATAGGTCCACACCCGAGACCCAAACCCATGAACCCCAAGCTACTGAAGTGTAGTGCATAAACTTAACCACTACACCAACGGGACAGCCCCACAGTGTTTGTCCTTTAGTGACTGGCTTATTTCACTCAGCGTAATGTCTTTCAAGGTTCATCCATACTCTGGCATGTGTCAGAATGTCCTTCTTTTTTAGGGCTGAATAATATTTTTGAACTAATTTACTAGTTAATCTTTCAACTAAATTGATACAATTTCCCAGGTCTAGAGTCTGTAGGGGACCCAAAGACCCTGTGGCTCCCCAGACAGTCAGCATGATTAACCATAGGGAGACAACGGAGAGCGTGTGTGCAGCTCACAGAGGTCGGTGCATCTCTCTGCTGAAAAATATCAAGTTGTATGTCCCTCTGTGTCTATGTCAACAGCCGCACCTCTGCAGTCGAAGTAGCTTTAAATGTAAAATGGTCAGAGTTGGGTTCCAGGACTTTTTTATGGGTTCCTTATTTGGTTTCAAATATGCTGTTATTCTCACGGGGTGGATTCTACCATCAAAGCCCAGTGATGCAAGGCAGTAGAGATGCTGAGATGAAAAGCTAGGAAATTCTGTTCCTCTGCTTGGAGAGCCAAGCCAGTGCTCCCCTGTGTCACCTCTGATTCTCTCACTACCCTAATGTAGCACCGTGTTTACCAAAGAAAGACCAGATTATTCCCGAAGTAAAGAGAACCCGTATTCCACCAGAATGTGGAGTGCTTCTTGTTGCTCTTCGTGCCATCATTCAGCTATCTATTTGCTAAACGATTCACCTTTGCTATTTTGAGTCCAACAAGCCAGAGAGAGACCAGCAGGGTACAGAGAACTCCAGCAGCTCGCTCTCATTCTGCCTTCCCAAGCGAGTCTTTATCTCTAAACTAAAAACCCCAACCTGGCTTATTTGAACTTAGCCCGGAGTGACTGACGCTTGGATGAGAGCGCTCCCCTTTGTGGACGCTGTGGGCCGTATTGGCCCGGATCCTCCCAGCCTACAAATTACATGCAATCAAGAAGGAAGAGTACTATCCTGAAAACATGATCAAACAGCCTGTAGGATGGATAGAAATGATTTGCCCAGGGATTTCCATTGTCTCTCCATGCACGGAACAACGGGATTGGACCATCTGGTACCCTCTCAACAAGAGCCTTCCAAAAACGACAACCAGAAAAGGTGGGAAATAGCAACTGAGTTTCTCACCTAGTTGATGTCTTACAATCACTAGCAGGGTGTCTGCCTTTTGACCATATTAGAAAACACTATAGATCTAGAAATATGACTGTCATGAGGTGCCTGTAGTCTTCTGAGCTACAAGCAATTTATTAAATTTTGCAAGAAGGATCCAGAACCCCAGTCCTGTCCTCAATAAAGGGAAGTGAACCAGAATCAGTTTCATTCCATCTCTGGAGCCACATTGAGATTCATCTATTTCAAACATCATTTAAGACCACGAGGACTGTTTTCTCTAATAGGCTTCAATTTTTAGAGCAGTTTTAGGTTGACAGCAAAAATGAGCAGGAGAGACAGAGATTTCCCATACGAGGCCTATTTTTAAAACAAAATAATACCATAACAAGTAAAGATCAGAGAGAGCTAATACGTTTCTCTTAGAGGTGACTACTTGAAAACCTCATCTCTTATTCTGTTTTTTCGGATGGAATCACTGAGAAACTATAAATTACTGGAAAGGGAGATTTTTTCCCCCCATCTTTAGTTTCTATAATTTTAAGTCAGAAAACAATGCTATCAAATTTTCCGGGGCTTTTTCCTTTCTGTCTATGTGTCAGAATAAACACCAGAGGGCAGTCTTAGCTCTGTATATTTGTCTTGCTCATCTATCTGAATTTTTTCCTTGAAATGATTTCATAGTTGAATGTAGAACATGAGAGGATAAATCAGGACACACTATACTCTGTAATTTAATCTTCTTTATAAGAGTCCCTTAGCTAACCTTCTTGCTGATGTCAGTTTTCTCTCAAGATCCCTAATTCATCTTCCTTGTGAAAGGACCTTGTGAAATGACACAGGCGCCGCTCTCTTCTCCAACACGTAAAATGCGTTTTCTAATAAAAGGCATTTGTTTCATGGTGTTCTCTCAATTCAGCATAGTAAAAGATATTGGAATTTGAAACTTTGTATGTCAACAGACAAGAAACTGTAAATTCAACAAAAGACTGGTTTTCTAAAAGTGGGGCTGGGGAAACTGGAGTCTATCCGTGAGGGGAGCAAATGCAGAGTCATCGACCTGCCCCATCAGGGATTCAAAAAGCAAAGTCTCAAAGCTCATTTGCTCCAGAACCTCAGCCACATGATTTTTGGACTGTGGCTGTTGATTTTAACATACAATGATCTGAATGATCAATTCGCACACTATGATAAGCCATGAAAATGCAAAGAAGCAAGTTAACCTTGTAAGGTTCTGGGTGGAAAGCAGTCATGCTGGATTTTCCTCTCCGCTACTCCCCACGTAAAAGCAGTCTGTGAAAAATTGTGTGTACTAAATAAACACCGGGATATAGAAATCATCTGTTTTACAATGTTAAGCTGATTGACGTAGAGCTTAAAAGGTGAAATTAGATAGCACGCACTTCTCATTACTGAAGAATAAAAAAATTATGTCAGTGAGCTGTGATCCACATCAATTATTCCAGTTTCAGATGATAATCTTATCCATTATCATAGTAGGTGCTGAACAGATGTTGCTGAACGAGCAAATGAGAATGTACTAGTATTCTTGACCAAAAGGAGACTTTGGGCGACTAACTCTGCACGATGTTGCCCACCATTTGGAATTAAGCAAGTCTTCTGGGAAGCAAGGAGAGGAACTTTCACCAGGTCCAGATAACTTTCAGTCCAAAGCAGCAGGTGTGTCTTTGCCTCCCAACCCTCCCACAACTGCATTTAATAAACCAGAGTGGGGCTGAGGACAAGAGACAGTGGCCTCAGAGAACCAGAAATGCTCAGGGATCTCAAGTCAAAACATGGTGCAATAATGGAATCAGGCAAGTAGTATCTGACTTGACCATCTCTATTTATACTGATATTCATCGCAATGTTCTTTGTTCCTAGCTCAGAAGACACCCTGGACCTCCTGGTCGTAAAATTCCATCACCTCTTCCTAATGTTCTTCCTATTTTATTTCGTTTTAGCGTGGCATTCCATTGTAAAGCCATTTGTTTTTACATTCTCTCTTTCTTAGCTTCCATTACCCTTTTATTCTTTCTCTTTTGTTGCTCCCTCACCTTTGACCCCCTACCGTTAAATGTAGGCATTTTTCACTATTCCTCCTTTATTCTCTTTACATGTTCTTTACTATCTCCATGGCTCATTGAATCTATTCTCATAATTTAACTGGCATCTAAAGTTAAGGAGCACAAAATTTTTATCCCTAATCTTGACAATCTTAGAGAACCAATCAGTCCTCATGGAGACCCCACCAGTCCCTCACGTCCCACCAGTCCAGAGCCAAATTCGCTCTTGCCCCACTTCTCTTCCTGTTTCCCAGCTGAGCTAACGATCTAACAATATCCTTTGTCCTCTGACCAGAAGCCTTAAGGTTACCTTTGATGCCTTTCTTCTTCTCCACTCGTTATCTGATTGGCTACCAAATCTTTTCTTCATTTGCACAGCAAATCTATGTAGAGCAGTACTCTCAGCTAGACACTGAGCCAGCTTCCAAGGTGCGTCAGTGGGGAGAGGCTGAGTTATGCAGCAAAACAAGGAAGCCTAAAGTCTCAGTGATTTACACAGACAGTTTTTGTTTCTTTCACATTCATGTCCACTGTGAGTTGTGATAACTGCTCCAACTTACCTTCACCCCAAGAAGGACCCATGAGAGTTTTATGGCAGAGGGAAAGAAGTCTTTGGAGGGTCTGCTATAGACATTAAATTGGCCCTCATTTGTCACATGGCCTCACCCAACCACAAGGGAACAGGAAGTACAACCTTAACATGCACCCCGCAGACGGCAAACCAGAATAGAGACCAGCTCTAATGACTACCGTGGGACTGCTGTGACAAAGGGCAGAGTGTGTTTCTTTAAGGAGTTCCTAACTTGAGGAGGGCAGATAATATCAGAGATCATTATGTTCTGTGTGAGGTGGCAAAGGTCACAAGAGTGGAATGCACAGCAGAGGATGACACAGGAACACGGGCGATGGGGGTGTTACTCAAACAATAGGGTCAGAGATAGTTTCTTGGGACATATATAAAGCCCTAGCTTGCAGGAGGGGAATTTTACTTGATGAGAGGATATTATGATCAGAGGAAATAGCATCTGCAAAATGACATCCAGTCATGAGGATTCTCTCTCTGCAAAGTCTTTTTAATCCTCCCCGTTTCTTTCATGCCCACTGCCATTGCCTTGGTTCAAGTCCTCGCCTGGGGAACCAAAACTGGGTCAGAAGCCGTTCCAATACCTGTCTCAGCTCCCAGTCCATTGTCTGCATCACGGCCATAAGTATTCTTTCAAATTCTTGGTCTGATCCTATCACTCCCTTGTGCAAATTTCTTGACTTCTCCCCTTTTACCTAAAAAAATTAAAATCCAAAATCCTCAATATGATCTGTACAGATTTCCACAATCCGGCTCCAATTCCTTTCCAGTCTCATACTCTACCAAACTGCCCCCATCTGGTGTCTCAACTACGCCAGGTCTCGTGTGTGTGTGTTTGTGTGTGCGCGTGAGTGTGTGTCTGTATTGGGTCCTCCTTCCCTTTTCCCCCTCATCTTCTTATGTAAAAATGTTTATTCTTAAGGCTCAACTTAAATGCTGTGTTATTTATTCCACCATTTTTGAGCACTTCCTCAAAATGTGTTCTAGTCCCATCTGCTAAATGCTTTATCCCTGTGGTTTCCAAACTTGTTTTTTCATGGCTCACGATAGGAAATAGATTTTATAATCGCAATCCAGGACGTGCACAACAAAAGCTTCGTAAACAAAACTTACACTTACTACACATGAGGCATTCTGATATTTTCTGTTCTTTTGGGGTTTTTTTCTCCTCTATTTTATTTTTTAAGCGATTGTCATGACCCACTAAATTGCTTTCATGACTCACATTTTTTAAAATGCTGTTTTTCAACAGTTAATTCTGATGACGACCTTATGCAGAAGAGGTTGTTATTATTATCTTCACTGGACTGGTACTGAAACGGAGACTGTGCAATTTGGCCAGGACCACACAGCTCAGCAAGGAAAAGACAGAGTCTGCAAACCACAGGTTTCTGAGCTCGGGGTCTGGGCTCTTCACTCTGATGCCTACTGCCTTCCTTGGGAAGGTGGCCCCATCTCACTTCAAGGATCCTCGGCGTTGATCGCTAACGTCCCTTTGGTGTAACCATAATATCTCGCATTATCGTGAGACGGGGACATGGTTGAGCCCCTAGAATCAGTTTCCTCAGCGCAGGAACCACAGCTAGTCACTGTTATGCCTTCAGAAAATCTAGTATTATGCTGACATAGTGGATGTTCAGCAAATGTTGTGTTGAATTAAATTTTATGGATGATGACTGGGAGTCATCCAACAGAGGTTAAGTTGTATAATGAAGTTTCTACTTAATAAGGCAGGAAAGTGTGTTATACACTTTGGGATGCTTTCTATCCCAGAAGGAGTTAGATAAAATGCCTTTGCTTTTATTTTATTTATTTATTTATTTATTTTAAGATTGACCCTGCACTAACATCTGTTGCCAATCTTCCTCTTTTTTTCTTCTTCTCCCCAAAGCCCCCCAGTGCATAGTTGTATATTCTAGTTGTAGGTCCTTCTAGTTCTTCTATGTGGGACGCCACCTCAGCATGGCTTGATGAGCAGTGCTAGGTCCACACCCAGGATCCAAACCAGTGAAACACTGGGGCACTGAAGTGGAGCGCATGAACTTAACCACTTGGCCATGGGGCTAGCCCCTTTTTTTTTTTTTTAAGTGTCTTCATGGTTTATCTTTTTTTCTTTTATTGTGGTCATAACAGCTTATAACATTGTGAAATTTCAGTTGTACGTTAATATTTGTCACACACCATATAAGTGTGCCATTTTGCCCCCTGTGCCCACCCTCCACTCCCCTTCCCCTTGGTAACCACTACATTCTTCTCTTTGTCCATAACTTTGTTTATAGTCTACATATGAGTGAAATCATACGGTGTTTGTCTTTCTCTGTCTCAGCCCTATGCTTTTAAATCACTGACGTGACAGCCATTCTTCCTTAGTTCTATCTAAATGACACAATGGTGGGTCTCTTCTTTCTGTAACAGCAAAGCTAGAAATTATAGAAATGCCAACAGTTGGCATAAGAATGCACAGTCCTGTTCCATTTACACATGTGTATTTAATTTCCTGTTCATCAGAGCTTTGTTGTGTACTTGTGTGTGGTGCCCATGTATTAGTGCTCTTGTACTCAACCACATTGCACCAGAGTACTCAACATGGTCTCGTACAATCACATGGCTGGGATAAAAAGGCCTAGAAAAGTCTCCTTGAGACAGAGCGAGATCTACACATCCCAGACCTATGAAAACCAATTCTGGTTTTATAAAATCTCTTGGGAAGTATATTCTTGAAGCTTCCTTGGAAATACCTCAGAATTTCAAAGCCAATTCTGATGAAATATTGTTCTAAAGCAACTTTAAATTTTTTATGCTGCAATTTACATCTGTTTGTTAGAATTTGATCCTTTTGGGGAGTGGGAGGAGCATGTTATCTTTTATAATCTAGTCCTTTAAAAGTGGTCTTCATTCTCCTTTTACCTATCCTCAATGAACCAGCCAATAACTGCTCGATCTTTCTGTTGAATACATATTTTAGTATTCATTCAATTTCCTCAGTAATCATTCAATTTCATTGCCATCCAGTGATGCTGTCCAGTTGCTATAGTTGGTCAAAATGCAGGTGACACATACTCTAAGGTCGGGAGAAAGCTTTAAAATCCTGAGCCCAATTTTTTACTTTATGGAGCAGAGGAAAACAGAAGCATATATTCAAATAGAATTTCTGTACAGAAACAAGCCCTGGAAATCTCTTTTGAAGCTCAGTCCCACAAGATAGCCTGCCCAATTGTGCAGATAAATTGCCAATAAGTATTCTGGCTTCGAGATGGCACTCATTCAGACTAGACTGGAGTATATGCCCCTCTGAACGTGCTTCTCCAATGCTGCTTCCTGCTTTCCAAGGAGCCACAGATTAAAATGCCATTTTGATCAACCACTTTTGGAGCCTTTGAAAGATTCCAGCTTTGAAAACATCTTATCTTTTTTATTTGGACTGACACAGACATGTGGTACTATTTAGGGAAATAAATGGCTTTAAATCCTTTTCAATTAAGACCGTGGAAAATAGCTATTTTTTCCAATAATGTATGTTGTGCATATATTATTTTTTGATAAAGAAGAGCTTTTCTCACTAATTTCTTTCTTATATGTGAGAAGTTATAAGATGCTAAACTAGTTCTTTTGTGTGGAATGTGTTGAATAGATGATGGCAATCAAGTATGGCAGATGGTATGACAACAGAGAAGGCATGATCCAAAATTGTAGTAAATAGAGGTGGTTTTGTTAGAAAGAGCCTGGGAAATATAAGAATCCTGTAGTGCCAGAGTGGTAAATTGGACAGTGCCCTGATTCTAAATAATAACATGGAGATACTAGTTTCTTTCCTGCCTTTTCTGGATATCAACTTTCATTCACTTGCAAAACATTATAACAATAATTTTTATATTTGGAAGCCAAAAGATGATATATTTTGTTTGGAAAGCTTTTTTAAAAGTAGCCATAGTCATACATAGCCAATAGCAGCTACAGCAATCTCAGTAAAGTCAGAGGAAGCCACTAACACTGACCGGATGAAACAAGGATGCTATCTTTCTATAAGCGCTGGCCGTCCCAGTCTAGACTTTTAGGAAGGGCTTTGTGCCATATTTTCTCCTTTCAGAGATGAAAATAGTGAAATAAAATGGAAATAGGATCCAAATGTATTCTACGTAGGAATTTAAACAACAGAGGCAAATCTTAAACTGATCCAGCTAACTGCTTCTTCTTAATGTAATCCAGACCACTTCTCTGCCGCTAAACAGAAAGATTTTATATGCTCTGAAAGTGTTGTTGCTCTGTAATTAAGAGAGCGGTCCATTTGGTTTATTCCGTTTTGGGGGAGGTATTTTTAATCACTACTGTGAGCATTCTATCTACAAAATCAGAGCATTCAAGTGTTTTTTTAACTGCCTGTTAATAATTAGATATTAAAGCACCACATTTCTTTGATAGAATTTTCAGTAAAAGATTAATTGAAATTCTTTAAAGTGGAATTCTTTTTATATCTGACAGACACACTGAACAGCCTGCGACTCCATGGTCATTCTCTACACAGTTTTTTCCCCATTGTATTCAAATAACTTCTAGGTCCTTATTAAACTCACTTAGTACAGCAGGCATTTCCACAGTCCATTCCAGCTGGTGGTTAGTGGGTCCCAACGCTGGATCCCTGGGGAATAAGTGGAGGGAGGGGTGAGGAAGGACCACTCAGAGAGTCTGAACTCCACCCAGCAGGAAGAGAGATGGTAAGAGCATGAAGAGCATAATCCAAAGCGGAATAGAGATAAAGACCCTAAAGTACGTATAAATAAAGGGCAAATATGGCACCAGATTGAGGGGATTAAAGAAAGCTTACACGGCTTTACAAGTTCATCCATTGAGCTAAATAGCAAGAGGGATTTGCCCATTATTGGGTAAACATCCAGTTTTATAGCAATTACTAAAGAGCACTTGAAGTAGCTCATTGTGGCTAATTTTATCTTATTTACTGGTTAAAAAGTATCTTAAACATGAGCAAGAATATTACACCAGCACCACAAGGCAGAAATCATTCTGGAATGAAAGTAGGTCTGGAAGACACTGTTCACAGGCTTTTTGTGGGGTGACACTGAAGCCCTGGGAGAGTAACCTTCCAGCAACGCTTACATTCTTTTGACAAGTCTACTGTCCAGTTCCTTAGAAATCCATGACTCCATCCGCCAGACCCAAGGCAATCGAGCAGAAATGTGGAACAGTGGAAATGAGCTGCGTGGCTTGGGTGTCACAAAGTTTATACCATCAGCTGAATTTTCCATTCTGGGTACAATTTTAGGAAGGCAAACATGTCAGAAGTCTTGTAAAAACTTGCTCTAAATATTTTTTTAATGAAATGCATGAAGTTTCCATTTACTTTCCTAGGCATTTTGCAAATATTAATCCACGTCCTCAACTATGACAGTGATAGTGTTAGAAAAGGAACGCAAAGGATTTAATTTCTAGATTTTAGTAAGAATTTGTTGGAATCCCACCATGCCTCATTTTAATTAACCTTCCATTTGCCACGCCATGATCATATCTTGGTCCTTGGGGAGGGACCTTACCTTATAATCTACACAGTGGAGTTGAATTCAGTAAATGCCTGTGAATTCAAACTCAGCAACTGTTTTTGAGCGTTTCTTATTACTAGGTGTGACGTTAGGATCTTTCGCATAAATTTTCTTACCGTAATCCAAAGGAGGGATCTGTAGTCCAGCAAGTTTATGAGGCTGGCCTCAGGTGTCCTACACATCTCGTTATCCCTCATCAGTCATGGGCCTCCATATTCCCACTGTGGTGGTGTCGGCATGACCCTCCAACTACCTCCTACAATAAAACCATGAACAGTCCATTTGCAAACACAGTATTTGTGATAGCCCAATGGATAAACTACATAAATATTCTATATCTTAATTGTATGCCTCAAACAGAAAACCAAAGTCTTTCCTCAAGAACTCTGTGGATTATCCCTGTTAGGTGACATCAGCTAGAGAGAAGAACCTGCTCTTATTACTTCACAATCTCTGATGAACCAAGAAATAAATAACTGGCTGCCACTTAGAAGCCATTTCAATCGAGAGTGATTAATTAATAATAAATGTTAGGTCAACTCTGGATGCTGACAGAATCAACACGTTCAAATACATTTTAGATGAGGAAGAACAGACTTTTTTATCTCAAATGGCTAACAGGAGTTCATGATAGGCACAGAAGAATGACAACTCCAGTCTGTAAATTTCCTGTCTATTCCATCATGCCAGCACAGAGAAGAATCAAAAATGAGCTGCGGGGCAGAATTCCCCACCAAAACCCATGCTTATGCAAGTGATATGCCTGGCAGCAGAACTTCCTTAATGTTGATTGTTTCTGTGTTTCCGCAGGTCATGAAGTTAACTCTTAAGTCTTCCCTTAAAATAAATGGTTAGCCCAATTATGTAATCTATTCAAGATTAATTCACATTTTAAGCATAATAAATTCTTCTTGAATGGCTAATGTCTCTGTCTTAATTTTTAAGACAATAAGTCTAGAGAGTTGCAGTTCTAGAAGGAAATTAAACATTTAGATATTTCAATACGGAAAAATGTGTCTTTCTCCCCTCCCCACAAATTTCTTCCTTTGCCGCATTTGATTCCTTAATCTCTAAGAAAGTGGGAGTTTGCTTCTCTTATGCTGCAATTTCATGTTTTGTTGCCCTTGAGAGTCAAGCTCTCCTCTGTCACTTTTTATTCCCTCCACGCTCCATTAATACTTCAAAGTCTGTGATGTGTTGACCTAGCTGAAGTATTGGGAGAAATTTGGAAATAAAATCCATCCCTTCTCATCGAACATTCTCAGTATTTAGGAGGGAGTGTCATATAATGAAATGCATGTGAAATCAGCAAGTCAGCTTAAACACTATTGGATCGTTGTGTTGGAATATCTGATGTCCAATAAAAAGACGATTAATGAAACATAGACATAATCAATACTACTATATTTCATATAAAATATTGAGGAAAATGTTTCATAAGGAAACAATATTCATGCTCCCTCTTTCTCAGAGCAAGCGTTTTTGGCTGAGCATTAAGGAAAAGGATTTAATCAAATGGACTTGCTTCACTACCCTGAATGAGCTTGACTCATTTTTTTCCCATTTAGCTCTTTTTTTCTCACCTGTTGCCACCCCTTGAAATTGTTAATAGTTGAATTATGCACTATCTATAGATAAGTGATGCTGTTTAAAATAAATGTTATATAATTTGCAATACACCCTTGTATAGGCGCTACTTCGTGCCTACGGACTTCCCTTTTGAGGCATCCAGTCTTGCTCTCTCCCGTGGGGTCCGTGTGTAAGCATCTTTACCCCAGCCAGCCCCAGCACAGCCTTCTCTCCCATTGTGAGCAGGGCTATCCTTTGCCATTATGGCTAGCCTTAGCCTTCTCAGCTGTGACTCACTTGCCAATCTCTATGTCCTTCCAGACTCCAAGATCTCTGAGTGGTTTTCTTGGAGCTCAAAGACCCCTCTCACCCCTAGGTGGGAATGCACACAGACCTCTCTCAACAGAAAAGTCCTTATTCCTGACTCAGCCTCTTATGGGGCCCAGAGATGCTGATGGGCAAAGCCTCAGAACCAGAAAGCCCTGCGTATGTGATCTCATGTTTCTTGTTAGGAGAAAAGGTACTGGCATCTTCGGCACTATTCTCACCTTTTAAGGCCATTGCTAAAACTTCAAGACAATAGGAAAAGTCACATTTAATATCCAGTGACATATATTACAAAGAAAACATATCAACTCTTCGATTGCTTAAGATGTGCAGCTGGCAACTTTCTGCTTGCCCTTCTGCTGAGACCAGAAAAAAAGTGCCTAATTATGGCAGTCATCAGGGGAATGCAGTGGCATCAAAGGGTGGCAACGCCAGTGCAACTGACTTTCCCAAATAAACAGTAGGAACCTTGAACAGCTTGACTATTCCGTTCCAACCTAATCTATAGAGAAACATCATTCCAACTGGAGGAATTTTCTATAAATAAACCTTTTACTTCAGCTCTTGGTTAATCTTCCATATAAATAGTGAACAAATATTTTTGCGTAGGAAATCATATTTTTACCTTTGATTTTAGCCATGCTTCATGTTGCAGGTAAAAATTAAATAAAATACATGTTTTAGTGATAGTCAAGGACCAATGGCACCTTATAGACAGGATACTTGTTGAGTTTCAACTAAAAGCTATGTACTCTTCACAGGAAATCCTAAATTTGTAAATACATTTTAATGCTCTGTTAATGCAGTTGTTACACTTTGCACATCATTAAGCTTTGTAAAATTAATTTGGCAACAACGTAGCCTTGGAACATGGCAGAATGCAAGTACACACAGTCTTGGGATTATTTCCTCAGTTTGCCAGGAGGCAAGCCAAATTCCCTCTGAAATTCTGGAGGCATTAATTTTCCCATGATTTTCTGAAGATGAGAGAGGACTGGTGTGGGCGGTGGAGGGAGGAGGGAGAGTACAGATGTGTGCACACACATGCACGTGTGCACACTAATGTATATGTGCACACCTGAAGAATCTGTGCAAGGACCCTGTAGTCTCCCTTTAATCACCTGACACTGTGTACCTGTAAGTTAAATATTTGACAATGGGCAATTCTCTGACGTGATTGTGAGGGAGCATAGGATGTATGACGATTAAGATGTATAGTTAACATTTACGTCCCTTATTTAATTGCACAGCTGGTCTTGCTTTTTATGCAGCCTGTTGACCTACTAAGGTCTACTTAACAGCTTGCAGGGGTAGAAATAAGTCCTTCCTGTGCTCGGCTGCTCATAATTGGCAGCATGGAGTGTGTGAGGAAACAGCACTGGACTTGAGAGTGGAAGCACCGAGCTTGAGCCTCTGTCCACCCTCGGCTGGCATCACGACCTCAGTGAGTCACTGACTCGGTCCCTACCTTCGTTTCCTTGTCTTAGTCAGCTTGGGCTTTTATAACAAATACCACAGGGGGAGGCTTAAACCACACACATTTATTTTTCACAGTTCTGGAGGCTGGGAACTCCCAGGTCACGGTGCTAGGAGGTCTAGTGTCTGGTGAGAACCCACTTCCTGGCTTTTTGTTGTATCTTCACTTGGTAGAGAGAGAGAGTTCTGGTGTCTTCATTCCCTTATAAGGCACTAATCCCATTTGTGAGGGCTCCACCCTTATGACCTAATCACCTCCATGACAAGACCACACCTCCTAAACCATCACATGAAGGATTTGGGCTTCAACCTGTGAATCTGGAGGAAGACACAAACATTCAGTCCATACCATTCTGCCCCTGGATCCTCGAAATTCACCTCCTTTTTACATGCAAAAATCCATTCATTCCATCCCAATAGTACTGTAAGTCTTAACTCATTCTAGCATTAACTCTGAAGTCTAAAGTCCAAAGACTCATTTAAATGTCATCTAAGTCAGATATGGGTGAGACTCAAGGTACAACTCATCCGGAGGCAAATTGCTCTCCAGCTGTGAACCTGTGAAGAAGACAAGTTACGTGCTTCCAAAGTACAATGGCGGGACAGGCACAGGGTAGGCATTCCCATTCCAAAAGGGAGAAAAAGGAAAGAAACAAGGGGTGATGGCTTCCAAGGAAGTCCGAAACTTAGCAAGGCAAACTCCGTTGGATCTTAAGGCACAAGAATAGTCTTCATAGGTTTAATGCTGCATCCTCCAGGCCCACTAGGATTACAACATCACCGCCACTGCTGAGTGCGGCTGTGCCCGTGCTGGGGCCCTCTGCAGGGACCCCACCCAGGCGGTGGTTCTCTTCACCAGAGTAGACCCCAGGGATCTGCCAGGTGGGCGTTTGATGGCCACAGCTCCAGGGGGGTCCCCGCCCCCAAAGCTTCAATTACAAAGGTGGTGATCCTGCTGATCTCTGAATGTCCTTCAGAGCCATTCTTCCCTTTTCTTGAAGAATAACACAAGTTCACAGCCAAATAGCTTTATGGTCCTGCTTTGTAGAATCTGAGTTCAACAGCCTGCCTTGGTTCTATCCCATAAACTGGCAGCGTTCTCATGGGGTGGCTGATTAGGCTCGTGCGTTCACACCCAAGCTAATCTCCTGATCAAATGGTTGCCGGGCAGCATCCTCCAGTGTCCTCACCCAAATTTGCTTTCTCATTTTTGGGGGAATATGGATAGCCTGAGAATTTTCCAAATTTTTAACTTCTAGTTCCTTTTTGCTTCATTCTTTCTTCAATTCATTTCTCTCTTCTTGCATTTTACTATGTCGGTAAAGTCAGTCAAGAGGAACCAAGCCACGCTTTCAACACTTTGCTTAGAAGTCTCCTCAGCTAAGGATCCGATTTCATGCTTGCAATTCCACCTTCCTCAGAACACTGGAACACAGACACAATTCAGCCAAGTTCATTGCCACTTTGTGACCAGGATCATCTTTTCTCTGTTGTGCAATTCTGTATGTCATTATTCGCGTTCTCTAAGAAGATGGGGCTCTCCCCAGCTCTCCTCTTTTCTTTCTGACCTCTCACCAGAATCACCTTTAGCAAGGCAACATTGGCTTTTTTTCTAACATCAACCTCAAAACTCTTCCAGCCTCTACCCCGTTCAAAGCTGCTTCCGCGTTTTCAGGTATTTGTTACAGCGTCACTCCCATTTCCTTATGCTAATTTTCTGTGTTTGTTCTGGAGGCTAGAAGCCCTAGATCATGGTGCCGGCATGATCAGGGTATGGTGAGGGCCCTCTCCCAGGTTGCAGACTTGTTTCCTCACATGGTGGAAGGGGACAAGGGAGCTCTCTGCAGCCTCTTTTCTAAGGGCATTAATCCCACAGCCTAATCACCTTCCAAAGGCCCCACTTCCTATCCCATCACCTTGGGGATTAGGTTTCAGCACATAAATTTGGAGGGGACGTTCAATAGCACTTGGATAGTTTTTGACAAGAAGTCTGCTGGCATCCTCATCTTTGTTCCTTCGTGTGTGTGTGTCTTTTCTGCAGCTTTTTTTTTTCTTTTTCTTTTGCTGAGGAACATTCGCCCTGAGCTAACATCCATTGCAAATCCTCCTCTTTTTTAACCCGAGGAAGATTGTCCCTGAGCTAACATCTGTGCCAGTCTTCCTCTATTTTGTATGTGGGACGCAGCCGTAACATGGCTGATGAGTAACGTAGGTCTGTGCCGGGATCCGAACCTGCAAGCTGGGGCCACCAAAATGGAGCATGCCGAGCTTAACTACTACACCGTGGGGCCAGCCCCTCTGGCTGTTTTTAGGGATTTCTCTTTATCACTGGTTTTGAGCAGTTTGATTATGACGTGGCTTGGTGTGGTTTTCTTCATATTTTTATGGCTGAGGTTCTTGGCTTTATGGATCTGTAGTTTTCATCAAATTTGGAAGATTTTCAGCCACTATTTCCCCAATCGTTTTTCTCTGTCCTACGTGCTTCCCTTCCTTTAAGTGATTCCAGTTTTATTTATGTCGGGCTGCTTGATGTTGTCCCATAGCTCACTAAGGCTCCTTTAAGTTATATATTCTCTTTTCTCTCTGTGCTTCATCTAGTAATCTGTCTTCAAGTTCACGAATCTTTTTTTTCTACGAGAGCTAATCTATTAATCTAATCCAGTGCCTTCTTCTTCTCACACATTATAATTTCATTTCAAGTTTAACTTGGGTCTTTTTATATCATTCATGTATCTACTTCAATTTTTGAGTGTATACAGTTATAGCTGTAATACAATTATAATAACTTTTCAATGGCCTCGTCTGCTCGATATAATATCTCTGTCAATTATGGGTCGATTTGGATTGATTGAATTGTATTTTTTTACGAGTCGTGTTTTTCTGCTTCTTCACCTTCCTGGAATTTTTTATAACAGCTTTTCTGAGGTATAATTCACATACCAAGAAATTCATGCTTATAGAGTATACGATTCAGTCATTTTTAATATATTCACAGAGCTGCACAAAGTTCACCATTATCTAATTTTAGAACATTTTCATCATCCGAAAAAGAAACCCCACACCCGGTAGCAGTTTCTCCTCATTCTCTCCCTCCACTACCCTGCCCCCAGCAACAGCTAATCTGCTTCTATCTCTGTGCATTTGCTTATTTTGGACATTTCTTAGAAAGGGATCATAAATATGTGGTCTTTTGCGATTGGCTTCCTTCACTAAGTATAATGTTTCCAAGATTTATCCAAGCCGTAGCATGTGTCAATACTTCATTCCTTTCTATTATTGAGTAATAAGTTGTATGGATACAACTTATTTTGTCTATCCATTCATCAGTTGATGGCTATTTGGGTTGTTCATATCTGGAAATTTTTTATTGGATGCCAAACATTGTGAATTTTACCTTATTGGGTACTGGATATTTTTATTTCCATGAATATTTTTGACTTTTGTTCTGGGATGCAGTTGTTACTTAGTGTCAATTTAATCTTTATGAATCTTGCTTTTAATATTAGTTAGGCAATACCCATGTGATGTCCAATCTAGGGCTAATTATTGCCCATCACTGAGGAAAGACCCTTATGTACTATATCTAATGCTCCATGAATCTTGAGGGTTTGCCCTCTGTCTGGTGGGAACAGGCACTATTCTGTGTAAATGCTGCGTGCTGTGACCTCTGATCCTTTCAGGTGGTTCTTCCCTGGCCTCGGATAGTTCCTCACATGTGTGCACAGATCCACTCAGTTGAGTACCCCAGTGGGACGCTCTTTAGCTCTCCAGAGCTTTCTGTGTAGCTCTCTCCTCCCCGGTACTCAGTCCTGTGAACTCCAGCTCCCTACTAGTCTCTCAGTTCTGTCTCCTCAAGTCAGGGAAGCTGCTGGGCTCCTCCTGGGTTCCCTTCCCTGTGTCATGGCCTGGAAACTCTCAAAAAATGTAAACACCCTCCAATTGTGGGTCTTGCCTCATTTGTTTCCTGTATTTCAGAGATGATCGTCCTTCCTTAGTGGAGGAACAATGCCTTTGAAACTGTTGTTTCATATATCCTGCATGTTCTGTGGTTGTTTCCAGTAGGAGGCTAAATCTGGTTCTTGTTACTCTAATTTAAGGGTTAGATTTAAAGGACCCCTAATTTAAAGGATTATATTACTGATTGGTGGCTGTCAAAGCTGCTGCATAGAGAAAGGTAGACTATGGGGAGATAGATGTATATGTATTCATATTGCAAATCCAGCCTTCCAGAGAGGGACTAATGGTGGCTTTGGTTTCTTATGATAGATGATATGTTAATAACCATTCCTTTAGGAAATCCATTTGTGCCATTTGCCTCCTTGAATGTGGGAACATTTATGTCTCCTCTCACAGGTGATCAGCGAGTTTGAAGCCTCTCCTGACTCATTTTCCTACAGAATTCCTAACCTGAGTCGGAATCGTCAGTACAGCGTCTGGGTTGTGGCCGTGACTTCGGCTGGGAGAGGCAACAGCAGCGAGATCATCACCGTAGAGCCATTAGCTAAAGGTGTGTCACTGTAGAAAGGACCTCCTTTCCCACTGTCATTTGACTGTTTTTAAGTCTCTATTTAATCCGAAATAAAGCTTACAAAGGCTTAAAAATGAAGTAAATCAGAACCTCGCATGTTACCATATTTCAGCCCAAGAAAAAGGGTGGCTGCTAGCTGGCACTGGGCTTTTGGGCGTATCAGAAAAGAATCCTCCTAGAGGTGTGGGTGGCTCTACAACTTAATATGTCTTTTGGGAAATTAAGAAAAGGAGCTCCCACTCACCTCTATGGGTAGATGAAAATCGCTACATAGCAACTTCCCAGCAAGGTCTACTTTCACCAAAACCAGGTACCATACTTCTTAAAGAGAAATGTCTGTGTTTTGGTCTATGGAATTTGGAACCTTACAAGTATAAGGGGATAATTAGCTCTTCTTCTGTTGATAGAGTGCTATAAACAAAGACCTTAAGTAAAAGTGGGAAGTTGGAGTCAACAAAGAACAAAAAGTCCCTAAAAATGAATAGAATGTCTTCCCGTTGAGATGTTAAGAGCACGTATAGGCACAGAATATTCTTATTCTACTTCTGGTCATTGCTACCACCCTGTGCACAGGGTCCCCCTGAATTAGCACTCATCATGATCAGGTGTACCTACATCACAATTCCAGGCCAGTGGGAGCTGCCCCATTATTTTGGACTACACCACATTGGCCATTTGTTACTCATGCGGGTTCTAGGTGCCTGAAAGAGAGAGTGAGCTTTCCAAGATTGCAATTTCACCTCTAAGTGCTCTTAATAACATGCTTATTAGTGTGATAGCTGAGAAAGAGAGAATAAAATACTGAGGGAAAAAGAGAATAGTGTCACATTTTAAAAACAAATACAGATAGAAAATAAGCATGTTGTTGGTAAGGAAAACAAATTGGTGGATTTTTTTGTTTTTATTTATCATACTCTTTGATCATGATATCGAGCCACCCCTAACATACACTCTCTAACATTTGAACACAATGATTATTGATGGGCATAAGGACAGCACTGTGGGATTAAAAACAGAAATGCAACATAAGATGTAGGATTAACGATGGCTAGACCTCCTCTCCTTTTGTGTGTTCGATGTTATATCTCCAGACATAGCCAGGAATGTCCTGGCTGAGGTTGTAGGAGGTGATATACTCAAAGGGGCACAAAAGAAAACTGGCTACTTCCCCAGGAGTACGACTTGTCTGGGGAAATTAAATGTCATTTGGCCATTTCTTAAATCATTTTGAGTGCCTATTGTATGTCAGGCATTAGGCTAGGGACACAGGGGTGATATAGTCGAGGAAGCCTGACCATTGAAGCAGATATCCCTGTTTCCCTGGCTTGACATAGTAACACAGGCCAACACAGATATTCCTGGACAGGTGGCTCATTCCACATGGTGACTCAGGGATCCAGGTCTCCTCCACCTTGTGATTTCAAGTCCTGGGGTCCTTCATGTCCAGCCACATAGATGGAGAGAGAGAGGGCATGGAGGCTGGCAAGAGAGGTTTTCATGGGCCAGACTTGGAAGCATGGTCATCAGTTTTACCCACATTCTGTTGTGTAGAATGAAGGCTTGAGCCCTAGTGATTTTCAAAACAGAGCTGGGAAAGGAAGCCAGGGTGAATGTCAAGAAGGAAAAGGAAACAGGGTTTGGTAAGCACACAAGAGTCTCTTCTAAGGATTATATATATATAAATGATGTCTACCTGCCCTCAAGGATGAGTGCAGTTACATGACAAGGGAAGACAATGGTGTTGCAACATGAGAAGGCCTCCAGCTGAGAAAGAGGGTAGCATGTTGGAGGTCCAGGGGGTCTGGCGAGGGGAAGGCTCTGGTTTTACTATTTTTTAATATGTCAGCTAGCAAGACATGTTTGTAGGGCAATGGAAGGCTCCAGCAGAGAGGGAGAGGTTGATAACACAGGAGAAAGAGCGATGGCCACAAGACCGAGGTTTGCTGGAGGAAACGCAAGTGAGTTTATAGATTTGGTGGCAGGAAATGCAGAGTTCCCAGCGGTGTCTTCAATTTTCTCTTTCAAGTATTAGGCAATTTAGTTGCGGGGGAGGGGGGTGGGGGTGGAGGTGGATGGAGGACCAGAAATTTGAGAAGAGGAGGGACAAGAGGAAATCATCATTGCAGAGAAGCAGGAAGGAATTCACTAAGGAAACAGAAGGACCGGCAGGGAAAGCTGAAGAGTCTGGTGTAGGTTGGTGATCATGAATGCACAATGGTTCCCAAATCACATGGATTTCTCCAGAAATGTTCAGCTTCTCATGCTCAAATGGGGTTCACACAGAGTTAGGGTTGATCTAGGTGGATTTTCTGGAAAGGGGCTGAGCTGGGGAGTTCCTCAAGCATGGAGCAAATGTTCAGGCTGGCAGGCACCACTCGGAAGCCCCAGACACTGGCAAACCGTAAAAACAGAAAGGTTCAAGCTGGAAGGATGGGGCTCAAAAAGCAGATGGGAAATCGTCCCTAAGTCCTGGAATTAATTTTAAGGTTTATAACCAGCATATTTAAGAGCTAAAGCGGAATGCAATGGAATAGAGTCAAATAGTCTAGCCTAGACTTGAAAAAGAAGCAGAATGCATCATACACACTAAGTATTAATTTGCATAACTGTTTTCACGCGCACATCTTAATATGTGTGTAACTTCTGGGATTTGTGTAAAATATATTTCTTACAGTAGAGGGGACTCTTAAAAAGCTTGAAAGCCCCTAACTCTAGCTAGGTTTCACGAGTTCTCCCCTAGTTTTCTGTGAAAACATTCCTCATAAAAGGACAGTCTGAAAGGTTTGAAAGGGAAAATGCAAACTACCAATGCCAGAAAGCCGGTGCTACCTGACCAGGATATTTCTCTTATCATGATGAAAATCTGCAACGTCAAGGACTGATAGAGTGGTCTCCGCCCTAGAATACTCCATTCTGTGGTGAAGGGTGCCATCCATGAGCCGTCTCGGAAGACCCTTCTCTAAGGAGGAAGAGCTTCTGTTTCCCCTGCAGGCAGGAACGTTGCTTCAAATACTTGGTTGGGTTTTGTTGTAATATTTGCTGCACAAAAATGGTCCAGCTTCTGAGCCCACTGGCATTTCCTCCTTCTCTCTGCTCTTGCCCACAGAGCTCAGAACAACAAAAACGGGAGTTGTTTGGTAGACCTCAATGACCAAGGCTTGTATTCTAGACCAGGATGACTCCATAATGAGTTGGCTCCAGGAAACCCACCTTTCCTGGAATTCCAGGGCTTTCCTGGGGAATTTGCCCCCTATGCCTGTTGGTCAGTCCAAACTCTCAAGCCTGAAGTGGTAGAGGGGTCCCAACACTGGTCCCATCTTTATGGGTCCAGAATCAGATTGCAGCCACCTTCCACTTGCAGTCTTAAGACCACATCTGTGTGCATCTGGCCATGCTGAGCTTGCAGATGGAGCATTGTAGAAAGTACTGTCCCAGTGTATGGCAAAGGTCAGGCAGATGATTCTGCTTCTGGAAGACTTGTGTCTTGGTGTCTCTGTCATCTTTTGTGTCTCACTCAAGAAGGTGGTTCTAGGAGCCTGTCAGTGCTGGGCCCCAATAGTCTTCAAAGAGGCCCCTGCTGACGCGAGTCCACCCTGGGCTTCTCCCCCTCTACCTCCTGAGCCCTCCTGTTACTTGGGGACTGTGCCAGCACCAGACACCTCTGCATGATGCTCCTGTTCAAGCATCTGAATCACTGTCCCAAGTAAATGGTTGTTTTTCAAGAGAGGCCACTCTGAAAATGTTCATTTTCCTTAATGTTTATGCAGAAGATCAAGTTTATATAATAAAGTCAGGAAGGTACCACAAAACTGATAAATAGAAGTTGTTCCAGTTTTACTTCCTCCTGTCTTTGGGGGCTTTATGTTTTGTATTGTCTATTCTCTCAGATATGAAAAATGTATTTTAATGTGCAGTTTTTGCTGTTGAGATAAATTGCTTAATAAAGTGCTTTGAAAAATATTTGGGCTCATAGAAAACACAGCTTGGAGCTGCCAAGCTTATGAAGCCCCAAATATTTAATTGTAGTCAATAGAAGGGGGAAAAATGCTACAATAGGAGGTTTTCAGCTATTTGTATGTTCTTACAATGAAAATCCCTTGTACACACCCGGACACCGAGAATAATGTTGAGAGGTGTGACGTTAATTGGCGGTGCTGCACTCGCCTTTTTTAGGGGTGTTGCTATAGTGGGCAAGGTCATTTTGGCCTCTGTGTAGACAAGTGGAGTAACTGGGCTTCTGCTGTTTGGTGCTCCAGCCCCCGCACGAATCCTGACCTTCAGTGGCACAGTGACTACGCCATGGATGAAAGACATCGCCTTGCCTTGTAAAGCTGTCGGGGACCCTTCTCCTGCAGTAAAATGGATGAAAGACAGGTAACCAGTAACCCAGTGTATGCCCTCAGTGAACTCTGAGAGATGGCATCAGACATACAGTGTTGGGTCCAGTGGTCGAACCTGGTATTCATTTACTCTAATGAAAGCTCCAGGAAACCTACTGACTGATTCGAGATAGAGGGGAGGTCAGGGTGCGGGGTGGATCTTAGCTTTAGCACTAAAAGGATCAGATCTATTGTGTCAATCCGCCGTAAATTCACAGCCTTTAAGTTTGTAAGAGAATTATTTCAAGGAAAAGAGTCTCGTCAACCCCATAATCTCTGTAAGTTTTCTGTGCCTTGTCGCCTAAATTTCCTGTACAACCAAGATGAATGTACCCAAGGTTATGTGAGACTTAGCGCCCATCTCTTCCCCTTCCAAGATAATGGACCGACTAACCCTGACTCAAATGCTCTGAGAAATAACTTTAAGAAATGCAATACATTAGCACTTTGCTAATACAAAATCTGATTTTCCATACTCAACAGTCATTATTAAAATAATAGCAGCTAAGATAGAAGGGAGAAAGTGGGTGAGAAGTATTCTGTCAGCGTAACTTTTTTAAATGCTTTCTCTCTATTCAGAGGAAGAAATTAGGTTATAAATAAAGGGTTGAGAATTCACTAATGTGCCCAGAGATTTGATTTAAAACGGATTCTGAAGAGTACCTATTTTCAAAACAAAAGCACTTGAAAGACATAACCTATTGAAATAACGGTCTTCATCCAGTGACCACTTTTCTCATCTCTTTTAAAGTCAGTTAATCCAAAGGAAATAAGTATGCTCCTAAGGTCAAGTGGCATTCTGACTGATTTGGGGATGACCCTAGATGACTGGACTCTCACCACCGTGGCCTCGCTTATGACAGCAAGGAAACTCTCTTTATACTAGGGTCAGCTCATTGCCCTGTTGAGATGCTACAGTTCATTTCTTATGTCAAAATTGTTAACAACTATAACTTCAAATGAATCTACCAGAGGTCCGAAAATTTAGTTGTTCCTACATGATTTGGTCAAAATGGCACTTCTGTCCACAAGAGGATTTCCCAAAAAGGGGAAGTTACTGGTGCCTGCACAGTGGAGGAGAGAAAGGCCCACTGGGGCTATGGCAGTTATTGACATATTCGAGGAGCCAGAATCTAGGCCTTTGACACAGACCTCACTCCAATATAGCATTTTTTACAAAGTACAAAACTCAGCTATTTGATTGTTTTTGTCATATGATGATAGTTTAGTTCTTACTTAATACAAGCTTCCAAATGTGTCGTTTGCTTCAGAGAGAGTCTTTATGCTTTTCCCCAACCTCAGCTAACTTGGATTGTAATTTCTTTAATCTGTGCCTTTTTTTTCCTGTGAGGCAGTAACGGGACACCCAGCCTAGTAACGATTGATGGGCGAAGGAGCATCTTCAGCAACGGAAGCTTCGTTATCCGCACGGTGAAGGCAGAAGATTCCGGCTATTACAGCTGCATCGCCAATAACAACTGGGGATCAGATGAGATTATTTTAAATTTACAAGTACAAGGTACAAAATTTGGGGACTCTCTTTCGTGACTTTTTTTGTACGTATGCCTATATGCAAAGAGTAAAATTGAACAAACTTAAAAATCAGCCTTTATAAAGAGCTAATTGCTATTTCCATGTTACAAAAAAATACGTGTTCATTTTGGAGAGTGTAATTTAAAAAACTCGAAGAAAATAAAAAGCATTCATAATCCCAGAGATAACACTGTTTACAGTTTTGCATCTAGAGAGCTTAGTCTCATTTTTCTTTCTGTGTGCATCGCTAAGAAAGTCCTTCTTAATAACTGCCACTAATTGCATGGTTGACTCTATTCTATATAAGTGTAACCCAGAAAATACAAATAAAAATAAGTCTGAACCGAGGTCTTTTAAGGTCTTCTAAGTAACTAAATTGTTATAGGCAATGTAAGTAAAAAAGACACTGACTAAAACTCTGTGTATTGCTACAACATTTAGTTCTGTATTTAATACAACGCACGTAATTTTTTCGTGATATCATACACAAAAGGTACGTGACAAATTCAAGATTTCAAATTAAAATCATATGTAAAATCCCAAATGGCCACTGATGGGGTTCAAATTTGGAACAGTGATTTTTTATTAGTGGAATCAAAACATATGCGTCTTTGGGTTTAAATGTTGTCACATTAATAAATCGCAGCAAGTAAAAATAAAATCAATATTGTCCTCGGTAGGAAGGGAGAGGAGGAGAAGAACCATATTTTTTAAAAAAACAATGAATAATTGATCTGGAATTTCAAGTATATTGAAGTCGGGAGCATTTCAGGGCATTTAAGAAGATAGACACTATATTAATGACTCTAAAGAGATAGGTCAATGTTTTATGCCTTCGGGTTAATATATCAGGCTTCTCTCGGAGGAAAGAGAAGGACGTTTTATGGGAAGCTTTCTGTATAATTTGGATAACCTGATTCCGAATTTCTTCAGCACTTCCATCCTCAGAGCTAATCCAAAATAGTATTGAGGCTCATTGGTTGAAAGTATGTATTCTTCAAACCTTGTATGAACTCTCAAGGTCACATGCTGCTGCTTGGCGGCACGCCTCTGATTTTCAGAGCTGAGTGAGTGTGTGCACATGTGGGTGTTGTGTCTTGGGGGAGTAGTTAAAGTGGAAATTTTTGCAATTCTTTTCCCCTCTAGCCACTCTTCTCCTCTCCCTTTCACGTCCCTGAGAACAGAACAGCTAAGTGGATACCATTTATCTTTCTCGCTGGAATCATGGCAGAAATTCAGAGTAAAATAATGCATGCATCCTTAGTAAGTTTTAAAAAGATTTTAGTTAGTGATGAACAACTCAGAAATTCAAGAAGTCAATGAGAAAATGAGTTAGATATAAATCTAAATAGAAATGTGGTTGAATTTTCTTTAAATAATAGATTCGCTCTGTTCTCTCTCTTTAGCCCAGGATATCAACGAAATAGACATTTTGACAGAAGTGAATTGCATATTTTGGCAACCTAAAACACTTATTTAATAAATGGCTGTTAAAAATGATTTGGTAAATGACTGTTAAAGAGGATGAAGGATGTGAAAAACTAATTCTTGTTTTCTAACAACTGTTTCCTCTCTAGTTCCACCAGATCAGCCTCGGCTGACGGTGTCCAAAACCACGTCTTCTTCTATTACCCTCTCCTGGCTTCCTGGAGACAACGGGGGCAGCTCTATCAGAGGTAATAGAAATAGCTTGTCCACAATAGTTGTTTAATTGTCATTATCCACAGGCTGATGTGACACATCTTTATCAAATAATTATGTTAGTTTATTCCTCCAAAAAATACATTGCATAATTAATCCTTCCATTAACTAAACAGGAAACCATGCATCTATTTTTGTGGTATTTGTTGAAACTCATCATTCATCCAAGGAGTCCCGTTCACAAAATTATTATTGTGCATCCAGTCTGAGTGAAATATTAACAAATGCAGAAAAGAAAAAAAAAACCAGCTTGGTTATCTCGCCTCTGAAATTCCGCATGCCGTTTCTTCCACATGTTGTCAACATTATCGTTCATTCATTCATGTGTTCAATCATTCATTCAAGTAACCACAGTTCCTGTTCTGACTTATAAAATAATAAAAGATGGAGAACCTAGAATTTAGATGGGAAATGACCTATTTGCACAAAGCTTTTGCAATTAGTGTATACTAGAAAAGGATAAAGGAAGTTTGTACTGAAGGATTGAGATAGCGTGATAATTCCAGCCTAAGTGGAGGTGGGAGAACATCATTCTAAGTAAGTTGTCGACCAGGGAAAGGGAGACAATCCAGAGGAAGAGACTGAAGATGCGCAGGAGTGCGGGACTAGGTGATGAAAGAGGTCCTGGATTGGGTGGGAGAGGATGGGGGGCTTAGATTTCCGAAGGCAGAGGACTTCCTTTCTTCCTAGAGAAGGGCAAGGTGAGAAGACGACTAGAAATATAGGGGCATTTTAGGGTGAAGCCAGTGGTATGCTGGACCCCCAGCTCCTTCTAGCTCATGAGATCGAGTTGTCGCATCTCTTCCCAGCTTCACACTCAGTGACTACAGCCAGGCTGGGGGTGTTTACACACCATGAAAATCAGAAATGCTACCAATCATAGCTCTTCTGTTTTTTAAGAGCTGGTCATTAAACATTTATCAGCATTCTGCTGGGTAAAGGGGAGGATGTCCCCTTTTATTAGGAAAGGAGAAGGTGAGATTATTTTTTGAAAATAGGTGGATGATTAGGGGTGAGGATTCTTTGTGGGTTTGAGGAGCGTGGGAAAGATTTGTAACAGCTGCCGTGTGAAATGCACAGGGAGTCATTAATAGATGAACAAAGTCATTGCCTAGTGGGAACAAGGCCCCAGCTGCAGAGAAATAGCACAGATTGTAGCGGGCACAATTATCACCATTTAATGACTTTCTCAAGTGATGCTGGACAGCTGGGAAGAAAAGCGGATCACAGGTTACCAGAGTTGGTCCTACCAGACCGGGGGATAAGTGTGGCCAGAAATCAGAAGAGTGAGGAAAACCAGACTCTGTATCGAAATGGTCTACCAAAAATTCTAGGCTAGTTAGAGAACCTTTTTATGGAAAAAAATGGGGCACCAGGGAAAGAGTTCAAGGGACCCCAGGACTCTAGGTTCAAGTGAAATGAAGTTTTGGATCCATTAGTGTGAGAGCTTAGTAGAAGTAGTACAGGAAGAGTGTCAGAGTGGAAGGTCTTAGAGATGAGGCCAATTTTTGTGATGAAGAATTTCCAAGCAAAGGCAACCAGAGGGCCCTGAAACACAGTGGTGGTCAAAGCCATTGGCATGAGGGCTCCTATTGCCAAGGGTTGGAAAAGCTTCCTCATAGTGGTTTAGACGATGGAAATTAGAAGGAAAATGCAGTCCCCACGGTGTGTAGGGCACCAAGGAGGTGTTTTGGGCAAAGCCGGAGTGGAAGTCAGGCTATGATGGTGGGAGCATGGAGTACACAGATCCATCACTCGTCTGTCAGGTATTAGAGGAGCTGCAATGAGCACAGATCAGGAACACAGAAGAGAAAATGAGGATCAGGGAGGAGGATGGACCCCAAGGAGCCAGAGAGAAGGGAAGGAGGAAGGAGCAGGGAAGATACTGACCGTGAACACAGACGGAGGAATCAGAGATGGGCGATCCCCGCATGAGAAGCTCGGAGAAGACGTAATGTTGCCAGTGTGGGTTATAGAAGAGTAGAGTGTGGAAGTGGGAAGTGCTTTGCCTGTGTTAAAAGTGGGATTCCACAGGCAGGATAGAAGATACCAGTCTGTTGGTGTGAGGACACCATGCACTAGGTAGGCGAGTCCCGGGCTACCTGGGTGTGAACCCTTGGAGACAAGGACAGAGCAGACAGAATATTTTTGCCCCAGGAGAATCTTTGGAGAAACAGGGATGAAGGCTACAACAGGGAGGAATGTCTCAGTGACCACAGGGTCGAGGAGGGTAGGATTCAGATTCTGACGGTGGGGTGTGACTCTTACATATGGGACCCTAGAATGGTCACCTAACCTCTGTGGGCCTCAGTCTCTTCATCAGTACTGTGCAGATAATAATCGCTATTTCATAGGGTTTCATGAGGTAATGTAATGGGCTGAGGAGATGCTTGGCATGTAGTGAGTGCTCAGAAAATGACAGTTGTTGTTAGTAGTAAAAATAGAGGTACCAGTGGTCATGTGCAGAAATGAATTGTTGGAGGGATTTTTCCAACTAAGAAGAAGCCAGGTTACCATTGAAATGTTGAGATGGCTACAAGATTTGGAGCCGCTTCCCTTAGTAATTGTGGACTGAGCAAGGGACGGTCGAGGAGATTCCTAGCCCCATTGATAGCGTATCACTTTCCCTATCACTTTCCCAGAGCTTTGTTCTCTTAAAAATAACTCAGCTTCAGACCATGCCCAAGGATTCGGGCACGTGTGCTATCAAGGCCAGAAATTTAGTGTCCACTCTCTGCTGCCAGGTGCACCTTTTAAAAGGTTATGGTCAGAAACTGGTTTTATTTCCACCACACTATCCAGTAATACCACCATAGTAATGTCGGTGTGGCCTAAATACCTCACTCATCAATACGTCGTCACAGCACAGCCTGGGTTAAATTTCCTGGAATCAGGAAGAGTTCAAATGTTCTCTTCCAAAGATGCTCAAATTCTGAGAACTCCCATCTGATACAAAATACAGACACCAGTCAACGTCTGGTAGCAGGCAAATAACGCTCTTGCGAATATTTCCTGTTTTCTGAAGGATACATATTGCAGTACTCCGAGGATAACAGTGAGCAATGGGGAAGTTTTCCAATCAGCCCGAGTGAACGTTCTTACCGCCTGGAAAATCTGAAATGTGGTACCTGGTATAAGTTCACACTTACCGCCCAAAATGGAGTGGGGCCCGGGCGCATAAGTGAAATCATAGAAGCGAAAACATTGGGAAAAGGTGCGTATACCTTCTTGTTGTTTCTAGATTTCCTCTGTTTTCCAGATCGAAGGGGCATTGGAGTCACAAAAGATGCATCAGATATTTGCATGTTTGTGTGTTTGAACTTTATTGCCAAAGTGGGTTTGGCAGCTACAGCAAGGTAAAGAGAGAGTGGCGGGTCCGTACAGAGTATTCTGGAGCTCTTTTTCCTATTTCATTTCCAGGTAAAAATAAGAATATCATTTGAAAATCGAGGGCTTTGGTGCCAACATAAAGTGCCCAGGCTGGGCAGCCGTGAAATGTGACATTTGCCTTCTCACCTTCTCCTAGGGTGACCTTTGCCCTTAGTCTCCCCATGTGCCCTCTATCTATAACTTTCACATTGCCCCATGGCCCTGCTTCTCAGGTGGGAATTGCCTGGGATAGATTGTTGACGCTTTTGTGGGTTGTTTTTTTAATCTGAAACATGGACCTTCAAGGACATGAATCCCAGGGGAATGATGTTCAGCGCTGAATTTTTGCCCAGTACACCTCAAAGAGGGAGAGATATAGCCACACACCAGTGTAAGGGGGAGGTGAAGAGAAGGTCTTCGTAGGTCTCGCTCTCACCTGACTCTTATCTGGTGGAGTGGGCTGGATGGCACGAGAGAGAGAGATGGCAAGGCAAAGGCGTTGTTTGGATCCAGCACCTGAGTTTTGGAGAACGTCATCATAAAGATTCAGATGATGAGGGATTGACTTATGCAGAAATATATCCATTAGGTCCCTCTGCTCCAGTATAAAGTGTTTGGATTGTGAGGGGTACCTGATGGCACTTTCCAAATCCAACTCAGTCTTCAGTGAGTCAGATCTACCCACACGAGAATGGAAAGGTCAGCCCAGCACACTGCAGGGGGTCCTTCAGAGCCACTCAAGGAAACGCACACATGAAAAGAGTGTTGTTCTTCAGGGAACTCTAGAAAACACAAAGATGACCTTTACCCACCCACTTTTGCCCCTCACACCTAGGTTATTATGGTTGGAGATAGCCCGTTGGTCTATAAGGTCCCTATAAATAGTGGACAATTTGCAAGTGGCCTGTGACCCAGACATGGACTGAACTCCTCATCTAGGTGGAGAAAGCAGCCCAGAGGAAATGTGTGACTACTTTGACGGCTCTCATTCATGCAGCTATGAGCTGATCCCCGGTGTGCCTTCTCCCACAGAGCCCCAGTTCTCGAAGGAGCAAGAGCTCTTCGCCAGCATCAACACCACACGCGTGAGGCTGAACCTCATCGGCTGGAATGATGGCGGCTGCCCTATCACCTCCTTCACGCTCGAGTACAGACCCTTTGGGACCACGGTCTGGACCACAGCGCAGCGGACCTCTCTCTCCAAGTCGTACATTTTGTACGACCTGCAGGAGGCCACCTGGTATGAGCTGCAGATGAGGGTGTGCAACAGTGCTGGCTGTGCGGAGAAGCAGGCCAACTTCGCCACGCTGAACTACGATGGCAGTAAGCTGGCTGGCCTTAGAGCCCTCCTATTTGTGTCTCGGGACATGCACGTGCTCACTGACCCTTCCCCACTTGACATTCATCACTGGCACAGCATAACCAGGGCCCACAGATCCCATTAGGCTTTGGGGCCATTTAGTCGGCTCCCTCCAGGGCTCCCTAGCTCATTGTACTCACATGACCATGACCGTGTTCCAGAAATAAGGGGCTGAGAACCAATGGGATCTCATTAGCAAGTCTTGGTGCAGGAGTGATTTCTCTCCGGGCTGAAGGATTCTTGACCACGTGGTTCTGTACCTTTGTCAATGACCATGAGCTAACATTGCTTTTGTTGTCTCCCACCTCTTTCCCCACCCCATCCCAATCCACATAACTTTCGTGTTTGCTCTCATTAAGCCCTTAAACTGCATGTGCAAAAACAGTTTTCCATGGTAAAGGATTTATGTTAGTCTCTCAGCAGAAATAGAGGCACTGATGGAAATAGGACAGTGTCAGGATGTTTGTGCATGCTCACCCACCCACACACATGCATGCACATGTGCAATATGAATGGGCTTTCTGAAAACCAGGTGAGGCGTCTCGTGACATTTAGTTGACCAAAATTAAATGATATAAATTTTTATCCTTTTTTTCTGTAACTTGTATCAAGGGCCATTTATTGATATTGAACAAGTGCCCAGCCTGGTGAAGCTCATTGAATGACTTGTTGGTAGGGAACTTTAGAAAGTCCTGAAGAGCGGCATCTTGATGCTGATTTCTGCAGCCTTGCAGTGCTGTTCACTCAGGGAGCCGCAGGGATTGCGTTAGGCGCTCTGATCACCATGTAAAGCAGCTGCAGTTTATCGGAATGTTCGGGACTGCTGGCTTAGCTCCCCTCAGAGCCCTTCTGTCCACTCCCCGCGGATCAGGCTGGACCCCAGTGTCGGATGAGTGGGCCCAGAAAGGCTGTACCTGAGCCAATGCCCCAATACTTTACTCCCTGCCAGGCAGGCTAAAGGGCCCCCCCCCCCCCACTTACGTGCACTTGGGATCTTGCTAATTAAAGCTCCAGCAGGAGCATCCTATGAAAAGAGAGTCCATGAACCCAAGGACCCTCAGAAATAACTGAAGGAAGCTAATGAGGTGATGTGGCCTGGGATCCTCATTTGGCCGTTTTCTCCTGGAATCTCCTGGTTGGCCTAGAGCCAGTTCTTTGCTCTCTGGCGCACTGTGGAAACCCACTCGAATGTCCTATCCAGGGCCATTTCCCCACAAAGCCCTCCTCAGCCAGAGCCCACGCTCATCCCCAACCTTTCAGGCCTGGGGCCTGTGACTGGAGGGAGGTCCTTAGGTGGAAACCCTCCTGGTGTTGGTCACACCAGCTTGGGGCCTTGCCTCTGTGGCGCTCTACCCCATGGCCCCGGAGCGCTTTGCACAGCTCCTGGGTGGTAACCATTGTCTCAAGGGCTGATGTCGCTCTAACTTTCTAGCCCTCGGTTATGAGTGACATCCTTCAAAGACGTTCCCGTCACAAAGCATCACCACAGGCAGAGCAGCACTTCTGACTTGGTTTCTCCCCCTGACATGGTTTAATTCTCTGGTCTTACAGAATGAAAGATCAAACACTTTACTATTATTTAAGGGTTCCCCAAAGCCTTCTGCTAGTAGGTGACCATTTGGGCAGTCAGGATATTTCTTACTTTAGATTATTGACTTACATCACTTGACTTTTACAATAATCACACTCGGGCACACAGCTTCTCTACAATCTGTGGAGACGCCGGAGCAAAGCTTCAGTGTGCACATTGGTGGTATGTCCATAGCCAACCACTTAGTTAGAAACTGCTCCTGTGCAGCATTTGAAACTGGAGTCTAACTTACAAAGCGCTGTGCGGATTTTAAATGCTTGTCTTCTAAAAGAATATTTAATGCTCTCACTTTATCCGGGATCTTATATTATCATCATGAAAAAGTCCTGTGAGCTACCTTTAATTTTCTCAACTCTGAAATGATTTTATGACACTAGGAAGTGAGAATATATGTTTCTATTTTCTTTGAAAAAGATTACAGATTTCTTTGAGCCAATCTCGTGGATCTATAGCTTTAATATCTCTTTTGTCACATCTGTCTGAAGAATTTTCTTCACTTTGGGAAAAACAAACATTGACAATTAGCCTCCCATCTATACCAGTCAGATTGCAGATTCTTCCATTTCTTTATTTGACTCTTTCTTCTACCATTTCCTTGGCCAAACGTTTCCACTTGTCCTTATGTTCTCTTGGTTTTGCAGACCCATCCTCGCCTGCATCCCCTTATGCGCCACCTACCTGGGTTCCGAGCATTTGCAGACTTGGGTTCCCAGCACAAAACACTATAAAGTTGGAAGAATGCTCTCCTTGGACTTAGCAGACAGCATAGGGAACTGGGGCTCGTTATCTCTGTTCTACTCACTTGATGCAAGATAAAGACCACTTTTGCTCAGGGGGAAATTACATTATTTTTCCTAAATCTTTGACTTGCTGGCCCTAGTTGTACATGCAAAGTACAGTGGAATGGCGCATCTTACATAATGGAGGGTGCCAAAATGCATGCTCCATAAAAAGTGGATGTCTGTGTTTGAATCTCTGCGCCCATTGCATTCAGCCTCTGTGTAGAAGGCAGCTTAAAATAGTTCAGAGTTCAGCCTTCTAGTTATTTCCTTATAATTCTAAATAATCTGAATTTCACAGCACTGTTTAACAATGCCTGGTCAATAAATAGGTTTCTTTAGAGACCTGGATGGTTCCCCTTTGAAAAGTTGTCTGTAGCTCTTAAACCCTACAATGACAGTTTTTAAAGATGTAGTCTTACACCTGTGATAAAAAGCAAGTGAATAACCAAACAAAAAGGGATTTTAAGCTTCTTTAAGCCAGTGTATCTGGTACAGTCTCCCTGCAGACTCTCTTCTGTCCGCTTGCCAAACCTGTTGTTCGTTCTTTGATGTGCAATTTTTCAAACAGCCTGTCTCAGTTGTGCTATGGGTGACAGTGAATTCCAGGTAAATGCATGTGGCTTTTTTAAGCACCTAGCCTGGACATTATGCTTTCAAGTGCCTGCACCCAGCAGTAGGTTGCAAAATGAAGTCCCTTTCAAAGAGATGCACTCCACCCTTTGTGCCGATGCTGATTTGATGTGCTACAGAGTAAGTTGAGTTGGGCAGAAAGGAGGGGAGCGAGCAAGTAAATAAATCAGCAAGGACCTAGATAAAGAGTTCCTCTCATTTCTCATCACCTTGGACACCCTTGGATCACACGGCCCGATTCTTATAACCCATCATCCCTAAAAACTCCGCCATGCTGTCTTCATTAATAGCCATCTAACATCATGGCCCTGCTTTCAGGTACAATCCCTCCACTCATTAAGTCAGTTGTCCAAAGCGAAGAAGGACTGGCGACCAACGAGGGGCTCAAGATGCTGGTGACCATCTCCTGTATCTTGGTGGGGGTCTTGCTGCTTTTTGTTCTCCTGCTGGTGGTGCGAAGGAGGAGGCGGGAGCAGAGGCTGAAGAGGCTGAGAGGTGAGTCAAGGCTCCGGCCATCCACTGCGCGTGCCAGGTGTCACTCGACAGCCAGGCAGGAGAGAATTAGCCCCCAGTGGAATAGCCTTTACTCTCTGAGCCAGGAGCCCCAACTGCCTGATTCTGTGACGTGCCTTCTACAAGACTGCAAAGCCTAGAGGAAAAGTCCTACAGATGTTACTACTCAGTCAATCGGAAATGGAGTGAAAGTCAGCCCCTCACAGGTCTCCTAAATCCTAGCTGGCAGTAGGTGGATTTTCTCATGGATTTTTCAAGCCCACTCTCTTTAATTTTTAGCCATTCAAGCAGTACCACCAAGTACGGCTTCCTTTGAAAAGACCTAGGAGATTTGCTCTGGAAATGTGAACTATTTTATTACCAGGAAGCGGAAATTGAGGGCTTATGGTTCTGGTAAGGCATTGGAAAGCAGAAAACACACACTTTCCCGAATTAAAATTTTGAGGCGAAGCCCAGTGTAAGAGTTTCAGTCTAACTAAGAAAACAACAGTGGAAGGTGAGCCCCTCGGCCAGATGAGAGCCATTGTTGGGGGCACCATTGTTATACTGTCCAGCTCTGTGGAGTCTGGCGACGAGGCTGTTTCCAGCTTCTGGCCGACAGCCCTTCCTTGCCCTTGCTCTGCAATGGAAGGACAACAAGTTCTTTCAAACAGAAAAGCTGGACAGGACAAGTGTTTCCGAGTCCTTCCTCTTTACCTGTCAGGGTATTTACCAAGCCGCTTTTTTGGTAAAATGCGTCTGCAAGATGTTCACATTTTAATATCAGTGCAGTGCGGAATAATGTTAGCAGCATCCTGTGTATTCTTCAGAGTTACATTTGAGGAGCAAGTCTGCAAGCACTCCCCCTAAAACATATCTGTGATATCCCCAAACCTCGCTGGTGTATGTGGGAAACATTGACCTCTCTGGTAAATACTTTATTTGGCCGTGATCCAGTTAAAGCAGCAAAACATGGTGATATTTTCACATCTTCACTTGTTCAAAGTACTCTTCTTTATAGGACTTTAACACATTTTACTACTAATTTGCTTTCACTTTGCCAACTAATTAAAATATCTGAAGTGCATTGCACTTCATCTCTATACTTTAACAGTCCTTCTGTTTAAATCTTCTGCAGCCCAGTAATTCAGAGGAACCATCAGTCTCATTGAAGTGTCCTTTCTAAATCACGTTAACCACGTATCTTTTAACTCTACTTACTTGAGTGAAGTCTATATCCTGAGCGCCGTGCTAGATGTTTGATGTGCAAAGATGAAAAGAAAGAGCCTTCTGAACTCTAGGTTTAGCGTAGGAGGGAGACACAGAAGCGTCTTCCAGGAAAAGAACAAAAAATGTCATGAATGCTCAAACGGGACTTCAAACCAATCCTACATAAGCACAAAAGAGGGAGCAATTAATCCCAACTGGGGAGAAGAGGGGAGGCCATGTGAGGGCTACACAAAACAGCACTGCACAGATATAATATTGCCTAATATGTTGAGAAATTCGATTTAAGGTGAGCCGTGTTGGATTCCATTCACAAGTGCTCATCATTAAAATACCAAAAGGATGTTTTTATAGCCCTCCTTCACAGAAAACAGAATCCCATAGTCTGGACTTCAGGGACATTGTTATTGAGGTACCAAGGGGGTGTGTCCTGGTGCGTTTAGGCAGCCAAATCTAACTAGTTGTGTTTAGAAGGCTATGAATTGTTCATATAACATTTGTTTAAACCAACGGTAAAATTTTCTTACTCATCTTTTTTTTTTTGGGTGAGGAAGATTGGCCCTGAACTGACATCTATTACCCATTCTCCTCTTTTTTCGCTTGAGGAAGATTAGCCCTGAGCTAGCATCTGCACCAATCTTCCTCTACTTTGTATGTGGGATGCCGCCACAGCATGGCTGATGACTGGAGTAGGTCCACACCTGGGATCCAAACCTGTGAACCCTGGGCCACCAAAGCAGAGTGGGCAGAGCTTTAACCACCCAGCCAAGGGGCAAGCCCCTATTCGTCATTTCTATTTGATCTCAGGGTTTGGCAGCAAAGCATTAAGTGTGAAGGCAATTCTACTACTCTCTGCCAAATTCACCTTTTCTTTTTCCCCCTGGCCCCTATTTCTTTCTCTTTCCTTCCCAGCTATTATTTTCCTATTCTACCTACAACTTAAGCACTCCAATCTTCCTCTTCCTTGCCAAGAACAAGGAAAAGATGCTAAAGATGTAGCTGACTCTTGCTGATACATTTGGTTAGACTGTTGGGAGGCTCGTGCATCCTTTATTTTCATTCTTAATCGTCCCTTGTAATTTAGCTATTGCTTTCCAAGGGCTGTGTCCAGAAAATATCCCGGGACTGGCATTTTTATTGTTGGCATCTCTACTTCTAGGACCAACATTTTGTAGTTGGTCTTGGTAAAGAAAGCAGTACATCACGTCAAAGAGCACGGTCTTCCATTCACTGGAAACAATTTTTTTTCTTTGTGCTAGAGAAAAGATAGAGCCAACACAAAGGTTTCAGTAGGAAGAAAATAAGTGACATGGCAAAGAGGATGTATTTATGGGAGACACTGAGGAGCAGAGAATTCCGGAGAAGTAGCTTGCTGTGGTATGAAGGTGTCTGCAGTGTTGCATTTTGTAGATGCTTAATAAAGTTTTCCAAATCAAGAATCTGACAAGAGGGATTTGCAGGAATGCAAAGCATTGGGTACCCAATTCTATCTGCTTCCTAATGGCGAGTTTTAACATGGACACAGTGAAATACATTCAATTCAACAAACCATTGTTGATTATCTACCGTGTGCCAGGTGTACCATTTTTAAACGCAGCAGTAAAATTTTCATATTAACCATTTTTGTTTGATCACAAGAGGTTGGCTAGGTCCTGGAGATAAAACAGATTACTAAGAGCGCATCTCAGAATTATAGATGCTCACACTCAGTGGCAGTGAGGAAAGGCTTACAGGGGACAGACTCATCTTTCTGTAACCATGAGAAGTGACCCATAAAAGGACAGAGTAAGTGACTAGGGTTGTTAAGAGGCAATTAATGAAAGGCCAGGCCTTGCCCCAGAAAAACCTTTGTCTCTCAGCCCTGCAGGGTCCCCATTCATTAACGACATATTCCCAGCTTACTCCTGGAGGGAAATGACAGTCAGAGTGTGTAAGGCAGTGGATGCCTGTCTATTAAACAGAGTTCATTAGTAGAATCGCCCAATTACAACTTGACCCACATAGGGCACAGATTCTGTGCCTGGGTTAGAATGAGTTCAAATATATTTACAGTTTCAACAGAAAGAGTTGCTTCCTACAATAATTTTATTGTCCAAAATAAGGACATTTCTAATAATATGTCAGTGGTTGCCTGAGCAGCCACCAATCAGAATCAAAAATGGAAATTAGAAAATTTAAATTATAGAAAAACATCGTGTGGGTTCCTAGTGGACACTGTGAGAGTTACTATGTAAGGTCAACCTCATAGTTGACCTTGTTTGATTCCATTGTTTGGTTGCTAGAAACTAGTAAATGTTTATAAGCACGGGATGTTTTACCATATAGACAAGCAACCTAGTTAGGTGAATACAACATAACGGTCTTTTATGTAAAAATTAAAAAAAAAAAAAAAGGAAAATGGGACTCAAGCAATTTAGCCAACCTATATTCTTGCTTCCTGAGCACTTTACTAATTTTAGAGCATAGCGACCTCCTAAAGTCTAAATTGTCTGCAAGTACTACATTTTTTTAAAAATCTATAACCTTATCCAGGAGTTCAGAAGCCATGTTTTGCTTTTAAAGATGCCCTGATTTTTCCCCTCTTTTAGATCCTTTGAAGTGCAAGGTTATAGAATGAGTCACTGGCTGGGCCCACGATCCCAGCAGCCTCAACCTTATAAAAATTTGATTCTCATGTCAAGTGATCAACTCCAGGATCCCTAAAAGCTTTCTCCTTTAGCATGAGTTTACCCAAGAGGGTGCAAACTTATGTTGGCACCAGCCAGTATGGGTCAACTGGCAGTGCCAAGCCAAAAAGCTACTTCCAAGACTTCAAATAAACTAAAGATAAAAATCAATGGATGATATAAAATTGGGCCACGCTTCTGTGGCCAGTTGCACTTCTTCCCTTGAACAGAAACATATTTATTATTTTAAACATGCTCTGAAATGGACTAATATTATAAAACTGATCCGTTCCAGGAGGTCTCGTGGTTCTACACAGGCACAGTTTAAGGGGTGGGTCATGAGGGGTCATCATTATTTTCTGAGTTCTGATATGCCATTTATCTGCTCTGCAAATGAGCTAGAAACCCTTCCTCATATGTAAGACCAAAAATGAGCTTAAACTTTAATAATATAAGGGAAGAGAATTGTATCTAAGAGCCTGATACACTCAGACTTGAGGTCAACTTAAACTAGGCAAAGATGGCATGACGCTGACGAGTAGGGCTCCTGTGCTCCAGAAGTCCACGATATTCGTTAGTGAAGGAATTGGGAGTGTGCACCTTGGGGGCTTAATTGCCAGGCTAACAAATGCCAAATTGCGGTTGCGGTTTAGATGGAATTAGAAGCATGTACTCTGAAACTAGTTCTATGCTTTGTACTTCCTTCCTTTCTTGCTCCCTCCCTCCCCTCCTTCCCTCCTTTCTTTCCTTTTTTTTTCAGCCAGTATTTCTTAATAAAATTATCCTTTCTAAACTCCAAACTTGTTACAACAAACCTAAGTAAACAAGGTTTCTGCATCTGAGAGTAGGGAGCAGGGCTGAGCCAAGGGCAGCCAATGGAGCGCGGGACAGAGAGTGGACCGTCAGGAGGGAGCGAGCTGAGGTCAGCCCTGGTACCAGGCTGTGCCCTGTCTGGGTGTTCTATTTTGTCTGTTTGTACTTGCAGTTTTCTTGGATTGCAAGTATATACAGTTTTCTTTTCTGGATATTTATTTTGCCTTGGGTTTTGAATCAGCTTTCATTTGAGCACGCTGATGATTGGAAGTCCTATTTGTCATTTTGTAAAAACGTAAATGCAGGTTTATAGCCCTTATCAAAATAGCGAGTTTGTAAGACCCAGTTCCATTCCACAGAAAGGCAGAGATTGCTGCGAGGGAGCTTGCAAACAAGAGCTTTTGATAGATGGCAAAACGGGGTGAGGTCTGCTGCCCCCAAATCAGCTTTCTGTTTCTGTGGGTGTGTGCAAGGACTGCCCAGTAGAGATATTAACCTAAACATATTCTATTTTGCTTAACTAGAACCTCAGAAATGAAAATGTAGTCACGTGGCTATGAATCAGCTTTCTCTTTTAAAGAAACGTTGGGGCATGTAAAAATGAGGCAACTCAGACTCTCAAGGCTGGCACAGCTGCAGTCCTTCAGACTCGCTGTGTGCTCTCCCCTGACACAATGTGGCTTGCACTGCCTCTTTGATAAGAACCTTCGTGCCACGTGCAGACCCAAGATGGAAGCAACGGTCCACAGAAAGAACGTGGGAAGTGGGGGAGACCACACCGGGATACTCCTACTCCAGCTGGGGGTGCCTCTCCCCAAGAACTAACTGAACCGTGCAATAAGCAACAGAGTACTAACCCTTGCCATTTTTCTCTGTTTCCTCTCCTATAACCCTTTACTGTACACTATCTTATTTTAGTCTCTCAATAGCTGTGCAGATCAGTTGAGCATAAACTTGAAAGGATTTTAGTGCCACGGAAACTAAAGGCAACCTGTCCAAAATCCCATATCAGTTAGGGCAGAACTAGAAGGAGAGCCTGGGTCACTGTTGCTTACCGCAGTTCTCTTTCCATGAAACTTCTTCAGACTTAGGAATATTCAAGAAGGAAATAGGTCATCCCCTCGATATTAGGTTAGCTTTAAAAGGTTTATCAGTGAAACGTGGGGCCAGAAAATATATGGGATCAATAGCCACTTTATAATTTTATTTTTGCTCATCGAAAATATTTGGTTTATTCATTTTTTACCTGTATATATTCACTACCCCTCAGGCTTCTCCTATGTTTGAAAAAAAGTATTCCTTCTAGTTTGCATATCTTCAACCTACTGCCCTTCTCTCTAAGTCTTTTCCTCACTGAATTCTTCAAAGGATATTCTGTACTCAGCGACATTGCCGCTCACCAGCTCCCAAATCCTCAGTCTTGCTTCTACCCCCACCACTCAAATGAAACTGCTCTTCTGAAGGGAGATGGCCAGTTACCTTCTGATCATCAAATTCTCCTTTCAGTTCTTATTTTCTAGCTCTCTTTGCACATTCAGAGTGTTAGAAAATGTATTTTTTTACAACTCCTTCCTTCCATGTTTCACTATCACCAGACTATCCTGGTGATATTTCTCCATCATTTCCCAAATCGAAAGATTAAGCAGGGAGCACAGAGCCGAGGATGGGTGTGTAGGAGTAGCAAGGGGCTTTAGAAGAGATGTCACAGGTCTAAATCTCGAACTGAGCTGAAATTTGTGGGAAAATGTGACAGGCAACACAAAAGACTGTTTAGCTGCATTGGGCAAGAAGAACGAAGCTTGAGATGATGTTCTCATATTCACAGATGGCAGGTAAAAGAAAGAAGGACTCAACATCTGCTCTGCTTTGATGTGCACCAGGAGAAGTGCTATTCAAACCAGAAAATGTGGAACAAGAATCATAAAAAAGGAAGGGAGGGAGGGAAGGAAGAAAGGAAGGCGAGAAAGGAGGAAGGAAGGAGGGAAAGAAGGGAAAGATTCGGCTTGCTTGAGAAAATAATCAGATCCCCTGATTATTTAAATTGATTTATTCTTTCAAAACCTACTGTGTTCTAGTCATTGGGCGGGGTGGGGGAAGGAGGAGATGTTGCATAAAATAATATCCCCAAGCCCTTGCTAGTAGGGGAAGCAGACCACGTTTACAACAAACCATTGTACAAAGTCCAAATGATAAGCAGCACACTATGGACACCAATAAATGCTATGCTAATCCACCGAAGGGGAAGCTATTTCTCCCACTGGAGAGATTAAGTGCCATGGGGTTCCGGTCTCTAGACCCCAAAGGGTAACATATTAGGATTCTGAACAAAATTTTTTCAAACATAATCCCAAGACCTTTGTGGATAATCTTTGAACCATCAAATTGGAGTTGTTAGAAAATAGTTATATTCCATACCCATCATCAAAAGCCATAAATTATAGAAATTATAGATTGGAATAAATTAGGTTAGGTTGTAGGAAGGATGGTTTGTGCAGAGGCCTGACAAATTCCATTTGCATTTTGACATGGTTGATTGATAAGGGAGTACCACCAGGCTGTAGCTGAAATCTGGACAGGCTGAGCCGGTTTTTGAGGTGGCACAAATCCAGGTGGGAAAGTTAAATGTGTTAGAGGGAAGAATCCGAATTTTAAGAGATTTTGAAAGGCTGGAGCCAAGGAGATAAAATTTAATAAGGATAATTGTAAAGTCTCCTAGATAGATTGTGAAAATTCATTTGCAACACATATAATGATCATTGTGTTCTCACTGGTGTGCAAGAAGAATATCAAAAAATTACCAGTTTCTGCACTCAGCCTCATTTAATAAAGGATAATAAGAAATTACAGGTCTTTCATAAAGGAGAGTCCCAAGCAGAGAATTACCTAGAAGTTATGCCATATGGAGAGTGATTGAGAAAATTAAAGAATTTAACCTGGAAAAGAGAAAGCTGAAGGCAAGCAGTGAACTGGTGGCTACGTGGAAATATTTGAAAGGCTGGTAAATGATTCCAGAAGGTGTCATTGTTGTATCCAGGTAGAAATTACATCATGGGATTTCAATGCAAGACTAGAAAGATGTCTCTCACAATTAAATATATCCCTGAGAAAACTTAGCGTGGCTCCACCTTCTACCAGGGACTGGGCTGTGCCTGGAGATAAAGATGAAAGGCCCAATAGAGAGACAACATAAAAACAGGAAGTCACAGTGCAGATTGGGATAGGCGGTACTGGACATATGTGCCAAGGTCCACGAAGCCCAGAGAACCAAAGCCAGGCTTGGGAAGATGCACAGAGCAAGTGGCACCTGCATGGGTGGTGGGACAACAGACGGACTTGAAGGAGGAAAGTCATGGGGTCTCTGCAGAGAATGCAAGAGCCAGAAACTCAAGATGAAGGCAGAAGATCAGAAGTGAGAGACAACAGAGCTGGAAAGACAGCTTGGGACCAGCATGTGAAGGCTCGCGCTCTATGCCGACGAGTCCTACAGGCAGGGAGGTCCCTTTGAGAGTTTCAAGGCACAGGTGTGACACAGTGAGGGATGTGTGTCAGATCCATCACCCTTCCTGCAGCATGGATGTCACTTAGAGGGCTGAGAGATTAGAGTTGGGGAGACCAGGAGGATACTGTTGACAAGTAAATGAGATTTGAACCGAGGAGAGAGAAAAAAGCAAATGTCCCCTGGGGACACGTTGAGGTGGGAGAGGTCAACAGACTTGATAGACAGGTCAGTTCTGGGAGCGAGAGTAGGGCACTGTGTGTGCAGCAGCAGCATGACCCCTCCCTGCAGAGTCCAGTGGCCCCAGCTCATTTTGACGTCTGCCCAAGACATTGTGGATGGGATTCAAACGTTATTGGGAGGCTGACTTGAAACGTCTTCAATGCTCTGAAGACCCTATGATTCCATGACTTGAAAAAATTATCTTAACTTGTCCCAGATTCTCTTCTCACCCCTAAACAGACGTGTGTCAGAGATTCCATCATCTCTTTCCACTCTCCATATATGGGCATGAATAAGACGCTGAGCTCCACTGCAGCCCTCGCATCTCTCCCAGACTCAATTCCAGATCTGCCTTGACCAGCTTCAGCTCATGTCCCCCACCTACTTTAATATGTTCAAGTTTGCCAATGTTTGAAGCCAGACACCTCAGCCTTCACCCGATTTCTGCTCCCATGTCCTTCGAGACTCCTATTCCTGTCACTTGTGTTACCATACACCCAGCCTTGTATATCCCAAATCTCGCCATTTCCCTGGACTCCCTAGGTCTCTGTGCCCCTTGCCTCCATACCCAGTAGGTCCTCGATTCCTACAGATGCCTTTTACCTACTGTAATGGCATCCCCTCCTCGGCCCCTGCTCTCACTGCAGCCCTCTCATCCAACCCTCACAACCTCTCACCTTTGCTAACAAGTCTCCTCCCCAGCCCCCATCCTGAGCACCCTGGATTGCCTGATCAATGCTAGTCAATAGCACCGGCACCCACCTCCACCACCTCTGCCCTCCTTCTTCCCCTCCTTCCCTTGGCCCAGGTAAAAGCTTCCTGATTATGACCAGTAGCACAGAGTCACATCCCCTTGGCTCTTTAATGTCTTGACCATCCCCAGTTCACAATCACAACTTCTCTGTCCAGTCAAACGGACCTAGTCCTTGCTTCCCGAGGAGCTCGGAATTCCGATGCACACTACTGCTCTACCTTGGAGCATTCTTCCCATCCAAGTCTGTGCTCCCCAAGTCCATGGTTCCTTTAAGGTGCGGGCAGTCTTCCATCTTTCCAGACTGACCCACCTGAGACAGTGACCTCCTGGGATCATCTTCCTCAGTCAGCTGGCACTAGGCATCTGCTCCTCTGTGTGTCCCTGAGGATATGACACTTGTCCCACTCTATATACAAAGGGCCTTGAGCATAGTGATGAAAAAAAGAGTTTGAATCCACAGATGTTGGTTATGAATTTCCGCTCAGCTGCAGCAAATGACTGAGCATATCTGGGTCCCTGTTTCATGGTTTCTGAATGAGGGCATAATAATTCCCAGGCAGGGATAGGTGTTAAGGGGACACAAGCTAGCAGTCCTAAAGTCACTGGCACAATGCAGATCCCTAATATGCACTCAACTGTGTTGCTAGCTGGCCCCATGCCCACTCCCCAGAAGACAGTCACTCATGATCCCCGATGCCACCTGTGCCACCCAGACCACATCACTGTACTTAAAACTCCACCAGCGTGTCTCAAAGGTGAACTCACAGAAGAAGTGTTTCCATTAATACAGTTTTTCACACAATTCCAGATGAAATCAGAAGGAGAAAACAGTAGCTAGGACAGGAAGAGACAGCAGTCTGTGTCTAAGCTTAGAGGAGCGTGGACCAAAATGGCTTTGGGCGCCTACACCTGTGGACCAGCTCAGCCTCAATGAAGACGCCTGCTAATTGTAGACAGGGAAAATTTGCAGTTGGAGCATGTCAGTATTTGAGGAAGCCTCTGTTGTCACTTGTTGGACATTGCAATTCCTTAGCACACTGATATGGAAAAATCACAGAAGAGAACACAGTGATTGGCTTCAGGAATAGAAAAGGAACGATGATGGTGGGCAGAACGAGGAAACCAGGTCCGTCCTAAAGCCATTTGAGTCTGAGCTCCCTTCCAATAGTGAGCGGAAGTAAAATGTTTACTCCTTGGAATTTTCCCCTCTTTTTTAGAGTGTTGAACTAGTCACTGCTTAGTCGTTACATAGAGCTAATTAATCCCCAGCTTCTGGCATTTAATATACATATATTTACTTTGCAAGTGCTAATTCATTCAGGAAGAGAGGAAGCTCATCGTATTTACTTTGTCTTTGCAGATAAATATAAAGGCATGGGCTGGGAAATTAAATACTGTTTTTCTTCCTTTACTTTGCCATCTGATTGGGGTGGAAGGGAGCTGTTTCATTTCCCAGACTGAACCCATCTGTGCAAAAAACCAGGGTCCTGCTGTGAGGTTGCCAATGGGAACTGGTGTGGCTGACTTGAAGAACTGAGCTTGGGTTCCTGAGGGTGCCAGCCCACATGTGGTTATTGCTAGGACCGTCCACACCTCTCCATAACAGCGTGCTGCTCCCCAACTGGAAAAAGATTGCATCTAAATGTCAGCCCCTGAAAAGATGAAAATGCGCCAACATACGTATTTCTTCTCTATAGATCCAGACACACAGTCATCTGAATCCACTTCCAGAAAGTTCTGTGTATCGAACACTGCATTTAACATCAAGACGTTTTAGAGAGCAATGAAAGAAAAACAAAGAGAAGGCTTTTGTGTTCTAAGAAAGGAAATGTTCATTTTTGCCAGGACAAGATGTGTAAAAAGAACACATTATATTTTAAGGGAAATGAGAATTTCAAAGCAATGCCACTAAAAATATAGAATTTTTTCTGTACACCGTTTTTAGGCAGGATTTATTTTGTCAGGAGTGGTAACCAAGTCTTGGTAAACAATGTCCTCAGTGAAGAAAAATAAAGTTTTATTTCTGAGTTTCCAGATACGGCGATATGCCATTTCTACAATTCTTTGTTCCGCATACAGGATTCACAGCTCTGTAATAGTGCCTTTTTAAAGGGATCTATGGTATCATAAGCTTTTTAATTTTGACAACAAAAAGAGTAGAATTTGTGCTACATAAATGAATTACTTTCAAAACGTTAATTTTCTGACTCGAGAAAGTAAAAGTGGGTTTTTGAAAAGTGGCAAATAGGTTGTAATAAAACCTTTAATAGATGTCTGAGAATTTTTATGATTTTTATGGCCCCAGAGTATTATGCTATCTTTTTGTAATGAAAAATATATATATATATACATATACCCCATGTAGAAGAAATAAGGAATCCATAAAACTCTAGGTTATTAGCAGTCATCTGGGTATACAATTACACACATTTAAAAATGGCTTTTGTCATTTGACTCTGTAGAATATTTTTCATAAATGCCTAAGTGAATGTTAATAAGTTTTTATCATGTACTAATATTAATTTTCTTTCCCCAGATGCAAAGAGTTTAGCTGAAATGCTCATGAGGTAAGAACAAGACCTAGAATCCCAGATATCATGTTTAAAAGAACAATTTCCAACTTGTCTTAATGATTTTTTTTGATGACAGTCTGAAATTGATAACATATTTTCTCTTTGAGATATGATTTCCATGCTATATACCAAAATATCCGTGCACTACTTAGTTCGCTATATAAATACCAACTAATATACTTTTATACGTGCCATATGTAGTTTTCTTGTTGACAAAACTCAACCAATAGAATGTTTCCCGCTAACCTGGGAATAAAGAGACACATGATAATCGAGAAGCTGTGGCCTTACTTCCACCCAAATGTACCACCTTTGAGGCCAGGCCTTCTTCCTAACAGAGTTAGCCAAGTGAAAAGAAACCCACAAGAGGAAATGTGCTGTGCGCTGTGCTCTTCCAAAGCAGTGGGCTGCTCAAGAGTCTGCTGGCCCTCAGCCCCCGTGGCATCTTCAGTGCCCCTCCACTAGAGTACTCAACAACTTCTTCTGTAAATATCTATTCTCTGTCTGGTCTTGGAGGTCATAGCCTGATATTTCATCATCCTTTTAGGAGCACCCAGCACTGTAATTCCTGCACTCATAATTGTTGAGTAGATGAATGACTAGAGTATTTGGATAAGTAAGTGAATGTAAAAAAAAAAGTGAACTGTAAAAGACACCCTGATATTTGCATGTTAAGCCTTTTATATTGTAATGATTAAACCAAAAGTGAAAAAAATGATAGAGTCTTGGGACCAGATAGGAAAAATATCAGGGACCCTGATGGTGAATTTGACGTTGCCATTTTAGGATGACTAATGTAGGGAGAGAAAAAGGATGGAGTATGGCGTATGGGGTCTCTTCCCACTCCCTCCTCCACCACAGTTTAACTCCCCTCCCCATCTTTGCCTATAAAATTAGTACTTTTTTGTTGTTCACAAACAGCCCATGTCCCATCTCACCAGTATCTTTGAAGACCTAAGGCAAAGGTCAACTACCATCAGCCCATGGAGGACGTTTCCCACAGACATCTTTGTTTGGCCATATTGTGCTTTAAAACAGTGTGAACTGCAGTAAAGGATATGGAGTAACCAAGGATAACTCTGAAATACGTGGTGTGAGCAATTAGATGAACATTGGTGCCATTTGCCAAGATTGGGAAGATAGCTGCTGGGTAGGGACTTTTTTTTGCAGGGTATGGGAGGGAAGATGTTGATGGGAGCAAAAAGACCTGTATGGGTCCTGTTGAATTTGGGATGCTTTTTGAGCATCCAATGACAGTATAAAACAGATAGCTGGTAGCAGGAATCTGGAGCTCAGAGGAGAGCTCGGAGATGCAAGTGACTGTAAAATATCTCCTTCATAATGGACATCTAATCACGTCACACTAGATCAAACTTGCATGGGAAGATTGTGAAAATCTGTATGAAATGCCTTGAGTCCATGTCTTGTGAAAGTCTGTACTTGTTGCTAAGCAAGTATTAGGACATGTCTGTGGTCACCTGGAAGGCATCCAGCATGTGCCCTTGTGTTGAACAAATTTGACAAAACATCTGGAAAACAAAAATCAAGCCAGAGTCATGTGATTTACAGTGACTTATCTACCTAAAAAAATAAATTTTCTAATATAGACTTGAAAATATGAATTCATTGATGACATTTAGAAATCAAGAGATTTCACATGAAATTTTGGCTCTCTGACTGTCTTGGAAATGCTCTGGCCACACTGGGCAGAGCCTAGATGGTAATGGCTGTCTGGAGCTACATACAGCGCCCCCTTGAGACTGGGCATGACTGTTGCTCAGTACAGCAAGCTCGTCCCCATCCCAACCCCAGTTCACGTCACTGGTTTGTACCCCAGCCTGGTTCCTGCAGCCCTCACTGGGAGCTTCTGGCCACTTCCTCCATCCACTCCCAACCCACAGATCATGCCTCTGCCCAAAGCCCGTGACACAACAGTCTGTTTTCTGACATGTTCGATGTTTGTTTAGTTAGGACAATTTGGTATCTGGTGTCCTAGACTGCATCCCTCTCCCTTCTCATTAGCCCCAAGCAAGACATTAGAAAGCATCTTCCTCATTAATAGGGCAATTACTCTGGTTGAAAGACCACCTGTTGATGAGGGTAGGAATTAATGCTGTTTGCAATTGACAGTTTCCAACATGAAATTAGAAAGATTAAAACTAGTAATTACTCTCACTTAAGATAGTTGAGGTGGTTTTCTTCCAAAGGGTGAAAGCGATTGAAAAGGAAGAGAATTTCCAAGTTCCTCAAATAGGTGGGTTTTTTTGTGGGATTAATTTAGAAGTAAAAGCAATGCTTTTAATCATGAAGGGTCAGTTCAATTTGAGTTTGGCAGGTTAATGGGCCCAGCAGCAAAAGACCTGATGACCTACCTGGTGAGTTTAGGGCCAACTGGATTTCAAATGTGGCCCAGGAAGTCTAGGCAAGTCACATCCATTGGTGCAGAGAAGGCTATGGGATTGCTGTCCCTGATCTTCGCTGCTGCTTTCTTGGGAAGTTGAGGACTTAGCAGGCTGGTGCAGTGCGAACACAGAACCACAAGCCTAACGCTGCCACCAGCTGGTTTCATGATCTTGGGCAAGTCATTTCCCCTGTCTGCGTCCTACTTTCCTCATCTAAAAACAGCAATTTGACACTGTTCCTAGCTTTACTATTCTGTGATCTTGGCGAAGGTAGCATGAATTTTCCAACCACGTTCTACAAAGAAGTGGAATTTCAGCGGGTTTCCTGTGTATTTCAGCGGGATTAGCTGTCCCAGGGCCAGACAGGCTATTGCAACTGTAGGGCAAACACAGACAACCTGGAGCCCCCCAGGGCGTCTCCCACGTGATACCATCTCCCATCACTGGGCCTCGTGCTTCTGGACACTCATCCACTTCACCCAAGCAAATCACCCCAAAGAAGAGAGAGAAGAGAGACTTCGCCCACCATGCCCACATCGAAGGGATTTTCCTTTTATATGATTAGGCAGGAGCAATTTTTTTAAGAATCCCAGCCTTCTAAGAAGGACTGGCCTGCTCTAAGGCACTAACCGACACGTGATTAATGTCCAAGGACCAGTGTTAGCAAGAGCTAGTTATAGTCAGAGAAGGATTCAAATTAAAAGTTTAAATTAGGTTAGCTTTTTTGATGTTCACAATTTTATACACATAGTGAAAAAGAAAACCAAAAACCAAAACACCCACCCAACTGTTATAACGATAAATGATCCGGAGAGCCCTATCGTTATTTTATACTTAGAGAATGCTCCTTATCACATTGGGGGAGGGTGTGATGTGCAGGCATCTTCATCAGTTCTTTTCCACACATTTAAGGAAATATTGAGACTTTGAAGAGTTGTGGCAACTGCGAGTAATTCACTGACTAAGCCCAGACATACCATACACTGTGAGCCAGCGTCAGCTCCCTGTCATTTTAATCAGACAGGCAGATGGCAAATGGATGGTGGAAGATTATATTTCAATAATAACTAATACATTTAGCATAATCCCATATCATATAAAAGATGCAATTTTGTTTCCACAGTGAAAGCCTTCAGAATCTTTTTCCAGGTCACAAATGAGGTTCCATTAAATAGCTTTTTTTTTTGAAGGTTTGCTGCTGTTCTGCTGACCGATTGTTATAATTTTGGAGAGTCAGCCTTCATATAACAATAAATTATAAAATATAGCAGCAAAGATTAAGTTAAAGAAACAGTTTAGTTGGGACCTAATAACCCTTTTAGAATGAGAAGAACATTATGTCCCCAAAGCGAAGTCTCCAGGACAGGTCACTGAGCTCACACTGTACCTCCAAACGACACTATTTAGTCAACAATCTTCAACAAGTATTTATTGGGCACCTACTTTGGCCACATACTGCCCTAAGTTCCAGGGATACACAGGGAACAAAACAGATGAAAATAACCCTTGTAAAGCCTATATTCCAGTGGGAGAGACAGATAGTAAAAAGATAAATCAGTTAAATATATGCTAGAGAGTATGAAGTGGTAAGGAGACAAAATTAGAGAATGAAGAGAAGATGCGTGAGGAGTTCCCACAGCAGGGCCAATCCAGCTCCATTGAAAAGATGGAAGCAAGGCAGCCAGCCACATGGGTATCAGGGGGGCAGTGGGAGTGTGTTCTAAGCAAAGGGAACAGCAAATGCAAAGGGAGGGAGAAACAATGAGCCCGTGAATCTCAAGGTTCATTGGCCCATGATCTTGCCTTTCAGCTGCAGCACCTGGCAGCCTACAGTCTTTCCAGGAGGAGGAGTTAACCTCCAGCTCTGATTGTCCTCGGTCACCAAGTTTAATCATATTCTCAGTCTTTGTGCCAATTGCAGTGGCACACACCAGTTATTTCACTGGCTTCCTGTGTCAATCTGCCAGCGGACCCCTCGTTGTTAGGATAGCCTGCGCTTGGGGTCATCGCCGTTTAATAGAGCAGCCGCTGGCTGCCTCATAACTATTCATCATGAGCAGAAGGAACTAGCTCACGCTGCTATTTTTGGCGCAAGGACAAGCTCAGGTCCCCAGTGAAGTTTCTAAACAGATCTTTCAGTTATTCACAGAGGAGTAGTTCCCCATATGTTTTTGGAGAAATAGACTTGTCTAAGCATGACATGGCTGCAGCCCCCTAAGTAACCAAAACGCTCCTCATTCGCGTATTTGAATCTTTGCTTTTTTTCTTAAACACAAATAAAGTGAGAACTTATTAGTAATTGAAAAGAGTATATAGACCGTCAGAAAAATTCAGGCCAAAACGTTTGACTTTGGGCTTTGTGTAATTACTATGATCTAGCTGCCTAACCCAGTTACTCATCTGTGGAGCAAGAAATCTGGTTCAAGATCAAGTCCTGAGTGGGAACACCTTTCTGAAGGTGTTGTTTTCATGAGTTGTTTTGGTTACACTCAGTGAAGGAAGGACCATTATAAAATATTCAGAATATTAACTCAGACATGAGCATGAAAATGTCTACGGGGTTCTTGAGCAAACTCGACCTTCAGATTATTAACGTTTCTTCAGCCACAAGGTTCAAGAATGGGCAAGTCCTCATTGACAAGGAAGGATCTGGGACTCCTAGGGGATGTTAGAGCGAAAAGCATTTGAGCTGTAGTGTGGACGCCCCATTTCTTGTTCTCTGTGAAAAGTAACTAGCAGAGGGGTAACTCATTGAGTGAACTCGGGCTCCAGAAATCTTCCTCAAAACAGATTTTGATGATTGAGCTGGATTTACGAATGCTGTAAATTATCACATTGATTGAATTACCTGAAGGACTGCTGCTTCTTAGAGGGTGTTTCAGTAACCATTATTTTAATCGACTCAATTCTTCTAATTCTGTAAAGACCAAACAACCATTCTTCTGATATGGGTTACTAATTACAGCCTTTATCGATTTTTTTGTATTTTTGTGCAACCTGCAGATTTTTTTTACTACAGGCTATAACTGAATTTGATTATACCATACAGTTTTACTACTTATTTTCGTTTACTTTTAGAAGACAGCTCACTCTAAGATCATTTTCTGGTACACAAATTTTGAAATAAAATTCTTATTGTAATTGTTTTATTTTTCTATTCTAAGATGTAATGTCGGTTAGGAAAACTAAACTATTGTCAGGAAAGCTAGCAAGGTTTATGATTTGTTACTAGAACAAAAATAAAATGACACCAGATATAGATACAAATCCATTAGTAAAAGCCCCATCCAATGACCAGCCGGTGCACACGCTTCCTCCCTTTCCATCATTGGGATAGCTTATATCTGACAAATGAAACTGTTCTTGGTTTAAAAATTGATTTTTTGTTTCACTTAGCTTTTACTCAGGAAATGAGAAATTCCGAAGGTTCTATTGATATTGAACCAATCTCTATTGACAATTTGTATTTCTGAACCTCACAATTGACTGCTGAAATTTAATATTAATAAATATCATTTGAATGAAGGAAAAAATCTCCAGTCATGGCCTTTTCCCCCCACACACAAGCATTCACATAATTAGATAATAAACCAAGTTGATGTGCAAGCCTATGTTGGCATAACGTAACACTGGACTGTGTTTGTTAATGCATCCCCCCTTATTTTATTCCAGTAAGAATACCCGGACTTCGGATACCTTGAGCAAGCAACAACAAACCCTGAGAATGCACATTGACATACCCAGGGCCCAGCTTCTGATTGAAGAGAGAGACACAATGGAGACCATCGGTAAGGTGCCTGTTTGCCGCTTTACACAATGTGGCTGCTGCAGCTCTGCCCGCTCAGCCCAAACCCCATTAGATATGGGAACGTCTTGGATGCTACCTGAGCAAGAAGTTAGAAGATAGAGAATTGTTATTGAGGAAAATAATAAGTGCCAGCACATATAGGGGAAAATGAACTTATATATATCTGACAGGTCACCTGAGACAGGAGTTCCCCAAATCTGACCCATGTTGGGTCTTTCTTGGAGAGGTTATTGGCGCTGCTCCAAAGAATGAACACCTGGAATCAAATAAACCTAGAAGGACCCCATGCCAAAGCTACATCTTGGAAATTGACTTTATCCTCTCCTCGTCAACTCCAATAAGCCCGTCATGAAAGAAAACATTTGAACTCTACTTAACACTGCACAAACAAGTGTCTTTGCACCATCCCCCAGCACCCCATAAACAGCCTGGAACGGTTTCCTCCCCAGCGCATTGGGAAACACCCAGCTCCCTTATTTCACAACTGCCAAACAGACACCTGGAGGGAGGGCTTCTGTGGCTTGTTCACCCAGAAGCCTGGTGTCTCGACTCCTTCTGGGCTCTTTCCACTGGAAGCCCACTGTCCCACACCATATTCCTAGATAGTTCTATTTATTCCAGAATCGGAGGCTTTATATTCTCATGCAATAATGATCAGAAGAATAGCTAACATTTATTGAGAGCTCTCTAAATGTCACGTACTTTTGTAAGCTCCCTATGTGAAATCTTTAATTCAACCCTCCCAAACAACATAGGAAAAAGGCACTTCTTTGTAACTGGGCCGCCAAGAGGGTCCGTCACTTGCAGGTCTCACAGACAGTTAGGAGCAGAGCCAGGAAGGGCCCCTGCTCGGCCGCCTGCTTCTCCTCAGGTGACTGGCTGTCGCCACCTGCTTCCGTATTAAAGGCTACTTCCCAGAATGCCTCACTTTAGAAGTACCACTGAGAATTCCAGTACCCATGGAAACAGACTCTGAGGGAGGCTGCCGCGGCTGCGTCTTTTCAAACTTCGCTCTGTGTTTGTTCTGGAAGGTGTTTGCTAGCACTTGGTCCCATGGTAATCCTTTTCTGTGATTTGGCTAAAACTACCCAACTCCTGGCATGTACCCTAGCTCCCTCCTGCCCGGAAGGCAGTGGTAAATGGCCAGACTGGCAGAACATCTCCACTGCCCCTTGCCCCTGCCCTGCTTTTATTATGTTCTAACAAAACAGCAAAGACAGCTTGACTTAATGGCTCCTGACTTCTAAGGCCTGGGCTGCCCTTGCTGGATTCAAGGTTGCTCCAGGCATAGCAGCACTTAGAGAAGGTCTGTCGAGTCCAGTGTGGCCCTGGACCAACCAGCTTCCATTAAATACCACCCATGTTGTATGAGGGTGCTCTACCCATCCTAAAATACACAGGGTTTTATTAGCCTGCTTGCATCAGGACAAGGCACTCTTTCGTTTTTGGTTATCTTTTCTTTTCAGTGTATCTGGAATCTCTCTTATTGAACTCAATAGATTGGATATTAAAACTAAAATCTCCTTGGAAACATCAGTTCCAAAATCAAAATGTAATTCCTTTGGCCTTTTGGTTCAGATATTTGCTAAATTTTTCTCACTGGACTTGTCAATAGCTTTACTTATGGCTGTTAAAATAGATAGCCAGGTGGATCCTGGGAGTGGTACATTGCTTTTCAATGGCTAGTCATTGCCGGCCTCAAACCAGAGGAAGGTCTGCTCATCATTTCTGTAAGTAATAATGACCCTTAGCCAGAGATGCATCGCATTCCTTACAGGATCATCTATCACCAAGAGTCATTGACCTGCTGGTGATGCCTGACAGTTGGTCGATGGCATTTTCTAATTATTGGGGAAGTAAAAATGTGATGCTGTAAAATGCTCTGGGCTCTGACTATGAGAATCCAATATGAGAGGGCCATTAATTTCTAGCCGGAATGAATGGTTAACCTCACAAACTGACAGACACCTGAAATTCCCATTAAAACTTTGTAACCTAGCCCTGTGAATATCTGGTTTGCTCTTAGCGGGGCCACATGTTAGAAACTGCAACACACCAGTATTATTAATGAAACTCCAATGTAGATGTCAGGCCTCTGAGGCCAGGTCCAGTTGTAAGAACCTGTCTCTGTAGAAAGACAGCCATATTTGAGGGTCAAGTGCAGGCTGGGGTGCCGGCCCCCCAAGCTGAGCCCTGGCTTCTGCTACAGTGTCAACCTGTGCTGCACCACACCCTGGGATGCCAGCAGACATCTTGGCAGTGTTTCCTCTATTGCTCTGCCAAGAAATTTTATTCTGACTTCAAGAAGCTTTCCTTTCCTGCCAGAGCCTGAGGAATTGGATTTTGTAAGGTTCGTTCTGTTCAGAGCCTTTTTTGGGCACAGAAGTCTCGCTGTGTTGTTTATGACTTTCACATTACCGTTCCGTGTCAAGGCACGCTGTAGCATGGTCCTGGCTGACTGATAAGCTCATATGAACATCGTCCTGGGCTGCAATGCTTGAAAATTTATGAAAAATCCGTATCTTAACGGAAGTTTCCCTTGGAGTAAAAAAGCTCTTAAGAAAATGTGAAAAGTATCACAACAAAGTAATGAAAATCTTGAGACAATGAAATAATGACACACAGCTCAACCAACCGCTCCTTCTCCAAGCACTAAAATGCTCCTAATTCATCGGAGGCCAGGTTCCTGCTTCTCTAACCTTTAAGTGCCTACGCTAATAGGACTTTGGAAATCTGACAAGTGAGTCATTTTGAGCAGTCAATTAAAGGATGTTCTAGAGTAATTAGAGCTCAGAAAAGGTGGGAAGAAAAAGAACATACCTCCAAAACTCTAAAATAGAAGAATTGCTATGCTCCGAAGACTGACCCTTCTCTCCTCCCCACCCCCCGACCCCAAACATTTGCCAAGTCCAGTCTGAGGGTCACCCCCAGTGTAGACAACTGCAGTGGAGTTTTTCCAGTTCTGCAAACAGAGCTTGTTTCCAATGGCAGCCCCATCGTTGGGTGGTGATGACGTGGCTGGCCATGTCTCAGATGAGCTTTTAACAAACACATATATCCAAAACCCTATTAAATGGACGGCTGTAACAGGCCTCCCCAAATCAATGTTTGCTTAATGAGAAGAAACCAAGCCCCAAGGGAGACGAGCGACTTTTCTCTTCGATCCCTCTCTTTAACTCAGGCCCCGGAGTCAACCCCTAAGGATAATTTTCTCTTTTTGGCATTCTAGAGTAATTCTAATGCAGTGCTTGAATTTTTAGTTGTTTTTGCTGCTATTGATGAGGTTATTATTATTGTTGCTATTAATAATAACTCAAGTACCTATGAGAAAAAAGGCCAGAGAGTCATTTAAAGGGGGCTATAAACGTGTTTGGCTTTCTGTGTCCTCGCTGTGCTATAGATGATCGCTCGACGGTTCTGTTGACGGATGCTGACTTTGGAGAGGCAGCTAAACAGAAGTCCCTGACAGTCACACACACGGTCCACTACCAATCAGTGTCGCAGGCCACCGGACCCTTAGTGGACGTTTCGGACGCTCGGCCGGGAACGAGTGAGTGGTCAAACATCACTTAAACTGTATAGATGTTGTCGGTGCAGAGAACGCCTTAATGCTCTGTTCTGATGAAAGGGAAATGTGGGGCTTTTCAGCCCTATGCCTAAGAAACAAACAGGTGTGATAACATCTGTAATTGGGACATTGAGTTTCTCTTGTTTGATTTCAGCTGTTATTAAAATTGTGTCAGTTGAAGCCAATAACTCTTGGTATTGGTTTACTACGAAAGCACTAGAAATTTCGGGTCAAGTTAATTTTTTTAATTTACACAACATAGGAAAAAGGGAAGTTAATTAATATTAGCGTGTATCTACTCTATGCCAGGATTGGGATAGAAAGATGATATCGTGTCTGTTATCTGCGCAAGAACCCTGCAAAGTGCCTACTTATAATGCAGATGTTACAGCGCCTATTCTACAGATGAGAAAACAGAGTGTGAAAGCAGTTAGGTAAACAGCCCAAAGTTCTCCGCATAACACGTAGTGAAACCACAATTTAGCTGTAGATCTGTCTGTCCTCAAAGCTTATGCTTTTCTCCTGAACACACTGTTTGAGAAAAATTATAATTCTGGTTAATCTGGGTATTATGTTTGGTTTAGTTAATAATATTTGCATCCATGATATATGGAAATTAATTACTGCAATGAAATTAAATCTCTGAATAAGTATCTAGAGCTTATTAATTAGATAGTCTTGTTCCTTCCTAATTGAAATTGTTCCTAAATCTCTTTAAAGACTGAGAAATTGATGTCCCGATTATTGTCTTTTTGGATGCTTTGATGTGCAACTCTTAAATCCCTAATCACTCTCTTTGCAAAAATTTACATTCTTAGGGTAGAGTGTTGTAATGGGAAAAATAAATATTATACTATTAAAGGCTATTCTTCATAATTTCTGACTTCTAAGGCATTTGTGAAATGCACTGAACTTCATGAAGCAAACTTGTTGGTTCCTAAATAAATCTGTTAAAAACAGTTTTCCTATTATTTACATTGTAATATGCAAGAAAACAGTTTTAACAGTTATTGAAATTCATTTGAGAAATTGTTTTCAAGAATATGCTAAAGAAGTCTTTTATTTCTCCCTTCTGTCTAACCTCACCCTCTTCCTTCTTTGATGGCATTAGCACATTCTGAAGACGTGAATGGGGCATGAGTGAGAATTAGCTTTGTGAAGGGGTGTGTATGGACGAGGGCCTTGCTCTTAAAAACTGTCTCAAGGTCCTTGAGATTCTCTCCAGCTATTGGCTTTCCTGTTGTGTTGTGTTCTGGCTGGTCCTGCTTCTGGCCACATCAGGATACTGCCATGATGGGTTTCCGAGCCACGTATTGCTGTTAAATCAGGGAAAGATTATAGACCCCAGGGGACTTAGATCGATGGATCCTTGACTTCAATATTCCTTTGTCCCACTCAGCATGGAAGTTAACAGAGGCATTAGCAGGAAAGAGACGGAGAACGGAAACAGTTGCCCCAGCTGGCGTTCCCAACCTTTGGTGTGCGTCAGAATCAACCGTGCTTGTTTAAAATACTCACTCCAGGGTCTACCCCAGAGATTCTGATCCACTTCGTCTCGGGCAGGGCCCAGGAATCTGTATTGTAACAGACGTCCTGGATGATTCTCATGCTGGTTGTCTGGAACCCTCACTGAGAAACACTTCCCCAAATGTTAGACACGTGTCACATAGAAGCCAGGAAGAAGTGTTCTTCGTATCCCTGCCCTTTTAGTAAATCGGTGCAGGCTCCCTCAAGCTCACCACGCTACAGCACATCAATTCTTTCTGCCAGGTAAAAAGAACACGCATTTCCACCTCCCTTTAATGTTCCACAAACAAAGAAACACACAAAGTCTAGTCATAAATAGTCAAGACAAGTCGGGAGAGGAGACAGTGAAAGTAAAGCACTGGGAAACTTCCAATTGCATGATCAGTCCCAGAATAAAAGTTGATTTGATGACATTCAACATATCAACAGACATACATCTCAGTCACAAGTAGAAATTGTAGCCAGTGAGAGGTGCATGGCAGGTAGAAGGCACACCAGAGGGACATGTCTGCGTCTCCCATGGCTATAACATTGTAAGCATGTTTGGAAAGCTTTAAGAATTCGTTCATTCTGGCTCAAACATATTTGTTAAGGTTTTACTTTACATACGGCCCAGTGCTGGATGATAGGGATCCATTGTAAGATGCAAAAAGACATTCAGTTCATCTTAGTGGAGGAAGTCAGACGTTTTAAACAAGGAGCTAAGTTATCTTTTGTTTGTCAATAAGTACTAGGAAAAAATAGAACACGATCATCTGATGGTGAGTCAGTGGGAGTGTGGGGAGAGTGAAAGGGGCTACCTCGGATCTGAGTCTTTGGGGAAGACCTCCACTGAGGAGAAGCCACAAACCAAGATCTGAGTCACAGGCAGGAGCCACCTGGCAGGCAGAGGGAAGAGGAGGGAACAGCTCCTAGGGCATGTTGCAGACAGAATCAGGACTGGAATGCAGGGAGCGACAAGGAAGGTGGCAAAGGATGAGCCAGAGAAACAGCCGCCCTGATTTGTAGGGCCTCCTAGGGCAGTGTCATGTGTTTGCATTTCGTTCTGAGAGCGCTGGGATGTTCTCCCAGGGGTTTCTGCCTGATGATCACATCCCATTGAACCAACTACAGCTTATAGAATAATACTTCTCTCATTTGGGCTAAAGTTCGTTAAATAATGTTTACAAATATTAGACAGATCTACTCAAATTCATGCATCAGCCTCTAGTTCCAAAAAAAAAAAATAGTTATTCATTTAGCATCTGCAGAACATTCTCTATAGTAAAAGATCTTTGGGATCATTTTTCATTAAGTATTTCCCCAAAACCACATTGTGAGGGACTTAGAGTATTTCATTTTTAATTTGGAAGTAAAAACAGTGAGTGACAGGCCCCCAGTGGATTACTGCAGGAATCTGAAGCCGCGAGCTTTCTGAAGCCCAGACCCCCGCTTGCTTCTTGTACCCCACAACTTGCCACCCCGGTGTCATCTCAGTCCCCTGGAGCAGATTCTTCTCACTGTGGCCTGGCATATTTGCAAACATTCATTTAAAGTCTATTTCCTCAACCACAAGACGTTATTGTTCTAATTATCTCAGGACTATGCTCTCATTGTAGGAAGTCTTCAGTTTGAAGAACATATAAAATATGTCCTTTGCACACTGGAATGACTGCATCATAGAAGTTACATTCCTAAGTATTGTATTAGTTCCCCAAAGAACTGCAACAAATTCTTATTATGAGGATGGGAGAAACTGCAACGAGTTGCTATTTATCTCTTTCAGCCTGTGAAAACAAATGCGTTGGCTATGTCTCCAGCTCTCTTTACTCCCCATCTCTCCTGTGGGTTAGGATACACTTGCAAGTGGGAACTCTATTCATGTCACTATCCCCAGTTCCAGCCACAGGGTATATATAGCCATTCAGTATATATATTTAAATAGCTATCGACTGTCGAGTTCTGAAATCAGAGTAAAGGAGATGGAAAAGGAAGGATGTTTAGTATTTTAAACAGGACTTTGTCAATCCCTTTTTCCCTCTCTTTGTTCTCCATTTCCTGAGAAATCTAATCAGCTGGCTGTATGTACTTTGCCCTCACCATTTTAATACATACACAGTCTCCCCCCAGCACACTTTGCAGAGACTTACCGATGAGATCATTACCTAGGAGAATCGAAATCAATTTTTTTTACTTACAAAGTATGCAAGGATACAAGGGCATGTCAAGTGATAAATATTAGCCTTGACCTGTTTTGGGTTTTTCTTGGCATATTTATTGGAGTGATCCATCCATTTGTCATTCATTCATTCATGCAAAGAGCATTAACCAAGCAGCCCTGATATATGTAGGCATACTCTGGGAAATGAATAGGACAGAGCTTACTGCCTCACTAGCTCTACCATTCAGCTCCTTTCTGCATCACAGGCACTCTCCAGAATCCAGTTTTGTGGATTTTAATGGGTATTTTTCTACCAAACCTTTTCTGTTCTAAGTTGAGTTTCTAGCCTTCCTGGTCCATCAGATCTCTGGATGCCGTCTTCGCAATAAACAGGAGGTGCTCCATCCCTTGCCAAGTGTTTGTCACTCGGGAATCACTGGCTGGAGCCTGAGATCTGTTGAGTCCTCCCATGTTCCGTAGCACACTAGCCCGTTAATCTCACACAGTCTCACAATGGCTCTAAAGGTGGGTGATGTTGTCAACCCAGTCTCAGAGACGAGGGAAATGGGCACAGCCAGTGAGTAATGAAACTGCATCAAACTCAGGCAACTGAACTCTGCAGCCCCCACTCTCAACCCCTCCATGTTGCCATTAAGTTGAGCTGATGCTTCTTAAGGGAAATCTAGAGGCTAAATAGACTCATGTTTATATTAAATAAGAAGAGCTTACACCTGGGACTGAATCATTTTTGTTGAGACTTTGAAAAAACTGCACACTGTATCACTCAAGATGGTATTAGACATAATACCGGGAGAAAATGTCTGATGTGGGTGAGGAGTGTCCACTGTATGAGCCCTTGGTAAATATTTGTTCATTAAATAATAGGAACATTCAGGCCCACCAGTTTCATCCTCCCTATGAGACAACTGGTAAATTCACCATCTAAAGCTGAGGCCTCAGCATCTACAAGATATGAAAACTGATAGCAGGGAATGAAAGCAGATTAATACCACGATCACAAAACACATGACATGTTTTATAACCCTATTATCCGCAAAATCCTCTCTTATCCCAAATTCAAGATAATTAAAATAATTTGATTCAATGGGCAGAAGCTTAATTCAGGTTCAGACCCAGAGTTGAAAGGCCAAGAGTTATTTATATCACTTACTCCCTAAATCATTGACTGTTTAGAAAGCACGATGCCTTATCACTAAGTTTTATTTATATTAGCATGTTGAGGAACCAGATTAAATACTTTCCATGCAGGGGCAGTAAATCTCAACGTGTATTTGGTTGGTAGATTAGCTAGTAAGATCTACCAAGGAAGCTACGGGGTGGAATCAGGGTAAAATTTTTGTTTTCGTTTCTATCGCAGGAGCAATCCTACAGAAGAGTTCAGTTCAGGTACAAAACAGCTCCAAAAACCTGGTTATTAAAAAAAGGTGTCAACTACCCCAGTATTCTACCTACTGAGACAATTTTGCCGCTAGGATGCTTGCTTAGAGCAGAAAAGAATTGCAGGCTGTGGTTCAAGGAAAGTGATATCATGACCTATATTTCCAACATTATCAGGCCACGGCTAAAACTGTCCTCATCTAGAAAAAAGGGATAATGAACAAAATTAAGTTAAAAGGAGTTCTGACTTTGAGTAGAGGCTGACGTGTGCACCTTGACCATGGAGCTTTCCAAATAGGGTGATCGCAGCGAGAGAAGGGGCTATGGGCGTAGAGGGCTCTGCCTCACCAGTGGTGGGTGAGCTCGACAGGAGGAAATGCAGATGACGGTTTGAGGGGAGTTGAGGAAATTGTGCCCTCTAAGTAGGACCATCCAACAGACCCCATCCCCCTACAAGCATCCATGCCAGGAATAGACTGATCCACAGCTCTAGTTGCAAGAAACTTAAAGAAGAATAAAAATGAGAACCCTCAAAATTTATGTAAGGGACTGGGTAATTTTCTGGAAAAGATTCATTAGCATTTAAATAACAAGCTCCATTTATTTGAGCTCCACTTATCAAGTCAATAGTGCCTGGAAGACATTTAGCCTCCTACCCATGAGAATGTTTGTCTATCCTTTGAGGACCTCTCACCCAGCGTTTCAGTGGAGACACACAATTATCATTCATACCTTGCTGTCCAGAGAGCTTGTTGCTCCAGTGTAACTCATTTACATTCTAATCAAGGCAAAAAAAAATCTTCCAATAAAGTCTTCCGTGAAATTTTGCAAGTAAGGGATGAAATGTGTCTTAAAATCAATGCCCCGGAGAAGATGCACCAAGATGGAGCATTTTGATGACCCAAGAAATCTTAAAATATGTTGATTTGGCTGCCGTCTTAATGCTTCTCTCTGGCATTGTAGAATGATGGATTAGGTTCAAAGTCCAGTAACCAGAAACTGCAAAGAGGAGAATCCTCCATTTGAAAAGAAAGTCATTTCACAACTTTCAAGTGTCTGCCTCCCACGACTTAATGTGGAATTATGAATGAGCCAGTGTCATGCAGACACCGTACTAGAAGACTGAGATGTCCAGGTTGAGGACACGTGTGGTCCAGTGATGGACAATCTCTGAACTGAAAGGCAGAGGCTCCATTTTCATCACTTAACAGCTGTGTCCCTTCTCCTCGCTGAGCTTCCTTTGCCTCATCCATAAAGTGACACTGGGCTGTACGTATCAATCCAGGGAACAGTGTGTACCGGGGATTATAGCAGGCTGTATGGGTGGATGCAAAGATGCACAGCCTCGACCCTACTCTGGAGGGTTCATGAGAAAACATAAATAAGTCAGTGTAATAATGGCACAGGTTGGCCCTCTTGGTTTTGTTTTTCTGAAGCTGCTCCATTAGTGCTGAGCAGTGGAGAGAGACTGCTGGGTTTGGTAGTGGCCAGACCATTTTGAAATAGAACCGCATAAAATCCCTCTTTGAAAAGCAAAGAATTCACAGATCCAGACACTCAGGAAACCTTTGCTCTCCACGTTGGGTAATCCAAGTCTTTGTCAAAGTTCAGACAAATCCATTGACGAGATATGCTACCATATGCGAACATCTAAGACAGAGTTACAAGAAAAAGCTATCGTCCCTCTGCTCTAGGAACTTGCAATTTAGTTGATGCATAAAATAGTCATGCTCAAGGCCATGAGTAAATAAAGACAATAAAACAGGAGACATGGGTTAGTTTCCTAGCACAGCTGTAGCGACATGCCACCAACTGGGTGGCTTCAAAGAACAGAAATTCATTGTTTCACAGTTCTGGAGGCTGGAAGTCCAAAATCAAGGTGTCAACAGGGCTATGCTCCCTCTGAAACCCCTTGGGGAGGGTCCTTCCTCACCTCTTCCTAACTTCCGGTGGTTGCTGACAATCTTGACATGCCTTGGCTTGTAGCTACCGTGCTTCAGCCCTGCCTCCATCGTCCCGTGGCCTTCTGCCCCCCTGTGCTTGTCTCCTTTTCTTATAATGACACAAGTCATGCTAGAATAAGGGCCCACCTTACTCCAGTCTGGCTTCATCTTAACTAAGTACATCTGCAATGACCCTATTTCCGAATAAGATCACGTTCGGAGGGCCTGGGGGTTGGAACACGGATATATCTTTTGTGGGGACAGGATTCAACTCATATCATCACCTCAAGGTAGGAGAACTGTAGAAAGGAAACCACGATAGAGCGTATTTGGCCAAGGTTCCTCCTTTTACAGAGGATGATGATTTTCAGAAAGTTTAAACGATATCCATCAGGTCATGAAACTATTAAGGGCCAAGAGCAAGACTCTAACCCATAACTCCTGAGTCCAAATCTCAAGTCCTTTCCCCCACAGGACTTTTTGAAATGCTTAAGTATCGCATGAATGTCTCAGGCCATAAGAGAAAGGAAATGAGTACTCTGGACGGGGCAATCAGGGAGGGCTTCCTGGAGGCATGATCCCTGCAGGGTGGGTCATAGGGCTGGGTTGGGAGAGCTGCACTCAGTGTCTTGATCATGACTCACCATACTCCTAGAGACAGAGACAGACGTTATTCTTGGCTCTTCACAGATCCCACCACCAGGAGGAATGCAAAGGCTGGGCCCACAGCGAGAAACCGGTACGCCAGCCAATGGACCCTCAACAGACCCCACCCCACCATTTCAGCACACACCCTCACCACAGACTGGAGGCTGCCAACGCCCAGGGCTGCGGGGTCAATGGACAAGGAGAGTGACAGTTACAGCGTCAGCCCCTCACAAGACACAGGTAGGGGCCTGCACACCTCCTCCTCCACCCCCAGGATGAGTGTAGCCCACACCCTGGGCTTCATGGGCCCCGACTCATTCTCTTTCAAGGTCGCTTTCAAACTGTTAGGCTGCTTTTCTAACAGGTACCAATACTGCGGTACGCATTGATGACATCCAGGGCCCAAGGAATTCTGCAAAAGAGCCAAAGGCGTCTATTTTGCACATATCCTGAATTGCAGACTCATGCTGCTGTCTCCTTTTATTCCTACCCCCACCGAGAGAAACATAGACATTTTTAAATCTTCACCCACATGATTGCAATAATTCCTGCTCATACTCTGAGGGCGTCTGACCCACTAGCATCTCCAGGATTAAGACACATGACAAGGTCGTGGCACCCTCTACCGGGAACCTCGGCTGATCCATCTGACAATTAAACAGGGGCTGATTATAAAGTAAGTCATCTAGCCTATGGCATCAGCCAGCAAGCTTTCACTTCTGAGAGAGACAGAGCCTAAGAATAGCACCGGGTTGCCCACCCCCCCCATCTTAAATTTTGAAAAGAAATTATATCTAAACCTAATAGCTGTAGGAAATTTTAATACTCATTTTCTTTTGTTCTGGAAGATACACTTAAAAATAGCGTTCCAAAGGTGGAGTGTCACCCTGTACATTTATTTTTGTGGCTGTTATTTCTCTTAGAAGAATCTCAGCTTTGCACAGAGGTGACTTCAGAACGTTTTAGTGGGCTTAAAATGCAGATTCCTTGGACCAAGATGCACCTTTTTTTGTCCTGGGGGTTTTCAAGTCCCGGTAAAGGGAGGTACACACAAAGGATGAGTCTAGCCATTGGGAACAGTTCTGCCCCTTGGCCAGTTTCCTTGCAAAGTCACGTCTTCATTTCGAACCATCATCACGGCTTCTGAGGCCAGAGGAGCTGAACTGCAGAGCTCCAATCATTCATGCCAATTACAGTCTACAGTACAGATCGATTTGCAAGTCAGAGCAGGGAAGGGGGAAACACCACAGCACATTTATACTGCATTCCCAATTATTTTCACTAAAAACAGAATTTTTTAAAGGGGATGCATTACTGATTAGTGGAAATGTCCCAGGCTGGGGGCATCTAACTACAGCGATTCAGTTGAAACAAAGTTCCCTGAGCCCACTTTGCTGAGGTTTGTGAAGCTGACCTCACAGCAACAAAGGCAGCAACAAAGGCAGTCCTCCGGCAAAGACCCAGGACTCCTGTGGGCTGTCCAGTGATCTGGAAGAAATCAGTGCAAACTCACAGTGATAATTCACCCGTCTTGTTTTCTCTTTCACACGGCGTAGATCGAGCGCGAAGCAGCATGGTCTCCACAGAAAGTGCCTCCTCCACTTACGAAGAACTGGCCAGGGCCTATGAGCATGCCAAGATGGAAGAACAATTGAGGCACGCCAAGTTCACCATCACAGAGTGCTTCATATCGGACACATCATCTGAACAGTTGACGGCAGGGACAAATGAGTACACAGACAGTCTGACCTCCAGCACCCCTTCAGAATCGGGGATCTGCAGATTCACTGCATCTCCCCCCAAACCTCAGGATGGAGGACGCGTGATGAACATGGCGGTTCCAAAGGCACATCGGCCAGGTGAGAGAGGACCCATGTGGACCGTTGTCGAGGAAAGCTCGTCTTCCTCGTTCACACTCGTCTACGATGAAAGCCCTTCTTGGTGTTTAGACTGGCTGTTCCGTATATTGATTGCTGCATAATGAGCCACTCCAAAGTTTATTGCCTTAAAACAACAGCAATCATGTCTTTTGTTTATGAATCCGAAATCTAGTCAAGGCTTGGTGGGGAAAGCTCATCTCTGTTCCAGCAATGTCAGCTGGAGGGGCTCAGTTAAGGCTGGAGGACCCTCTTCGAAAATGCTCGCTCACCTGGTGAGTTGGTGCTGGCCGTGTCCTCCCTATAGAGGTTTCTTCACAAGGTGACTTGGGCTTCCTCATGTCATGGTGGCTCCATTCTAAGAGCCAGTGTCCCAAGAGACAGACAGTGGAAATTGCCAGTTTCTTAAGGTTGGGTCTAGAAAATTACATATCACTTCTGCCATATCTATTGTTCAAGCAGTGGCAGAGTCCAAGGAGCTCAGATTCAAGAGAAGGAAACCTCCCCCCCACCCCCACCACCACCACTTGATGAGAGGAGTATCAAAATTATAGGGCTTATATTTTAAAACAGCTATGCTGAGGGCTTTCAAAAGGAGAGGGATCTCACCAATGAGCCAATGCTTGGAACTTGACTTCACTGAGTTACCCAAAGTGAGACTAACTGGCTATTGCTAGGTCAGCTGGTAGTTTGGTCTTTGCCTGAACATGTGAGAATGGTCTGGGTTCGTGTGTGGGTGCTGTAAACTCTGCAGGGCCTGGCAGATCATGTGAGTGAGTGAAGAGGCCAGGGTGTGGGGTAAAACGGAGTAATGCGGGCATGGACAACTTAAGAATTCACCAACTTTCTAGAGGGAAAAGGCTCTAACAAGCTCCTGCCAACGGGTCCCAAGTGGAAATGGGGGCCTAGTATGAGGGAGTTTCTCAAGAAAATCCAGAAATCTTGACTGTATGGAGAGTCACAGTTTTTTTAAGTGTTGGCTCTGATATTTGCAAATCGTTGTAGCGGACAAATAAAACGCATTTTTAGACTGAATTCAAATCATGGCAGCTAGTTGTAGTTCTCATCAGAAAAACCGCTTTTCCTTTTTCATCCTCAAATAGCTGCCTGTAGACTTTCCTTCACGGACTGGCTTATCTGTTCTTATGGGATCCAGTTTTATTTCTCTTTTTCCCATTTTCTGAACCACTGTGCTAGTTCTATTTCAAACACTTATCTTCATTTTAAAATTATTGCAATTCCCTTGGGTTTTATGGCATAAGGCCCAGCTGAAATGAGCCTTATAAATGCATAAAAATATATAAAATAAGAAGTGCCTATCCAGCAACTAATCTTCCAGACTGAGTCAAGATTCATGCCAGCATACAATAAAGAATGATGGCTTCATTTATTTTCACTCTGTCTACATCCTCCGGGAGAAGACAAACGGTTATTTGTGGGTGTTTTTATTTCAAGGATTTTTTGTTGTTGGCATCTATTTGCAAGGCAAATGCAGGAAAATGTAAGATAAATGCTGTGACTTTTTGTGGATGAGGAAGACAGGAGAGGAGAAAATGAACCTGTGGGCGTATTGTTTAGCGTTGATTGGCTTTAGTTGCCCCATCTGCAAAATGGGCGTAACTCTGGTGCCAACACATGGGGTTTGTGTAAGACGTATGGAGGTAAAGCAGAGGTTAGCAGAGAACGTGTCATCGACATTCGTTGTTTCTGTTGTTGCCTTGTGATGCTGTCGTTAGAATTCCCACGGTGACTCCAATGGCAGTCTCCAGATGTGCTGTTGGCTGCGGTCTTCCTTCCCTCTTTTGTTCATTTTCCTGAAGTGGCCACTGACATCCTGGGAAGCATCCACCTCATTTATGTATCACCCAGTGAAGTACTTCATGCTTCCATCTAAGATCCACAGCCACCATCCCCCTAGCATATAAGGAGCTTCTGGATTAAATGATGGTCCTATTTGGGCAGACTTTGAACTAATTAAAGATTTGTTTCTTTTTGATGGCTTCTTGTTCATACTGTTGGATTAATATTGAAAAAGAGTTAAAACTTTTTTCATGACATTGTTGCCTGGATCCATCAGAGCAGTTGAAAGATCGTAACTAAGTTGCTGTTGTTTCAATATGCTATTGAGAATGAAATGATTGTATAACTTTAGATATGAAGACGTTTTTAAATTAATGGGAGTTCTAAAGTCCACAAACTTTGTTTCGTCCACGCTGGATGACTGTGTTATTATTGAACATCTGATATGCTTTTAGGAAAATGTTTCATCCTTCTGGAAGCCTTTCTGTTGCTCCTTTACAATGCAACTAAATTCAACATTGGGCACAGAACCCGAGGTTGCAGTTTCTTCTCCTGCTGACTAGAGGCTGTGTCAGAATTAGCAGTTCCTTGCGCTGTGTACCTGTGTTGCCGTGTACCTGTGTTCCCTCGTGATTCTAGATGGTATCAGTCAGTGTGTGTCTCTGGGGAGTCTTTCAAACCTCTGGATAGCTTTCTCCTCGCCATCAGTTCCTCTTCTTTTTTGATGATCTTTTTTTTTTTTTTCATTTATAATCCCAAGCTTTTCAACTCTGCACAAACCTGAATCAAGTTGAACGAACTTGGCCAGATCATGGCTGCAGAAACATAGGAAACATGTCTGTTGCCTTCGTATTTCTCTCCTAGTGTCTAGCAGATATCTGGCAGAACAGTGAGCGTTCAAGAAATACATTTAAATGACTTAATGATATTGAATATATACTCCTAACACTGTCTCACATATTGTAGGTGCTTAATAAATGTTATTGAATGAACAACTACATCATGGTTGTGATAATGACAAGACTAGCCAATTGGTTAAAATATTGCAATTATTAGAAATTATTAGTAAAACACAAGAGGACATTTAAGTCCACTCCATCTTCCAGCTTAACTTTAAACAAAGTGATTTATTTCCTATTCTTGCTCTAAGCAAGTCAAAAGAAAATCTCTTCTACAGATAAGGAGGAGATCCCCAAGAAATGTGGAAGGCTCATACAAGAGGCAAACATCAGAGTCTAGCTTTCGATTTTTAATAATACCTGAATTTTGAATTTTCTGCATTGTGGGACTTGTATATTTCAAATAAAATGCCCATTGTGTAATTGTTTTATTATGTTCCATAAGGGATGGCTATTTCTATCTTTTAAAACAAAAACAAACAAAACTCTCTGTTCCTCTGAGAAATAGCTGGAAAGTTCAACAGCTTCTCTTCCTCTCAGTCAGGGTAGCGTCAGTACTTTGGTTACAATACCTATTCTTGGTTTCGGGTAGCATCTTGAGCCAGTTTCTGACATTCTTGGATTACTGCTTCTTTATTCATGATGTTTATCCGATGCAATCAAGAGATGCTACTGCATGAAGCTACTTAAATCTATTTAAAGCTTCAAATGTGCAGCGTCATGCAGCTGACCCCACTAGCAGCAGGGGAAGCGTTGGCTCCTTCAGATCTCTGCACTTACCCTCTGGGGCCGCAGCCTTAAATGGACACACATCAGCCTGTGTCGTGATGAACACTGTTATGGTGTTCCAGCTGGAAATGACCACTGCCTGCCGCCAACTTGATGGTTCTCTGAATAACCAGTTATGCGAAGCAGTTTTTGAGTTTTCATTTTTTGATCCATTCATCCCATTCTTCATGCTCTCCTGGGTGTGTATTTGACCAAAAAGCTTGGAGAGTGAGAGGCAGGGCCCTTATCTGAAGGACAAGCCCACCTCTGCTCAGATCGTGCCCTCCTCCACTAAGGCTGGCCCTCTTGGTCTCCGTGTCATTTAGGTGCTGTTTTCCCCTCCGAAGGCTACATGGCTCTCATGTTGGCTCTTAAATCAAAATTAGACGCCAGAAATCTTCTCTGCCAAATAACCTCCTCCCCAGCCTCGCTCTTCCTGCATCATCTGAGAACTTGAGCTCTGCTCCTGGCTGGTCAACTGGCGCAGACTCCCGCCTCATGACCCAGGGCGTCACACTTCATTCCTCTCGGGGGGGGGTTCCCTCCTGCCCTTTCTCCTTTGGGTTGGGATGCTGGGGCCCCGTGCCTTGGGTTTGCATTCCTCCTCTTTTTCACATCATTCAAATTTAATTTAGAAATTTCTGTCATGAATGTTATTCCAAGAACTAGGGAAAGGGTCTCCTTTCAAGTACAAGTATCTTTGATGCCTACACATGCACATGTGTGTGTGCACAGGCATGCACACACATGCAAATACATGCAGACACACAGGAATGCACCTGTACACACACATGCATGCATACACACACAGGCATGCACCTGCACATGCACACTGTTGGTGTTGCTCTGGCCTTCACCCTTCCAGAGATGGGCCTGCTCCTTCCCTCCCAGCCTCTCTGCTTCCATTTCTTCCTTCAGTGTGTGTTTTTTGAGTGCCTACTCAATAACTGGCCCTGCTTTAGCAGCTGGGGATACAGCAGTAGAGAATATCCACAAAGACCCCACCTTGAAGGAGCTCACATCCCTGGGGGCAGACAGACACTAATCAAGTAAACAAATCACATAGTTTCAGATCATGAGCAGTGCTGGGAAGAGAAGTAAGTAGGAGAAGGAGATAGTCTGGCAGGGGCGTTTTATGGAGAGGATGGTCAGGGAAGGAAGGCCTCTTGGAGACAATGAGACCTGAGTTGAAATCTAAATGATGGATGAGGCAGAGGAAGTCCAGCAGAGATCCTCAGGGGACAGTGATCCAGGCAGAGGGAAGAGCAAAGATAAAGGCAGGAGACAGGAATGACCTTGGCATTCACTACCCACAGCAGGAGTTTCCTCTGAGCTGCCAAACTTACAAACTTTCAGACAGTCCCATAGAATTTCAAGTTAGAAGGACCCTGGGGCCTTTATCAACACCTCCGTACATTGCTATTCAGGCTTGTTCTGGGTAGATCTAAATATTCAGAAGTCCTCATTCTGGCTCCCTGCTAGAAAACCCAAATCTCTCTGATGTCCATTTGCATTTTTGTCTTCTTAAAGCCTCTCTTGTAATTTTAGTCTGATGTCCATTTGCATTTTTGTCTTCTTAAAGACTCTCGTGTAATTTTAGTCTGATGTCCCTTGGACACCTAAAGTGATGGTAGGGCTTGTTCTGAAGGTTCCCAAGCTTGGAACTCTAAGTCTGCTTGCCTTTTGCACCCACCTCCTCCCACTCTTGCCACTGGTTATGGATGCTCAAGCCCCCTTTCTGAGTGTTATTACTGATTTATTGTAGCTGCTTCTGTTGTGTGCATCCTCTGCCTCCTGGACTTGGATTCTCTTGTTCAAATTGCTTTTGCTCTGACTTCTGAGCCCCTTAGACAGCTCACTGTTTGGCTTGATAGGCTTATTTGGGTTCAGGTCTAGTTGTTGGGGAGCCCACGGGAGGTAGAAGTTGAGGAGGAGGGCTGTGCCTGATAGACCTGTGATGGAGAGGCAAGAGGGCCACCTGTGTCCTACTGAGTGACCAGAAGGAAGCTTCTAGATTCCAGTGCTGCACATGACAAGCAAAAAGGCTCTCCACAGTGACTGAAATTTCACTGCGTTTCCAAAAAGGGTCTGTCAGGACACAAATATATTGCACCCATTTATTCAACCCATATTTATTGAACAGCTTCTCTGTAAAAAGATACTGCATGAGGTATTATCCTAAGACACGAAAATGTCAATGTATTAAATCAACACTTCCCACAGTCTCCTTAGTTTATCAGAACAGCATGTAGTGTCATAGACAGCAGGTACTGAAGACACAAGACAGATAAATGAGGAGGTCCAAGAAACAAGGTGAAATCCAGCTTAGGAAGGCAGGCACCACCCCCTCCCACGCCCACACCCACACTCACGCACACAGACTACACACAGCCCAGTGAGATGTCATGATGAGCCAGGTCCAAGCTGAGGGTCCTGGGAATATAGAAAAACTAAGAAGCAGACAGCAAGACCATAGTCTGTCAGTGTGGTTCTGTGTGGATACAACTGGCACCAAGTTCTAATGCATCCTATACCCAAAGTGGAGAAGCAACAAGCCATAAATTCTGGTTACATAGTCAACCCCCTCGTGTTGATATCGCTTGTGTGGCTTCCCATGGCTCTCAGGATAAAGACCTAGGAGGCTGTGAGAGGTCAGCCCCGTCTTCCTCACCAGTCATGACCTCCCCTCTCTGGGCTCCAACTCTCTGGCCTCCTAAACCCCACAAACAAATATTTCCTCTGCCTGGAATCCTCTCATTTCCAGTTTAGCTCAGTCCTTCTGTGGGATGACTCAAGATGCACAGGGTTGTTGAGATGGGTCTGCCAGCTTCATGGCTGAGCAGATACAAGCCCCCAATGGGAGCTCCTCCTCGGTGGTCCCCAGTGTGTGGGTCCCTGTGGGTCTCACGTGGGAGCTGGAGCTGTCTTTGAACCTCACAGACCCTTCCTCACTGAGTGCTCCAAAATCCTGCTAATGAGTTCTGGGTTTGCCTAAATGCTGGGGGACATTTTCTAATCCTGCTTTTCTTCAGAACTACTTTATTTCAGAAGAATCATGAACAGCAACAAACTCTAAGCCCCACTTTATACCTCAGTGTAGTTTTCAAAGTCCACCGGGGAGTGGGGGATCACAATATCCATGAGCTCTTAAAAATGTATGAAGCCTCCGGAGTACAAGCCAAGAATGGTAATAGGATCCGTGTGCACGGACCTCTGCTATCAAGCGCACATTATTTATTTAGAGTTTTTCCTGGTTGCCGTTTGGGAGTGAAGATTCATTTTCCAGGAGAGGTTCGTTTACAAGTTTTCATTACCATACTGCAACATTAATGTTAAACTAAAAAAGTGTTAGATCTCGTCTGCCTCCAGTGTGGGCGGGCTGCACGCTCCCCTTTGTAACTTGCTCTTTGATGCCATAGTATCATTGGAAGGCTGATCTGTGTGGTTTTTACTGAAATTGCTAGAACTCCACGTAAGCATGCTTCACATCTTATTTTTGTGCCAACATCCAGCTCCATCCAAGCACAGATAGCGAACCTCGTTAGAAACTGATGAAAGTTCCTTTTCATGTGGCCCCGGAGGAGACTTAAGCCCCTAGGGACTCTGATTCACTTTCATCCTGTACGAATTTGTTGTGAAAGCATGTGTGTTTTCACAGTTGCCGACTAGTAAAGTCGTGCACAGGAAGGGGAGGAAGGCTATTGCATGTGCCTTGGAATTTTAGGTTCCCAGATATGCATTCATTTGTCCCATACTTATCCCTAAATTCCTGAGACAGACGCGCTTAACCAGTCTTCGCAGGTGAGATAGTTCAGAGCATAAGAAAGAATGTTTTAGACTTAAAGGTGCCCTTGGAAATTATTGTGCCCCCTTCACTTGACTAAAGACAGGGGTCACCAAAGTATGTAGAGAAAGAGGCAGGATTTCAACACAAAGTGCAGAACTCCTTGACTCATGCTCTTCCCTTTGTTCTAAGCTCCCACCTCATCAGGTCAAGTCAGAGAAAGACCTTCTGACCACTGTTCTGTCCAGCCCATCCCTGACTTTCTCCCATGAAGAACTGAAGCTGTAACTCCTTGTGGACTAGGGAGGTTGGGGAGCAGGATTCCTTATTCTGGTTGAATTGAGTGTTTTTTCAAGTGCAATTAAAGTAATAGAAGGATCCACTTGGAATCATGACCTTTGGCTATCTAAACTAAGATGTCTCAACAGTAGCACAATAAACACTTGAGACAAGATCATTCTTTGTGGTGTGGGCTGTCCTGTGTGTTGTAGGATGTTGAGCAGCATCCCTGGCCTCTGTACGATAGAAGCTAGTAGCAACCAGCACCCCCCCCCCCAATTGTGTTATCCAAAAAAGTTTTCAGATGTTGCCACATGCCCCCTGGGTGGGGGGAATCAACCTCAGTGAGGACCACTGATCTAAATGTTAGACCTTTCTCTTCTAGTGTGTGCGTGGCAAATGACAGGAACCGTAGTCTAAGAATAGATTCGTGGAATGCACATCCATTATAGATTTTCTGAATCGATTCATTCCTGTTCTGTTTCAGTATTGATTTTGCTATCCTTCTTCCAAAGCGAAAATGCATTCAAACTCCATGTGTGAGTCTGAATATATTGAGAAAGTTCAGGAAGTTTTGCTTTCCTGATAGGAAGGGGGAGTCTCCTGATTTTCAGCTAAGACAAGGCAGGTTTAAGTCAGGAACTTTCACACAGGCGGACTTGAAGGCCCCCTTGGTGGAGGATGGCAAGCTTTGAGCACGTATCTGCTGAGGGGTGTGGGACCGCCAGGGGGGCTCTGTGCTGGTTCAGGGCACCAGCAAGCAAAGAGGTTAGGGACAGAGGGAGAAATCGATGCTGACTTATTTAGTGTGAACTCTCAGAGATATTAGTGGCACCAAGGGTCCCCAGAGGGCAGTGACAGGAGGATGAGAAATGGAGCATTATGTTAAATAATAAGGTGCAACATTGAAACAAAGCTAAATCACCCCTCATCCCTCGAGGCGTGAGTCACAGCAGCGCCTGGGCTCCCGTGGCGGGGGTGAGGGAGGCAGCTTGTGGCGTGGGGGTCTGCGGGTTGATGAGGCAAAGTGGGATAAATGCTCTGGTAATGTAGAGGCCCCATGGGGGTGTGGGCTGTCAATGCCAGGCAAGGGGACAGGCCATCCTGCTGTCCATGATCCACACCTATTCTCGTATGTCCGCCTCAGTGTTCTCGCCCTCCCCACTCCTCTTTGCTTCAGTCCATGTGATGTCTTCACTTGTTCCCTCTCCAACTGCTTTTCTCTATTTGTGGCTCTTTGTCGCTCATTTCATCTCTCCCTGGTTCTATGCCTCCATGTTTCTTCCCTCTGAGTGTGTGTGTGTGTCTGTCTTTCTGATCTCCCGTCTTTCTCCCACTCTCTCTCTCTCCCTATCCAGTTGCTCTCTCTCTCTCCTTCATCCCCATCTCCCTCCCCTCCCTTTCCATCTCTCTCTCTCTTTCCCTCCCTCTCTATTTTCTGACTCTCTCCCCCATCTCTCTGTCCGTATCTCTCTGTCTGTCTCTATGTCTCTCTCTCTCTGTTTCTCTCTGACTGTCTCCTGTCTCTCTGTCTCTCTCTCTCAGCCCTCCTCCCTCCCACTTACCCCTGCCATACTCCATCCATCTCAGCCCAGTCTGACCGCAGTCTGGTCCGGCACCTTGGTCCCTAAATTTGGTTTCTCAGAGTTCTGTCTTCCCACAGTTATCAGCCATCTTCAGCCCTTGCCTGCACTGCACATCTCTGATGGGAGGACCATCAGCCTCGGGAGCAGGGCACAGTGGGTGACTGTTTATGACGTGCAAGTGCACAATTGAAAACCACAAAAATTTGTGAGCGGATGGGCCCCCAAAGGCCCAGACAGGACTCTTTTAGCCCGCTGTCACCCTGTGTATTCATGCTGGGTTTGGGAAGGTAGCTAACTAGGTGTAGCTAACCAGGAAGGTGCTAGAAGTGTGGGCAGTTAGGTAAGCAGTGCAAAAGGAAGACGTGGAAGGGAGCATCGTCCCCAGGTCATTTCCCTCCAGCTTTCAGAATGTGAGCCTGGGTCCTCCTGTCAACCACTGTCCTTTTCTCCTACATCCCTCATCCTTCCCTGTTAGTGTGCTGCTTGTCCCCCCAATTTTCCTCCCATCTCTGTCTTTCTGTCACACACACACATAGGCACACACACAGACACATACACATCACGCTTTCCCTGATGTCTGGGCCCTGCTTGCTGTGCTGCACTCACCTGTCTCCCCCTCCTGCACTCTCTGTTTTACTCCTTCTCCGTGCCTTTTACTTCATGGGTGGAAGTTTCCGCACAAGAGAAACAAAACAAGAAAGAGAGAGAGAAAGAAAGTGGAAAGGAAAGCTGGAGGGAAGCAGAGAGGAGAAGTTAGATAACAGAGGATGTAAGTCCTTGCCGGAATACACCGCAGTGCCACTGTGGCTGGTTTTCCTGGAAACAGCACTAAGATGTGGCTTGGGCTCTGCCAGCGTTCGGTGTTCTGTTCATGGCAATGGTAGGTTGATGCACAAGGATGCCCAGGGGCATGTGCACCTGACAGAGTGACTCTGGAGCTCAAAGCAAAAAATATCTTTAAACTTCTGCTAGGTCCCTGCTGCTTTCAGATGCATGGAAGAACTCCCGAGGGTCCTGGCTGGTTCCATCAGGGTGTGTGTCTCCATGGAGCATGGCGAGGGCTGTGTGGCCGGGCGGATCAGCACGGGAGAACTGGACGGGGAGGAAGCAAGAAGGCCCACTCTTGCGGAGAAAGATGCCTTCCAAGAGGCTTCTGCTCCATGTTCGGGGAGAATCCAGGAAAGCCGCTTCCAACATATCCCTGAGGGGGTCTCTGAGTGCCAGCTGGGCAGACGTCTGCTTCCTGGGAGCAGGGGAACTGGGAGAAGAGACTCTGGCTTGGCCTGTGGAGAGAAGGAAGGACGGATGACAGGATAGCCCAGCGAGGGGCTACTATGAGCCCAGAGCACGGGTGGGGACACCCTAAACCGCTACCATGTTGGCTGCTGTCATTGATCGTTCAAGAGAAATCTCCTCCTTTCCTTGGTTGATGGAAGCAGAGACTATTCTCTGGGCAGAGGTGTTCATGTGAAGCCCCCCAGCCCATTTCAGCTGAGAAGAAGGAACGTCTGTGTTAGTGTCCTATGGCTGCTGTAACAAATTACCACAAGTTACATGGCTCAAAACAACAAAAATTTATTCTCTCACAGTTCTGGAGGCCAGGAGTCTGAAATGAAGGTGTCAGCAGGGCTGTTCCCGCTCTGGGAACTCTGGGGAAGGGCCCTCCCTGCCTCTTCTGGCTTCTGGTGGCTCCTGGCGTTCCTTGTTTGTGGCTGCATCACTCCCATCTCTGCCTCCTTCTTCACACGGCTTTCTCTCCTCTTCTCTGTGTCTCAGATCTTCCTCACCTTTCTCTTATAAGGACACACGTCATGAATTTAGGGCCCACCTGAAATCCAGAGGATCTCATCTCGAGATCTTAATTACATCTGCAAGGACCCCTTCTCCAAATAAGGTCGCGTTCACAGATTCTGAGGGTTAGGACAAGGACACATCTTTCTAGGGATTGCTGATCAACCCAGTAAAGACAGAAACTAAGGTATGAGGAAGATTCCCTGCGCATCTCCCTGGCAGGTCTCCAGCTCATAACTTCAGCCCCTCTGAGAAGGGAGACGTCCGTCAGTAAAATTTTCATATACATTATCTAATTAAATCCTCACCACAACCCTCTGTGGCAGATTCCGCTGTTATTCCCAATTTATGAATGTGGAAACTGAGCCTGGATTTAAACCAGTCATATTAAATGCAGTCACTTACCATCCAGACTTCAATCTTAACTGCCACCATTAGAGTCATTGTTCCGTTTCTCCCATATGAAACAGGCAGAGGGAGGCAGGGAGGTTAAGAAAGGCAGGGGTGCCCATATCCAGATTGTCACCAAAATTTCCCATTTCACTTCTCTCTCTCTGGAGTGATAGGTGCACCGGTTGAGTTGGTATCTGTAGGCATCTGAAGAACATAAAAGATGGACAGGCGATTCGAGAATCCAGCTTCCCAGCTGGTACTTGGACTAAAATGTGGGGGGGCCATTTTGGTAGACATAAAGTACCTTTGATAAACAAAGCTCACCACCAGTTGCTCTGGTGCGTTCTTCCATATACGGGCATGAATTATTAAGAGAGCTCATTTGCAGCATTCACACAGCTGAAAGGGCTACTCCGGGTGCTAATTGGGAAACACACACTGTCAAAAGAGCTAATTAGAGCATCCTACAACTTAATCAAGCTTTGCCTGAAAAACTGGATCACTCGGAGACATTGGATATTCAGAGATACTTGGCAGACCCGCCATAAGCAAACACAAGAAGCCCTTGTACATCAAGCTGCGGTGCTGAGCTGTTTCCATTATTAAGGATTTCCGGTTCTCGCCAGTTTTTTTCAGCTACCCTAACCCTCTTGATCGCTAAATCTGAAGTGGGAGGCCCTGCGGGCAGGGGGCAGATATCATGGGCTTTGTCTTTTGATTTCGAACACATTTGGTCCATCCAATCTAGGACTGAGCATCCTGCAATCCAGCTGGGACCAAAAGGCTACTGCTTTTTAAGGATTTAATAAGCCCCCCTCATTCAGCGGGGAGTTGCCGGGATGGAGACTCATTCCCCAGTTTGTTACAACACGTTACAGATATGGCAAGTGTTCACGATTTGGTTGGGTCTCAGGAACAGCATGAGGCATTCTTGACCTACATTTTTAGATAACCCTGGAGGCAAATGTCTTCCACATTTGCTCAAGTAGTTGAACAAAATGATAAAAAGTAGTTTCAGTCATGTAAAGAAATAAAGGAGCAAATTAACATAATTTGCTTTTGGACTCAGGAATAAACACAGATAATCACTTTTAGGAAATTGGATATATAAAAATCCACAAATTTCAAAATGGGTAGAATAGGACATGTTGCTTCACGTGCAAAATGTTCTTCACACTGCAAAACAATTTTCAACTTTATTTTTTTATTACAGCTTTTAATGTTTTCATGATATTTGTTTGCAAATAATTAACCCCCGATAGAGAATGTGGAAGAATACATCTACTATCATAAATGAAGATAAATAATTTCAATGTCATCATAAAAGGCATCAGGGACATAAGATTTCGTTTTTAAAAAGTAAATACTTTCGTTTTTCAGGAGTGAAGCTAATACGCATGGCAAGGTGCACCTGCACCTTCACTATTAGGGTCTCTAATGGTGGACCTCATGCTATGATTTTTTCTAAGCCAAAGTCCAAATACGTCAAGTTACCAAAACCTTGTTCACAAGAATGTCAAATTATGTAATTTCTTTCTCTAAGAGTGTTATGGCTGATTTGTTGTTAAGGCATTTATTGTTGGGCTTTCTTTTGATCCAGCTCACTGTATAAAGCCAACATTGAATCAGAGTAGCTTTAATTTCAGTGAGCCAAATCCAAAATGTCTCTGGGGCCATTTTAGTGAAATACATGCTACAGCTCCTAATGAAATCATATAATGACTCACCATGGCTTCGTGGGATAAAGACATCCTGAGAAAGCCAAGGGGAAACACTAAGTGGACTCTTGCATCATAAATATCGAGTGACATGACAATGTAATTCAAAGACACGATAATCAACTGGTAAATTTCCCAAAAATAAGGTCATTGTCCCTCTTATCCTGGGGAAAAGTATCTCAAGAAAAGTAATAGCATTTTCAAAATCCTTATGTTCGTTTAAATTGTATAAAATGCATTTTTTGATGCCTGTTCTTGGTTTTATTTCTAGTTCTCTCACACCATTGGGCGGTCCTTTCCTCTTGTTTAATTGGTTTTCCCTTGCAGTGAGTGAACTTGAATTTTTGAAGGTTTGGGCCTTTAAGTCACTGTGTAAACACACACAGCTCCCATTACTTTGTGAGCAGGTCAGAGCTAGGGGCAGCCCCGCTTCGTACAGGTGGTTCCTTCATCCCCCGCTCTGCACTCAGAGCCCAGAACCTCCACGGGGCTGACTGAGGAAGACGTGATTGACAATAAGGAAAGCAGGGAATATTTTGAAGCAAAAGAAAGGAGAATTGTCAGTTATTTTAAATTCAGAAAGTTAAGGGATGAGTTATGCCTTTGATCTATTATTAAGATAAAAATGCCCACTAGACATCTCCTCTTGAGTGTCCCCCAATCACATCAAACTCAGCATGTCTGAAACCAAACCCAGTATCTATTTCTACCAAAATATGACCTTTCTCCTAGACGTCTCTTCCCAGTGAATGGTCTCACTGTCTCCCCAGTTTCCTAAGCTTGGAAGCTGGAAGGAGTCATCCCTGTCTCCTCCTTCCCCTTCACCAGTGCCACCTGTCATCAGTTCTGAAGCTGTCTTCCTTGACATATCTTCCAGTTTCGTTCCCTCTTACTTCCCACTGCTGCCTTCTGAGCTCAGGCCACCATCATGGCTCCCTCCCCTGCTCATCCTCCTAACTGGGCTCCTGGCTCCAGGTCTGCATACTCCTTTCCTTTTTCTAACTAGAGCTGCCTACCTGGTGTGTCATGAAGGAGTTACAGGTGAACCAAGCTGGTGAGCCCCTCAGGCCCTAAGATGGCCAGGAAGAGCCCCCTGAGTTCATCCCAGCATGCTGCGCAAATACCCCTTGTCTGCATGTATCTTGAAGTGAGAACGGGGGGAAGCACCAGGCTAGAGAACGAGCACTGCCTATTCCAAAACTGCGGAAGTTCAGCTCCAGGCTTCAGTCCAGCTCAACCTGGGGAATGTTGGGTGCAAAGTGTATCTAGTGCCTGGGTCCTCATTGTGCTCATGCATTGCAGGGGACCAAAGAGATGTATCGAAGACTTGAACCAGGATCATGAAGATGGGATCAGAAAGTAGTCAAGAGGTATTTTGCAAGTAGAATTAACCCAGAGAAGAAGGTGTCAGAGAGGGCTCAAGGTTTCAAGCATTAAGGTCTCGGAGGAGGAGGATGACATGAAACAAGATTAGGCACACAGGAGAAATGGGGGTTAGGCTGGGAGTCAGGGCTGACTTTCATGAACTGAGTTTGTAAATCATGGCATTCAAAATTCAGGATGGACATTCATGTGGAAATGTCTAGCAAAACATCTGAAATTCAAGTGTAGGGCTCAGGAAAGAGAGCAAAATGGAAAAGATAGATGTGGGAACTACTCATAAAGAGGTGATGCAGCAGCTGAGCTCTCTGAGAGGGAGCTGAGCACAGGCCACTGGGAAAATCTTGTATAGAGGAATAATGGAGGACAAGGATCCAGCAAAGGAGAGTGACAAGTGGCAATCAGAGACGTAGGAAGGTATCTGGGAGAACAAAGTGCCATGGAAACTGAGAGTTCTAAGAACAGAAAGATCAACAGCATCAAATGTTGTAGACCATGCAAGTAGGATGAAGACCAAGAAGAAACCAAGGAATGTGGCAATAAGAGGTCATAGCTGACCTTGAAAGAACAATTTCAGGGGGCAGGCCTGGTGGTTTAGTGATTAAGTTCATGCACTCCACTTTGGTGGCCTGGAGTTCATGGGTTCAGATCCCAGGTTCAGACCTACGCACTGCTTATCAAGCCATGCTGCGACAGGTGTCCAACATATAAAGTAGAGGAAGATGGGCACAGATGTTAGTTCAAGGCCAATCTTCCTCAGCAAAAAGAGTAGGATTGGAGGCAGATGTTAGATGTTAGCTCAGGGCTAATCTTCATCAAAAAAAACAAAAACAAAAGAAGAAACTATTTCAGTACTTAATGGTGATAGAAGCTGTGGCAGTTCAGATTTTCCAAGAAGACGATGCTAAAATAGATTAGATATGCAAGGGATTTACTGGGGAAAGTCTTGCAAAGAATAGAGAGAGAGGGAGCAGGAGCAGGCAGGGAGAGTCCCCAGACCAAGATACAGATCTGACACCTGTGGGAGGAGAAAGGGAAGAAAGGATTGGACAGGAAGAACCTCAGACTGCCGCACACTGCTGAGGAGGCTGCAGCCAGGACGATGGGGAATCTCTGAGCCAAAGTTGCCTTTTAGAGAAATCCCACATTGGGTGGGAATGGCCATCAGGAGGATCCTGTCATGCTCAGGCAGTAGCTGGCAGCAGCCTGGAGGCCGGGTGGCCTCGGCATTCTGGAGGGTGCAGCTGGACCACCAGCCAATCTCTCTCCCGGCGGTAGGTTCTCTTGAAGGAGACCTGAAGGTGCATTTCCATAGCACCACAGAAACCAAAGTGAGTGGTCTCAAGAAGAAAGCAGAAATGCTAATATTGTGGTCCAAGCTGTTCTTGTTTTTGTACACAGCACTAACTGAAACAGAAGAGACACAACAGGTTTAGCAGGTAGTCAAAGCCTGGGAAGGAGGCCATATGCTCTGGGATTTTCACCAAGAGCAATTGTAGAAACCCAGACTCTAAGTGGCCAGCCAAGGTCACACAGTTTTGTGGAGTTGTTGAGACTAGGTTCAGCTCTTCCTTCCTCCTTCCTCAGCATCCCTGCCTCCCTCCTCAAACCTGGCACTCTGCCGGCACTTGCCATCACATCCGGGGCTCGGTCTATCACATTTTATACCTGATGTGCACTGCTGCCTTTGATGTCATTTTTCTTTCCGTTGTGGGGTTTTGGAGGACCTTGTCATCTCTTTTTCTCTGGTTAAAGTGTGACATTTAAGAGCCCAAGTTAACGTGCTGTAGAGAAGCCAGCTCTTCCTGTGCCCAGGGGAGAGGTGTAAGACAATTCCACCTGCCCCTGTGTGAGTTCTGACCAGGGGTCTTGAAAAGCGTGCCCAGGAGCAGTGACGTGTCCATCTCCAAACCCTATGCATGCACGCAAAAGCCCTCAGCACCTGTTGACCGAATGAAGAAACCAGCTAACCCCTCTGTGTTTCTTTTCAGGTGACCTCATCCATTTGCCTCCATACCTTAGGATGGACTTTTTGTTAAACCGAAGCGGTCCAGGCACCAGCAGGGACCTGAGTTTAGGGCAAGCGTGCTTGGAACCTCAGAAAAGTCGGACCCTGAAGCGCCCCACGGTCCTCGAGCCAATCCCCATGGAGGCCTCCTCCTCCACGTCCTCCACGAGAGAGGGACAGCAGTGGCAGCAGGGGGCCGTGGCCACATTACCTCAGCGAGAGGGCGCAGAGCTTGGACAGGCAGCTAAGATGAGCAGCTCTCAAGAGTCCCTGCTTGACTCTCGGGGGCATTTGAAAGGAAACAACCCCTACGCGAAATCGTACACCCTGGTATAACAGACAGCATGACTGGACAGCCGTTGTAAATACAATTTAAAAAATCCAATCAAAGCTACCTTTTTTTTACGGAATTCCGATATTTATAATTAAAGAAAATTGCCAAAATATATTAAAAAAAAAAAGAGAAAATACTGAAACCACAGACAGTGCAAAGACTCTCCTGCTTTTTTTCTGTCTGAGTGTGAGCTCCATCTGCCTGGGCATCTGATTTTTTGGGAAAGAAGTCCAGTTTTATGATCTTCACAGGCTACTGCATTTTTACTGATTTTCTACAAAGTGCATGGGGGACTAATTCAACCTTCTGACTGGAAGTTCTATCACACAAGATTCAAGAAAGAAAACAGGAAAAAAAATTAACCCTCTTTGTGAATTTAAAAGGGACAATGATGTGAGGGCAGGGGAACTTTAGCCACATTCGCACACCTTTCTTTCCCATTAGAAACGGGGTCCCCAGTCTGACCTTGTTCTGTTGTTCATTAGGACGAGTGCCATCAGTGAAGGGGGGGGGGGAATTGATCTGGTTTCCTTTTTTGTTTATTTTTTAATTTAACGAGACACTCTTTGCATTTTGTCTAAGCGAAATAAAAAAGAAAAGGTGGTCTGCCTTTATTTCGATGTCTGCTTCTCTTGCCTCCTACTGATTGCTGGGTCCTCCTTCCTATGGATGCTTGTGTTTGCAAATACCAGGGCTGAACCTAGAACCCAGCTGAATAAACCAGAGAGGATGCCAACACTCTGAACTTCTCGGGAACGGCTGGCAAGAGCACAGAAGGTGCAGCTGGTCTCAGCCATAACAAGGGGCTGGCCAGGTTTTCTAGGCTTCCCAAATGCTCACCTGGCCCTCTGGCTAGATCAGGGGCCAGCAAAGCATGGCCTTTAGGCCAAATTCAGCTCACTTCTGTTTTCCTAAATAAAGTTTCATTGGAACACAGCCATGCGCCCCATTTGCATTTTGTCTATGGCTGTTTCATGCCACAATGGGACAGTTGAGCAGTTACAGCAGAGATGGTATGGTCAACAAAGCTGAAAATATTTACCATTGGCCCTTTACAGAAAAAGTTTGTAGACCTCTGCTCTAGAGTCCCACAGCTAGCCCCAGCTTGCTGGAGAGAGGAAGAGAGGACCAGGAGAAGTCTGTGCATCCTACTTTCCCAGATCTGTCCTGTCACCACTGGGACTGGTACCTAAATATGCAATAGACCATCCTCGTGTATGTTGCCTCCAGGTCACTCCTCCATACTCAGAAGAAAACTAGTTGATAGTAAGTGATGTTCCTCTGAAATCTAAGTTTTTATTGTCATTCTTATTCCTCCAGTTTAAATTACTTACTTTGTGGCTCGTCCTAACAGACAACTTGCTCTTAAACAGTATGGTCTGCGTTCGTCATCCCATGAGCCTTCCATAGTGTGCTTTAGAAACAGCATGTAATCCTCCCATGGTACCCACATCCCATTCCAGACTCCCTTTCTCAAAAGAGAAGGATATCCAGGTCTCCATGTCAGAGGTTTGGCATTGACCAGAAAACTTGATCAAATGCCCATGGGTGCTCGGTTCCCCAGGTAACAGACTGCACAAGTACCTTCTTTTCCCTTAATATTCTCTACAGGCTCCCCTTTAAGCCACCAGCATAGGCTGGTGACGATTATTACCACCTGGGAACATGTTCAGAAATTTCTTTCCTTTTCTCCCTCCTTCCCTCATTTATTCCCTTCCTTCCTTTCTTTCTCCTTCCCTCCTTTCTTCCCTCTTTTCCATCATTTCTTCCTTCCTTTTATTTTCCAGGTAGGCCCATTTGCCCACGTAGATGCAATGACACCAAGAGCCTGCAGAACAGGTCCAGACCCATCTCAGGACCGCCGGCTGGTGCTACCATTAGGTGACTCCATGGATGTGAGATGTGCGTTTTTTCTTGCCATGGTTTCAGAATTTAATCCATGCTGATAACTTATTGTCTGCACCCTCACAGACTGTTTTTTTATGGAAAAGAAATAAAATGCTAGTTTCTGGGAAAAAAAATTAAAGCTCTCTCTTTCATCAGTCTAAAACTTCTATATTCCCCAAACTTAGAAATTTACCTTTTTTTAAATTTTTCTCTCAAGCTGTGCAAAAATAAAAAAATTCTGTATCATGTCTGCCTCTGGAATGAATTACTTTCAATAATCTTGCCTTGAAAATGCTTATTAAAATGAGTTCAGCACACAAGCACTGTGTCAAAGGTCCACCTCCATACCTGTCAGATGGGACCCGGTATTCCTGTCTATAAAGAGATCCAGATGCTTAGATTAAAGGAACGCTGTGTATTGCAAAAACTGTTATAGAGAGTATCATAATTAATCTTCCTCCAGACCTCCGCCTGTCTCTAATCTGATTTTTAATGTCTTTGAGAGGTCATTTTATTAGCCTTAGTCTATAACCAGATTGTTGTATCTTAGAGTGGTGAAACTCAGACTCTGGACAATAAACGTTGGGTCAATGGACTGGGTTTCCTCCAAGGCACCCATCTGGTCCCCAGTCTGAAAAATGCCCACCTTCCTGAAGTGAGCAAGATCTCTTAATACGTAGCCGGTAAGCCACACAGAACCCAATGCTCATACATCTACAGGAGCCCTGGTGCTTCCATTCAATTCACATTGAACTGCCTACCCGCTTCCTTGTATCCATGTCTGCTATGATTACCCATGAAGAGAAGAGTGTGGAGAAGTGGAGGTGAGAAAAGATGGAAGAGTAGGATGGCATAAAGCTGGTCACAGGCTAGACTGGGTAAACTCTAATCCCATCCTATTTGTGTTCTTGCTATGGAGAATCTTGATAATGTCTTAAGACACAAAAAACACACTATTGCTTAAATTGCTCTTAAGCAGTAGACGACCACTCAGTTAAGGTCCCTCTGACCTGGGCCCTTGAGTCCTCATATGCCAAAAGCTTCATGCCATTTTTAAGGAAATGACTGAAGCTTTCCAGAAAAGCTGTGAACTCGGTAAATCTATTTCCTGCAATGGCAGACAGTGTGGACGGCCTCCAGGGCCCAGAGCAGGAACGGAAATACAAGGACTGGTTCATTATAGTCACCTACCCTGGAGAAGTTTAAAGGGAGCTAAGAGTATGAGCCTGTTCAAAAGCCTTCTTTAACTGCCTAACAAATGTGACCCAGAAAGAGGGCTACTTCATCAACTCTCTAAAAGTCTCTCGGGAAGACTGTCAACAATTTAATATCCAGGAGTCCTGAGCACCACGTTACTTTTCCAACCATTGACCCACAATGACCTGCCAAACAACAGAGTCAGGGGAATGAGTCTGGAGGGAAGGAAAGGTTTTCTGCAGCTCTTAGAAACCAAGCTGTTGCAATCCTTAACAAGGGCTCAAATCAAGGAGTCTTCAGGTCTGTGTGAAATAGTGTTTGTTTGCTCATGTATGTTTGTTTCTTTGGGAAGACGCATGATGGTAGAGCTCTTGGGTGGCCTAAGGAATTCCTGAGCCTGATGCGCCGGGGCTAGGACAGAGTTAGATGGTAACTAAGGACAGCACCCTGGCTGAGCATCTCGCCCCCAGCCAGCTGGGACTTAAGACTGGATGGACTTCAGCGTGACCTGGGTCACTCAAGTGTCATCGAGTGAAGGAGTAGGGAATAAGCATTGAGAGACAATCCTCCATGGGTCCCTTGCATTTGTGTATGTCTTCTGAGCAGGGGCATTCATGGATTCTGTTCTGCGTTATCTTTGCATAACAACTAGCTGTAGAAGACAGAGATCTGTCTCCCTGCTGGGCAAAAGGCAGAAGTGTTTGCTGCCAGGATAACAAAAATAGTATCTCTCTCTGAGGCAAAGTTTGGCAGGTTTGCCAGCAACCCCTTTTAAAGGTTTGGGGTTTCCATTAGACACAGGCATTCAAACCCTCACTCCTTCCTGATGTTCTGGGAGAGGGGGGAGTCTCAGGCAGCCTCCCTCACCTCCTTCCATCCTCACTCCATTTCCTCTTCTCAATGAAACCCTCCTTGTGCACTCTATTTAATACCTCATTCTGCCCGCCTCTTGGCATTTCTGTTTCCTCATACCTTCTCCAGCTCTCTGCCCTTACTCTTATCATCTTCTAAATTACTGTATCATTTACTTATTTATAATGGTTATTATTCATTATGTGTCTTCTCCCACTAGAATGTCAGCTCCACAAGGACAGAACTCTGTTTCATTCATCACGTCCCCAGTTCCTAGAACAGCACCTGGCCCATGGTAGCATCCTATAAGTATTTGTTGAATTAGAAAAAAAATGTTTGGTTTCCTAAGCTCAGGATTCCACCGCTGGGACACAAACCCACTGTGTGCACAGCATCCACCTGGCTGCTCTGCATCACCCCATGGGCCTCGGGGACCTAGGGAAACTGGTAGGAACATGGCACGCATGCTGACTCCTGTGCAGTGAGTAATATCATGCTGAGTCTCTGAACTCAGGCTTCATGTCTTCGTGTCTTCAGGCTGCATCCATGGAAGTGTGGCAGGCCAACGTGTCAGCTTGCAAGTATGATAAAAATCCGAGACCCTCTATGGTTCTTGACAATAACAAACTAGACATGGGCAGCACTAGCTCCCTCCTCCACTCTCTCGTAGGACTAGTTGCAGATTAGACTTCTGGGTGTGATGCACTCACTCACAAATTTTTTGCAATTTGATGGGAATGTTGTTGGTTTTTTCCTTTTCTCAATTTCTCACTTTCAGAAAGAAAGAGAAAAAATGGAAAAAGTAACTTTGAACACATGGCAAGGGGTGCCTGCTTTCATCTCCCAAGACAAGCTTGGCAAAGCCAGAAAGCTCTTTGTGTCCCAGAAACTTCAAACCAACTGTAAGAAGAAAAGGCAATGTTTGTTATCTCTGGCATTGTGCCTGCCCAGAGAGGGTTGTGTTCTGCCACAAAAAGATAGCCTTCCCATGGAGAACAAAACAACTGGGACATACATTCACATGTGTGTTAGAGGGAAGGTGCTCAGAAGTGTCCTCGAGACAGCAGGGCCTGGGGCTGGAGCACCACCAAAGTGGTTACCATGTCCCCTAGAGATTGACAATGAGAGAGAAAGTGGCATTTCCAACCACGCTGTGTGTAGGCACAAGGTTACATTCTCAAAGAGTTAATTTAGGGTTTGCCTCAATCTCTCATCTTCTGAGCTTCCTCCAAGGGTTGAGGGCCTCACTAAATAGAGGGGACCTCCTCTTACCACTCGATGGAGAAATATTTTAGCACTCTGTTAAAAGGATGCTTCCTGTTTCTAGATCTGAAATTACAAATGCCCTATAAAGGTGCCACTTCTGAGATGGAGTAATGATGGTACCAGGGTGCTGATCCAGCATCAGTCCGCAGGTATGTGGAAATCAAGGACCCATGCCCTGAGTAACAGCATGATTCTCCATGCAACCACTGTGCCCACACTCAGTAACACACAAATGAAACACATCCCACACACCATGCCAACAGCCCTCCCACATTTGTTTCCCCATCCAAGATGGGAGGTTGCTCTGCCATTGCCCAGGAAGGTGACCTGATAACAGTCCAAAGAAATACACTCTACACATGCAAACCAGGTAAAGATGCATACGTTCAAATTGATTTTATTTCAATGTAGTGCTAACCCAACACTCTACCTATTCCTCTGACTGCGTGGCTACATGACAAGAGGACATTCCTGTCCCATTGAAACTTTCACTTATCTTCTCTTACAACTCTTTTGTGATCTTCATCTTAGTGAATTTTAGTGAATGACATTCAACCCACTCGTGTGGCAAGAGTTAGCCGTCAATATCAATGTACTGGTGTTTCCATTAAGAGGAGTAAGAGTCTTTTGCATCAAACCAAGCATAATGAAGATGCTTCCAACAAGTGTTATCAGAGCATGCAGGAAGGGCACATGAGATGTCTATGGAGCTTACTGGAAAATCCTTCAGGACCCATCCTTCTCAAAGACTGCACTCAAGATGCCTGTGTTTGTCTGCTTGCCTGCTGTATGTGCCCATTCTGATGAATATGAACATTTTTGTTTGTTTAAAGATGTCGGATCATAGGAGGATTTGGAGTTGGCCAAGCACGTGGTGTCTGCAAAAAAACCCACTGCACTGAGACGCTCAACTCTAGTACCACCAACTCTTGGAATTCTTGGTGCGATCCTATGCATGGCCATCTGATTTGGACGTCTGCAAACAGACTTGATTGGACCAGAAGATTTCTAAGGCCCTTTTGGCTCAACAAAGAGAGGATCCTTCTCAATGTCAGTCTCATTGGATAAATATTTGAGCTCCTCAGAAGTGTGTGCCAGTGGTAAGGGCTGCATTTCATTCATCTTTTTGGACCCCTACACCCAGCAGAGACATTAGCCAAAACTGGTAAGTGATTTTAAATGATGCTTATGAAGTGAATGTAGGTGTGCAGATGTTTGTAGAATGTAAAAAGGATGCTCTAAATGTCCATGAGCCCCGGGTGTAAGAAAGATTTTAACCTTTGTAATAAACTCCTTAATTCAGCTAATTATTGTGTGTTTGCTCTTTATCCTGGGGGAGGGGAAAATAAAGAAACAACCTGGTTATTCAAAAGTCTCAGGTAATAGAGACTTCACTCCGTGTTGTGTAAAATCTCAAATACTGCTGTTGAAAAGATTGACCTTCTCTCAGACCTTTCTAAATAAAAACTTCTCTTTAGGTAAACTCTATCCAGACATCACGTTTAGCAGATTTCTCAGTGTGTACTGGCACCCCTTGTGTAATAGTCAGCAGAACAGTGATTTTCATCATTGGTAAAAAGACTGGTGGTCTGTCCTTGGTGGACGTGGCCCCAGTTGCTCACATTCCTCCAGGTCCAGGCTCCTGCCATAGCATACAGGTCAGGAAGTACATCGCACTTCTCACTCTTGAAAACATGAACCAGACAACCAGAACTGAGCCAACATTCTGCAAGTGAGATTCCTGTGAGGCCAGCACTTCTGATGCTAACCCAATTCTACATGGGCCAAGCACCCTCTCCTAATCCCTGTCCCACCTCCTCATCTATACTTTGGATCTCAACCTCTCCCACTCCTCAGTCCCCCTCTCACTTCTATTGCCTCCCGTATTCATATGTAAAGATATTCAAGTCTTTCCCATCAAGAAAGAAAAAATCTCTCCATCTCTCTCGCTCCACTCACTATAGACACTGTCCTATTCTCTCCTTTCCATTGCAAGGCAGCATCTTAAAGACGTGTACCCTGTGGTCCTACTCCCTTACCACCTGTTTTGCTCCCATCCACTGTTTCCCCTGAAGTTGCTCTCCTGGAGGCCACAGATGACTTCCTTGTGGCTGGATCCTATGGCCCCTTGGCAATCCTCATTTTGGCCAACCTCCTCTGCAGCATTGGAGAAGTTGTCTTCTGCCTGGTTTCTTGTTCTTTGACTCTTTGGGCTAATTCTTCTCAATTTCATTCATAAGGTCTTCATTCTCCAAAACTCCTTTCAAGTGTATGTGGTCTTAGAGTTATGCCCTTACTCTGGCATTTATATCTCACCATGGGCAATTTTAGCATCTCACCTACAATCACAGTTTTAGTAATCATCTATATTCTGCTGACTCCTAATTTGTATCTCCAGCTTGAACTTCTGCTTTGAGCTGCACATCCAACAGCCTCTTGGACATCTCCATTTGGATGTCCCATGCAACCTCAAATTCAACCTATGCAATACTGATGACTATATATGACCCCAATACCCCTGGTTCCCCTCCGTCTGACTCCCTATCCCAATGGATGGCTTTACCATCCAGTCTGGAGCTCTCCTTCACCCCACATTCACTAACCATGTCTCTTATTCCCGCACTTTTCCCTTGATTCCTCATCTCTCCACACCTGCTCTGGTTCCTGTCCTTCTTCACATGGATTATTGCAATGACTTCTTGAAATACGTCTTGGTATCTCCAATATTGCACCCTTTCCAATCTCATTCTCTATGCCAGTGCCATACTAGTCTTCCACGCATGCAATTCTCATTGAGTCATTCACCGCTTAATATATACCAATGATTTTCCACTGCCTTAAGTAAAACATCCAAACTCTTCAGTATACCATATCAGACCACTCACGACCTGGCTCTTATCTAGTCTCGTCTGTCTAGACTAGACTACTATTTCATCTCGATCAACATCCCTTTATACCCCACCTTTCTATCTTTCTCTCTCTCTCTACCTCTCTCTCTCTCTCCGTCTCTGTCTCTCTCTCTCTCTCATACACACACACACACACACACACAATGCTTTCATCAGTCTTCAATACTTGTATTGGCTCCCTCACCCTTGTGATTTTGCACATGCCTTTTCCTCTATCTAGAACATCATATCCCCCAACACATTTGTCTGAATAATCCTCGCCCATCTTTCTGAGCTCAGCTCAGAGGATCCCTCCTATGGAGTAATGGTCCCTTCTTCTTTCTCCCACCCTTAAGCCCAGGAAAGAGACTTAGGCTCAGTGACCCTAGAATTTCCTGCCTTTGCCTCTGTCATGGCACCTACCACTCTGAATTTCAGGATTTTCTCAGGATCTCCCCGTCTCCTGAGACCATGAGCTGCATGAGAACAGGGGCCAGGTCTGTAGCAGACACTGTCCACACTTTGCCCAGATATCCTCAAATCCCTTTTACTCGGATCCTCTGGGGCCATGCCCTGGCTTCAATTGTCTATACATGTGACTCTCTTTGGAAGAATTTCCCTGAGCAGCTGGAGCCACTTTGCCCACAAGTGAAGAGAGCGGGACATGCCTAGTTTATGTCCCCTAAGTAAAGGGGCCTTAGCCAGCAACTGATTTGTGCAGGAGCATGGAATCCAAGCCCTGTTGGCTAAGAGCAGGGCAACCATTCTGCTGAGCTGTACCTTATTCTTCTGTTTTCCCTGAGAACAGAAGTTATATCCTGTTTGCCATCTTCCTTCCTCTTGCCTGGCCTGGAGAAGGTAGCAACTGGGATCAGGATTAACATTACCACTCTACCCTTCTGTCCTGGTGCCGAGGCCCAAACAACATCTTAGAGCTCATAGAGTGACAAATGTACCAAAATGGGGTCCCACATATCGAAATATTGTCTAGAGCCAAGGGACTTACTTATGGCAAAGAAAGTGAGACATTGGGCACATGCCAATGGGACCTACTGGTCAAACTACATCCGGAAGCTAGCACAGAGCATGATAACAGCATCTTGAAAATATAGCTAAGATGCTAGATTGGAGATGACACCCCTTGAGGTTGGGGTATGGTGTTAAGTCCTCAATGGTAGAATGCATGGATCCAGGAAAAAAAGTTTGAAAGTAGGAGTGACCTTATTAACCATCACCTCCAAAAATTCACAAGGAAATTTCTGATTTCATCCCCCCAACTTTAGGTTCTGTGGGTCTAGAGGCCCCAGTTACCAGGGGGAAGACATTTCCACTGGGAGACACAGTAAAAGTCACATTTAACTTAAAGCTACAGTTGCTGCTCAGTCGTTTTGGGTTCTTTCTAACAGCAAATCAGCAGGAAAATTACAGTGTTACCTTCCTGGCCAGAGTAATTGACCTTGATCGTCATGATGAAGTAGGGCTTCCACTTAATGAGTACAGAGAGGAACATGTTTGACACTCAGGTGATTCACTAGGGCATCTCTTGGTGCTCCTGTGCCCATTTTTAACTGTGCATGGGCAGTTACAGCAACCATGGCCTTAACTGGGCATAGTAACCACGGGTTCCATCATTTCAGGGATGGGGGTCTTGGTGAATTCACCAAACAAGCCACCTAGACCAGCAAGTATGCTTGCTGATGGCGAAGGGAATCTGCAATGGATGCCAGAGGAAAGAGATGATGAAGACCAGATACTGCCTTGGGACCAACTGCAGCAGTGGGGGCTATATCTTGTCCCACTAGCTCTCCTCTTATCGGATTTTCCACAGAAATTGAAATCAACCACAATCTTGAAGAATCCATGACAGGATGGAGTAAACTTAATGTGAGATGTGAGTAAATCTAAGCAGAGCAAGGGGTGGACCGTAGCGGACTCTGTTAGTGCCCCATCCAACCCTTCAAATCACCTTTTGCTCTTTCCATGTGCCCGTACCCCAGCTTCTGTGTGCTTTTCTTCTAATGCCAGTGCCTACTGCTTTCTTCAGTGCTCTTGACCTACTGGGATTGCATTTCCTACAAGCAGAGAGAGCCAGAATGCCTGGGAGTTATCATCTTCCTGGAGAGATCTTAGTCAATGACTGACAAGTCCAGGAGTATGAAAGCCCAGCTTCCTTGCCTGTTTGAAACAAAATATGTTTCAATAAGTGCAATTTACACTCTAGAACCCCAGGCAGGATCACCCCAAAGCTGGGACTTCACCAAATATCACATCCCTGTTCCAACCTTTCTTTGCCCACCCGCTTTCTGCTTTCTTCTGGTAGCACTTTAATAAATCACTTGCATGTATATAAATTCACATGTCAAGTTCTATTTCTAGGGAGCCCTACCTAGTATAAGGTCTTATTCTTCATTCTACCCTGCACCTACCCCAGTGCCCAATGTGTATTAGACGTTCAAGAAATATTCGAAAATAAGAGTAGGTAGCATTGCAAATGTTAATACTCCCTTTTTTTTAAAAGATTTTATTTTTCCTTTTTCTCCCAAAGCCCCTCCGTACATAGTTGTGTATTTTTAGTTGTGGGTCCTTCTAGTTGTGGCATGTGGGATGCCACCTCAGCATGGCTTGATGAGCAGAGCCATGTCAGCACCCAGGATTCGAACTGGCGAAACCCTGGGCCATCGAAGCAGAGGGCACAAACTTAACCACTCTGCCACGGGGCCGGCCCCCAGTACTCCCTGTCTTAATCTCCTTATTAAGGACATTATTGTTCTCTTTATTAGTCTTCCAAAGATTTCTCTGAGGGGATGCTTATTGAACACTCTCTGAACTTCTCAATATATGGTGAAAGTAAATCTTGGCCAAAAAGTAAAGGAGAAAGTTAAGAATAAATCCTCTTGAAATGCAAAATGCTCTTCTGCACTCTTGAGGAAACATGAGCCAGTCCTGGGGAGTCTGCCCCACAGCTGCCTGTGAGCCAAGGGGAAGACCACTGGGATCCAAGATAAGAGTTTGCTGCATTTGCCGCCAGTGGACAGCAAGGTGGGCTCGTTCTGGGTTTAACCTCCCCTCCCAGGCCCTCTCACGGATGAAGAGCTGGTGACACACAGCTAAAGCAGGCACTCAGCAAAGGACCTGGATTGACAGGCTAAGGGAATCTGTAAATCAGGAGGGACTTTGAAGCCAAGGATGGGGAAGTCATTTGGTTTCCTCAAGGGGCTGGACTCAGCCAGGAAGCATCTGATTTTAGCACTATCTTTGATGCCAAGTCCTTTCCAGGTTTATAGCCTAATGAGGATTAGCAATTGAAGTAGCGGTAAGGGCTTTCAAAGATAGAAGACGGGGTGTTTATACGTCTTACAATCCGTGTGAACCTTTAACACCATTTCCTGAAATTTGGGTTTGGCTTCCTTTGCAGACTTCTTTGTGAAACCCACTTTGTGGCTGAGTCATCCTCCCGGTTCCCTGCTAAGAGGATCTCGATGTTTCTAACAACTGGGGCAAGAGATTGTTGACTTGAGCTGAGCATAATACCTCAAAAGAGGGCAAAAAAAATGACATTTCACGCAAAGTTAAGATGAGCTAGTCTTTGACCCAAAATAATAAACATGAGAGAACGTCTTCAATATAACCTGCCCCATTATACAGATAGAAACCACTCTGACACCCAGAACACACACCACACCAGGGTCTTTTCATCAAGCGGTTAATCTTGGGACTTAATGGAAGAGCTCAAAGAGGACTGATTTGCTTTCTTTTAATCATTCCAAAGACCTCTGCACGGACTTACCCAGGTGTACAGTACTAGTCCTGCAGGAAACTTAAAGGAGTTAAGAGTGTGAGACCTGGAGTCAGATTGCTGTGTTCAAATCTGGGCTCTAGTAACCTTGGGTAAGTTACTCCCCATGTCTTGATTTCCTTATCTGTAAAGGGTGGGAAATAGTAATAATTTCCTTTAGGAATGTTGTGAGTATGAAATAAGTTAACGCAACTAAAAGCTTTAGAACAGTGCCTGGCACATGATAGGTTCCCAATAAACGTTTATCGTTGTGATTAGCTATTCCTTTGACTGCTTATTCAAGACCATGCATGCTAAGTAATAACTGTCAACAGAGACTGTGCCAACAAGCATCCCACTCAGTCATCCCAAGCACCATTTCAACATCGGGGCTGAAAAGGATCATTTGGTTGTATTTGTGTGTATCAGCATAAAGTAAACACTCCCACTGGGGCTTTTGATTGGGTGAATGTCCATGGTACTGAAATCCATTCCTAGCCTGATAGCACGTGTGAGAGCATATTTAACCGTGTTTAAATGTGTGATCATGTAGTTCCTTTTCAATTTACATCGTTTTCTTCTTAGTTGACCAGTTTGGTTCATAAAGCTAATTATATTGACATATATATTTTTTAAAAATGGAGGAAGGGAAGAGGAGAAGGGTGAGGAGGAGGACAAAGATGAGGAAAGCTAATTAAAGCCATTTCTGCCAAAAATGTATAGAGGACAGAATTTATAGCTTAAACTGCAAAATAAACTGTTCTATTATCACCCTAAAAGATGCATGTTTACAATTTTTAAGTAGTCAATGTCAAGTAGCTACATGTTCTCAATTATTTCTTGTTCATTAGACTTAATAAAAATCATAAGGGCAAGTTGTTGTTTCTCAAATGGTATGTCTTTTTCTAATAGCTAAATTATATTGAGTAACACTTGAGTAAATAAAGAAACAGTCTATTTGGACCCGAGTGATGTATGGAGCTTTAACATGTCGTCCACCCGCTTGGAAGCCATCCTTTCTTGGAATCTCTGCAGAGTCCTGCTTGTCCAAGTTTTCCCTCCTTCAACAGTTAGATAGGATTTACCCAGCTTATATATAAATTCCATGGAAAGGTTCTCTAACTAATATAATCTTGAACAGAACTTTATGAAGTTGACAAAAGACTTCATTGGAAACAATTGAACCCCTACGCTGGAATGAAGACTATACGCAGCCAACTCTGCAGGAATAGGTGACCTCCAATGATCCCTTCCTTGTGACATTCACGCCTCCATGTAAGCCCCTTCCTTTGAGTGTGGGCAGGACCTGTGACTTTCTTCTCACAACTAGAATGTGGCAAATGTGACAATTTGTCACTCCCATGATTATGTTACGTAAGACTTCACCTTGTGCTGGCTGCCTCACTTCCACTCTCCTGCTGTCCTTCAAGAAGTAATGTACCATGTTGTGAACTTCCTGTGGAGAGGATTGCGTGTCAGGGGACTGTGGGTGGCCCTGCAAGCTGTGGACGGCCTCTGGTCAACAATCAACCCTTGATCTTACAACCACAAGGAAATGAATTCTGCCGACAACCTGAGAGAGCTTGAAAGTGAATTCCTCTCGCTCACAGCATTCAGATGAGACCTCAGCCCTGGTCATCACCTTCACTGCAGCCTGGTAAGACCCCAAAGCAGAAAACCCAGCCACGTCCTACCCAATATCCTGGCTGATGGAAACTGTGAGGTCATAAACATAGGGTATTTTCAGCTGATAAGTTTACAGTAATTTGTTACACAGCAATCAGTAACCAGGACACATATTATGAAGACTCAGATATGTAAAAATGTAATTGTTCTATTTCTCTGCAACTGAACTCAGCCTCCATTTCAATGGATGATTGAAAATAAAAACTCAATTCAAGGAAATTCGTCACTTCCAATCTAGAGCTCAACTTGCTGGGGTAAGAAGTTATCCAAATGCAGGGTTCCCTCCTGCTCCTTCTCTTCTCCCAGTCTTTGTAGCAATGTTCTAGGGGCGGGGATGGGAATATACGCTTGATTCAGGACAGGCTGCTGAAGGTGAAGTCTGGCCTCTAGCCATTGCTGCTGCCTCAGTCTCAGAGAAGCGACTCCTTATGGTCTTCGGACATTCTATGCTAGCTGCCACCACTAAAGTCTGTGGTCCCTGCCATGGTCACTGTGGGCACTCTGACCTTATTGTCACTCTGGTCCACCTGGAGGCCTGTCCTCAGGGGATGTGTGAGACCTAGAGACTGCCTTGGACCTTTCCAGCTAAAGACCTCTTTCAATCTTAGGTCATCTGCTATCCCAGGGCCGTGTGCTCTGGCCCCATCCTCAGAGGCTTGCAGCATTGCCGGACTGTGCCTACTGGGTTCCTCAAACTGCTCAGCATGGTTCTTGCCTCTTTAGGATTTTAACTCTCGGCAGAAGCAGACTGTGGGATGAGGGTCTTCTCAGACACCTACCAACAGCTCTGTTCTGACCTCATTGCCTCCTAAGCACCTTGCTTGTTGAATCCTTATTTTCCTTTGTAAGTAGTTGGAGCTGCACTTGCATTGTATTCTGTGTCCTCTCTCCTGCGCCCTGGCTTATTTTATAGTCTCTGTGCTCAGCCCTCAAGCCTTCTTGCTGAAACTCACAATTGCTTTTGTCTCGCAACAAAGCTCAACTCTTGTAAATCAAAAATCCCTTGGTTTTTAGACTGCTCTCTTTACAGTGGATTTCAAGAGCCAGTTTCAGAACTCAAAGTCGAGAATATGGCCTTTATTCTAGACATTTTCATACCTCCCCTTGAGAGCTGAGAGACAGAAAGGCTGCCTGAATACTTGTGGAAAGATAGGAGAAAATGAGAGGAAAACATCAAGGTGATCCTCTGTCCCGCATGGCCGTTTATAACGAGTGATGAGAGTGCAGTGGGCAGATCACGTCCCTCCAAAAATATATTGAAATCCTAACCCTGGCACCTGTGAATGCAATCTTATTGCAAAAAAGGCTCTCTGTAGCTGCCATCAAATTAACATGAAGTCATATTCACTTAGGGTGGGCCCTATTCCAACATGACTGGCATCCTTATAAGAGGAGAAGAAACACAGATACATGGGGAAAACAGCCATGTGATGCTGGAGACAGAGATTGAGCTGATGCACCTACAAGCCAAGAAACACAAGGATTACCTGCATCCTCAGGAACTAGGAAAAGACAAGGAACAAATTCTCTCCTAGAACCTTCAGTGAGAGCATGGCCCTGCCAACACCTTGATTTCACATTTCTAGCCTCAGGAACTATGAGAGAATAAATTTCGGTTGTTTGAAGCCACTTAGTTGGTGTAACTTATTTTGGCAGTCCTAGGAAACTAATACAGACAGATGGACAGGGACTGGTTACTCTCATGAAATGACAGCCCACTCCACCTCTCCTCTCTACCACCAGACTTTAAATTCCATGAGCATATCAGTTATCATCCTTCAGACACAAGTGGGCTAACATTCAACCTATCTTGATTTAAGCAAGAAAGAGATTTTGTTGGCTTAAGCAGAAATTCAGGGAATAGATCTGACCAGCTTCAGGAACTGCTGGATACAGGTGCTCAAGCAGTGTTTCTGCCACCTTGCAGCTTCATCATTTCTCCTGGTTTTGTCCTTCATCCTTCAAAGGTCAATCCTTCCACTTGGGCTATTGATCTCACTGTTTTGTTCCTTCTTGGATATTGTTTTCCAGCAATTGTCCTTACTCTTTCTATGTTCAGCCAATCAATCAACTGAGTAATCAGTTTTTATCCTGAAAGCTCATTTGGCATGAGGCAGTGTTGTAGAGTGGTTAAGAGTATAGGTTATGGAGCCAGTCTTCCTGCCAATTCTTAGCTCTGTGTTGTTGGGAGAATGATTTAACCTCTCTGTGCCTCATTTGTAAAATGTAAATAATAAAAGTAATTACCTCACAGTGTTGCCTGAGAATTAAGTGAATTGAAAGGCATTTAATACGTACAACTGAATGAGTTAATATACATTAAATGTAGAGAGCAGGGCCTGACACATAGTAAGCATCTTATATGTGTCCCTATTTATGGAAATAGTGATGTATTATGCAAAGTCCTTTTAAATTAATAGCATAACATTTCAAAGTGAGCCTGTGACACAGACTTACCATCCCCAGAAGTTGTACAAATGAGGAAAGTGAAGCTCAGAGAAGTTTATTATCTTGTCCAAGATGGTCATGCTCACAAAAAGTGTAGCCAAGATTCCAAAATCGGTTTTCTGTTTCCAAGTGTGAAGATTTCTCACTCCACTTTTCATCTCTTGGTTTACTTTGGCTCTTTCTCCTCTGTCAACCAGCATAACTAAACCTCCCTCATACTAAAAATATCCTTCCCTCATCCTTGCTGGGACCTCAAGGTCCCCTGCAGGCCCTAAAGCTTCCATCATCTGGCTCCACTTTTATTTACTAGGATATCATAGAAGTAAGTGGCTGACACTCAATGCTCTCATATTTCCAATCCTGGTTTACTCCATAACCTTTTACAATCTTGTTTTCTTGCCAGCATTCTCCCAAAAATGCTCCAGAGTGTCAAATCAAATGGGCTTCCTCAAGCCCAGCCTTGCTGATCTCTCTGTAGAAGGGAGTCTGTTTTCCATTGGCTCTCCCTTTAAATTCTCTCCGATCCTTGGCTCCCTGGTGTCTTAGTCCATTTGGGCTGCTATAGCAAAATATCATAGACTTGGGGGCTTAAACAGCAGACATTTATTTTTCACAATTCTGGAGACTGGAAGTCCCAGGTCAAGGTGCCAGCAAACTTGATTCTTGGGGAGCCTCTCCTCCTGGTTTGCAGAGGCTGCCTTTGCTGTGTCCTCCTCATGTGGCCTTTCCTGGGTGCGTATGTGCAGGGCTGGGGGGAAGAACTCTGGTTTCTCTTCTTCTTCTTCTAGGGGTGCTAATCCCATCATGGGGCTCCACCCTCATGGCCTCATCTAACCCTAGTCACCTCCCAAAGACCCCATCTCCAACTACCACCACATGGGGAGTCAGTGCTTCCACATATGAACTTTGGGGCACACAGACATTCAGTCCTTAACACCAGGCTCTGCACCTCTCTCGTCCGCTGCCTGAGATTTTGAAGGATTATGTGATGTATGTGTCCTCCCATCCCTCACCCACCCCACGGCCTTCTCTGATTAGAACTAGAGGTTCTTATTGCTCCAAAGCAAAGTCATCAGGTCAACCGGAAAGAAAGAAGAAAGATGTCAAGTTCTTAATATCTGGAGGTTTTTTCCTAAGCTATAGCCCAAGGAAGAGATTTTTAAAATACTTGCTTCTCCTAAGAAAGAAAAATACTCTCCTTAGACTAAAAGGAAGAAAAGGAAAGGGAAAGAATTAAATGCATACAGGTCTCTGAAAAGGAACCATGAACCCACCCCAGGACTGGACTCAAGGGGAGGAGGCAAGGAAACCTCTGGTATGTTTGAAGAACCAAGAGTTGAGGAGACGTGGTGAACCCTTGCCACCTGGAGCCCTGGGCACCAAGACAAGTGAGAACAGGCATCCGCATGGAATGCTGAGGCCAAGGGCACAAGGTTGGCTCACAGAACCCTGACCCCTGATCGAGTGCAGAGAAATCATACATAGCAGCAGGCAGTGTCAGAGGAGGGGTGGCTGTCCTGAGGGCAGGGGCACCGGCCGGCCAGAACAGAGACACACCGACGGAACATGCATGCTGCAGAGGAGTCCAATGTCTACAGATGCCAAGCAAGGCCTGATTCCCTGCAGAGATGCCACCATGTTGGTCCCTAGAATGAATGTGCCCCCCTCTGAAGAGAAGTAGAGCGGGGAAAGGAACATGAATTTTCATTGTGTTTACTGTGAATTAGGAAGATTATATTTCTACTCCTTACAGAAAGGGGCCTCCAGGAAGAAAGCAGTTACATTTCTAGCACAACCAAGGTAATGGATTGAAAAATTCCCACCTATTGCATAAATAGGCCTCTCCTCACCATCGTTAGATTTTTCAGATCCTATTAGTCCTTGAGCCTAATTGTACCTGTTAGAATCTGTAAAAATTAGCGGTAGATCCGAGAGACAAAACCATCAGTGGTGATATATATAAAAAGGGATTTATTACAGGGATTTGAGCCATGCAATCCTGGAAGCTGGTTAAACAGCCCCTTCAAGGCTGTGGGCTTTGTGTCTGGTGCTTAAAGTGCACAAGGGAGGCAATGGGAAGGAAGGGTGGGTATCAGATGGGGGAGAGGGAAGACAAGAGAAACTCACAAGCAGGAACTGGAATCCAGGAGAACGGACTGGAACTTGTGGGCTCTCTGTTTGGAACACCACCCCTTCACCTCATTGGTGAGGGAGGCATTCCCACCACGGGGTGAGGGGCATGGTCAAACACACAGCACCTGACATGGGACAGACGAGACTGACAGCAGCTTATGAGTCACACGCTCTCACAGCTCAGGAAATGGAGGGCACCACATGCCATGCAGGGCCTCACAGGGGTTCCATCTGGGAACAGAGTGAACTACCAGGGGCTGTGAGAGGCAGGTTTTGTAGTAACAAGAGGACAGGGTGACCCCTGGTTCCCACAGGAGGACGTGGTTGGTTTGTTTGAATAATTCTGCAGGCCGGCAGAGAATGGAAGCCTGCTGCCAGCGATAAGCAGCCCCTGAGCCTACTCCCTGTGATAGGGAGAGTGTTTCACCAGGGGACCCATCCACAGGAGCACAGTGAGGGAGGGGAACTGCAGTTGGACCATGTGAGGCCCTCCTAGGTTCCCCGAGATGTGAAGGCATACAGAATTTAGGCTTTATACCAGTGTCTTACACCTCTAAGCTGCCAACTTCAGGGGCAGGTGGTGAGGGTGTCCTGCAGGACAAGCTGGCATTCTCCATCATGGAGCTAAGTCCACCCCCAGCCCAGGAACTGGAGAGGCAGAGCGAGCATTCAGCAGGAGCTGGCACAGCTGAATCACCCAGCTGAGCCAGTAGATGAGGACAACGTGCACAAGAAGTGATGGTGCCTGGACCCTTTTCTCTGACCTCCCAAGGGCTGAAGGAACATACCTGCTGCTTCTCCTTCACCTTTGAAACCTCATGCAAATGCCCTGTGGCCACCCTAACACAACCCTATGTGAGGAGGGGAATTCTGGAAAATGTGGTTCCAGCTTGGCCTAGTCAACATGGTGAAGACACCACACAATCTCCACCTTTCTTCCAGGCCCAGAGCAAGTTCAATTTCCTCCAGGGGAAGGCTTTCCTGGTTATCTCAGCTGAAAATAGTCCTTTTCTCCTCTGAACCTCCAAAGCATCCTATCTTCGATGTCCTCATTTTGAGCTAGATAGCTATATGTGATTACCTTTCATCTCCTCTAATAATGATAATGAAGCCACTGCTTGCCATGTCTTACAATTTGTCACCTCTGATCCTCCCCAAAGCCCAGAAAACAAGCATTATCATCCCCCATTTTCCAGGTGGAGAAACACAACTCAGGGAAGGTGAAAAGCTTGCCTACGATGGTGTAAGTAGGAAGGGGCAGCAATGCTGGGAATGAAGCCCAGACTTCTCCGATGCTATCCCATCTCCTCACCAACCCTCAGCTACTAAGGGGAATGACTGTGCTTTATCCGGGTAACTCTCATGGTGACTAGTTCTTTAGCTTGGACAGGGTAAGAACACCTTTTGGATCCATTCAAATCCTATTTTTATAGAGACAGGAATTGCAATTGGTAAAACCTTGAATCACCATGTAGTCCATATTGGCAGCCCCTCCCTGTTTACATGGCCTCAAACTATTCTGATGACGCTTCCCATATGTTCGGTCTGGGCCCACTGACCAAGGCTAAGGCTCCCAGTTCCATTTCTTTGCACACATTCCCTTGTTTGATGCACCCCAGCCCTGGAGAAAGGCTTTACTACCCCCATTTTACATGTGAGGGAACTGAGGCTTGCAGAGAGTCACTTGCCCAAGGACGGAGGTTATAGAGGACAGCAGCTGGGATTTCAGGCAGCCAGAGCTTCCCATCCCCATCTGGGGAGCTGCTCTTGCTCTTAATCCCCATCACAGGTGAAGGTGGGCTTCACTCTGAACCACCTGCCATGTTCCAACTTCCATCTCATCACCCTTCTCTCCTGCAGACACCTCAGCTCCCACCTGCAGTGGTTGCCAATGCCGTCCACTCTAGTCTCAACCTTCTCTCATTTTTATCCCTTCCTGCCCATCCCGCCACCTCTACAGTCGGCCATTCTCTACATGAATGAGAGGTACTCATTCTCTCAATGGGATATTGCTCCCAACCAGTCCCTTGGACTCCAGTCTTGGTCTCTCATGTCCCTCCTTTGCATTCCTGGAAAATCCATCCCCCTGATACAGAAACATCATCAAATAACTTCTCCACTTACATATTTTGGTGACTTCCTATTGCCCCTGGACATGACCCTCAAGGCCACTCTGACCTGGCCTGCCCAGACTCAACTCCCCACTCCCCATGTTGTGCCAGTGACTCCAGAACTCTCCAGGCTCCTCCATGCCTCAAAGCCTTTGCCTAAGCTCATCCTTGCATTGGGACACTTTGCTATGTCCAACTCTCACCCAGCCTTCAGAGCTCCCTCTATGTGTCCACCCTTGGACCCACATCTGAGTAGATGCTCCCAAATATCCTGGGAAATCTTGACCAAAGCCAGGATCACCCTGAACTCTAGTGATCTATCTACTTGTCTGCTCCTCTCACCAGGACCAAAGGGCTCATGGTTTCATCTTGGCTCCCCAACTGGTCTATCCCAATGCCTAGTGCATAGTAGGATCTCAGTGAAGGTCTGTAGAATGAAAACAATAATATAACAGCCATTGCAGATCAAGTCCTGATCACATGCCAGGCACCTAGAAAGCCTTTCTTAGGCGTTATCTCATGTGATCCTCCCAATAACCCCATGAGACAGTGATCTTTATTTTACAGATGCTGAAACAGAGGTGCAGAGCCTTGTAGTAACTTCTCCCATGCTACTGATGAGTGGCAGAGGCAGGAGTGTGACTCCACACCTTGGATTCCAGAGCACCACACTGTTCCCTGAGCTGACCGTGCAAGGCTTTGACCACCCAGCCTGGACCTTCAGCAGATGGAAAGCTGTGCTTTAGTATCCATGGCAAAGCAAGGGTTAACGTACCTAAAATAAGCTGCCCTGGAGGGCTCTTTGAAGACAGCAGGGTGTTATTTAATGAGGGAGCATTTCCAGGATCTGAATTATAGAAATTAGCCAGCTGGGTTCAGGTCCAGTTACGAACTCATGGCAATTTCTTCAGGCTTGAAGAGAATCAACAGCTTAACTAACAAGGAAAAACGGTACATATTTAACCAAGAGCCCAGGGTGAATAGACAGGATATCCATACCAATTTTCTTGAGGAAGGAATATGTGATCAAAGATTTCATGGAAGCAGGGCTGATGCACTCTGGAAATGCTGCCCCTCTCCTCGCTTTGGGAGGATGCACTCCTTTTTGGGGTGACCAGTTCCCCCTTGAAGAAAAGGCTATTCACAGACACAAGCCCTAGGAGTCAATAAAGTCTTTTTTTTCCTGTTATTTTTCTGAAAGTTTTAAAGGTTTATCATTAGAATGAAAGCAAATTTGATGCTGCAAACAGTTCAAAGACCCTCCCACTAAGAGGGAAGTCCTCGCACAGTAGTGAGCAATGGCTACTTTTAATTAAAGTTTCACTGCTAATGTGTCATGACTTTCAAGTAACTATTCAAGTTGATATTTTCAGCCAAAAGATACTTTTGGATTTGGGCCCAAATGAGTGATTTCTAAAAGACTTAGATTTGCTTTGCTCAAAGGCCGCCAGTTTAATGAGGATTTTTTTTAATGTTTGTACTTTTTTTTTTCTTTTTACCTCGGCTCTTGGATTAATTAAGCTCTCTTAAAGGTTGGCACGCCCTCTGTACCTCTTCTAACTACTCAGTACTCTTTGTACTCTATGTCCTCCACATTCAAGGTGCCATCGTAGCTCCGCACACCAGATTCACCACAGAGGCAGGACTGACGGCATCTTGAGTACAATAAGAGGTCACCAGGAGACCACATCTTTGTTCCTTTCTCCAAACTCAAGTGAGGAGTAAGTATAAGTTCATAGATGCCAACAAGAACGCCTTCATAGAAATCTTATGAAATATTCTCAGAAAAAATCAGTAATAGAAAAGAAGAATCCAATTAATGCCACATAGGAAGATATTTTATGTAAAAATGTCAGGTTTTTTTTACCATCAGCATCAATACTTTAATGTGTGCATCAGATAGAGCAGCATAATTTTTTGGCTGGTTGTGCAAATGTAAGTCACCGTAAGTGGGCACAAATCCTTTAAACAAGAGCAGCAGTCCTTATCTCCTCCCCACTCTTGGGCTGCAGCAGGCTGGGGACCTTTGATAATTTAACACCCATAATTCCTGTCTATGTATACAAAATGGCGGCTGTCATTGGGAAGACGCTGTGAAATCAAACGAGTTGGCCAAAGTCACACACTGCTAATAAGAAACTAAGTAGAGATTGGCACCCATATCTGCCTGACCCCAATTTTTGCTTTTGTCTTCTCAAAAACCAGAGTGGATTATAGAACCCAGCCAGTAGAATGGAGAGGAGAAAACAAGAGCCATTCCTGGGAAGGGAAAGTCAAGAGCGGCAGCCAGGTGTGGAGAACTTGCACTGCAGGAGAAATGCACCCCTTCGAGTTTCTTTAAGGGACCTCTGCTTTAGCACAAATGGTGGTGGGATACTAATCCATGAGAGCTCTGTATTTTAAAGTCAGTGTCTTGAGTAATAATTCCTGGATGGATGAAGGGTTTGCTGTTATTTTTATATCAGCCAGCACACAAGTAGTTACCCATCCAATGAAATACAGTGAAAGGCAGAGAGAGGAGCATGGACATCACAGAAGTGGATGAAAGGGCCAAAGAGCATCAAGCAAGAATGAAACAGAGATGGAGTCACTCAGGTTTCCCCCAATACATTGGGAAGAAGGAATTTGTGCTCAGTACCAGAACTAGACTGTTCTTTTGACCACATAAGGTTTTTTAGTTTTATGCACACATTATAGCTAATGTTTCCTGCTGATTAAACTATGTATACATTTTCCATAGCATGGTTTTGGTTCTTCTCAACCATTCCTTTGGATGGCTCTATAAGGCACTGTTGGGAGATTCTTTCCAAGGAGAATAAGCAGAACAGGAGACCATTTGCAGGATCTAGATCTCAGAATAGGTGGGCCACAGAAGTCTCCCCTGTTAGTGTATTTGAATGGAGGCTACCCTTGGTTGGATCTGCCAAAGGTCATGCATTTGTCCATAAAATGAAATGAAGGAAATGGAGATCTCTGTCAATCACATATCTCTTCAAGTACATCTGAGTTGCCCAGTAAAAAAGAATTAAAGGAAATATCTGAATGATCTAAGCTTCTAAAACAAGTTTGGGCTGCTCGCTTCAATCAATCAAGAAATATTTTTCAGTACCTGCTATATGTCCAGCATTTTCTAGTCAATTAAGAGGAGAATATAAGTCTTAGAAGATGTGACTCTCACCTTCGAATATTGTACCATCTTGTTAGAGAAACAAGAAGAATACACTTGACAGATAAAATAAGACAAAACAGATTAAACTCAGGGCCAAATTAAGAATCCATGAAGCAGGACCATAAAGGTCAACTTAATCTTGGGAGCTTCAAAGAGGAGGTTATCTCAGTCTTACAAGGAGGATGGATTGCAAGTGTGCAAGGAGAGGGTGTGTGAGGGGACCGTGTTATGTGGAACATTTTCTCATCTTTAAAATGAGGACATCAGCTTTATCAGCCTTATGGGATTTCTGTGAGAAGCAAATATAGGTAGATAGTGTGTTTCTATTCAAGATTGATGATGAAGATAGAAACCCTGGGCTTCGTATGAGGATGACTCTCTGCAACCAGTCAGGAGATTCGCTTGGAAGGCTCCCTCCCTTTCCTGAGGAGCCTGCTGGCTTCACTACACCAACTCTGCCCACTGCCCCTAGACAGGCTTTCTTCAGAGAGGGGAAAAGGGTTTATCAGCTCTTCCATGAACACAGCTATTGTGTCACCTCCCCTCACTTTCCCCAATCCAAGCAGGGCATCACTCCTCCTCCATGAAGACCATGGACAAGTACTCAAATAGGGCACCTGGCAGCCTGAACCTCCACCATTTGATGTCACAAGAATTCAGGAGTCCCCATGGGTTGAGTGAACATCTCAAGTTCGTGCTGACTTGTGGAGACCCAGTCGAGAAGGGGTCTGCTGTGCAAGCAGTGAGAATCTGTGGGTGAAACTTCCTGCAGTGGGGGCCAAAGTGATAGAGATCTCTCTAGGGTCCTCTAAAGAACTGTCTGAATGTCCGCTTCGTGAGGGACTGAGCATTCGGATTCCCAACTTAAGGACCCGAAATGTTGTCAGTGTCAGCCAGAGAGGCAACAATACTAGGAGAGTGGACTGTAGTTTCACCCAGTCAACCAGGAAACGTTTGCTCTTTTTTGTCAAACTTCCCAACCCTTTTCTCAGGGGATCCAGTGCTGGAAAGAGAGAGGGAGGAGAAGGAAGACAAGGAGAGGAGACAAGGAGGAGGTGTGACCTGCTGTGTGGGGAGGAGAAGAGAGATAGGAGCTAAACTTAATAGTGAAGATTGCAAAGGAAAAACATCGAGTCTTGAGGACCAGAGTGAACTATTTTAAGTCCAAAGGAGCGGGAAAAGAAGCACAGGCTCTGGCCAGGAGGTCATTCAGGGAGCTGCCTCCTGGAGGAAGGGAGAGTTCATCCTAGCAGAGTTGGGAAGGGCAGATACTGGAAAAAATAAAACTATAGGATTTCCTGTTCATCATCCCAGTGAGCTGACACTTCACAAGAAGCCAATTTCATTGTAAATGTGAGTAAAAGAATATGTTTAAATTTCCAAAAGTTAGAATTTCAGACTTGCACATAAACCTATGGCTCAAGCTTAGTCAATCCTTTCATAGGTGCTTCTTATCAAGAAATATGAAAGAATAAGTAGCAAATCATTAGCTTGATAATAGGAGCATAAGATACCTAATTCATGAAGCAGTTCTTACCCCCCACATCCTGCCATGGCCCTAAGAAGTTCTGAGGTGACAACAAAAGCCATTTTCCCTCGTTCACAGCAACCTCAATTTCACTTGAGAGAAAACTCTCAAACAGTGGTTGTTTTGGTGAACATTACTTTTACCTTAAAAAAACACATTAAAGATATATGCAAAAATAAAAATCCATATTTACATAAAGAAGCACTCTGTAAACTCAACCATTTGCCATAAAGTAGGTTTCAGGACCTACCATTTCAGTTACTTTGACTGTGGGAGAATCAAGTCAACCATTAGTTGAATGGCTGAGTCATTATAGTCCAAGCATTCAGAAAGTCCCAATTACCCATAAAAAAGTTCGTGTAACACTGTTATGATCTTTATAATTATTTTCAGCTATATTTTACTTTTATGCCTAAAGTTGCAATTTACTCAATAATGCCCCGGCACCCTGAAAACATTAATGAGCATATTCAAAGGCTCAGTATGAGTGCCTATAACATCATTCACATTAGACCCCAATACATTGCTGTAAGGGTCTTGTTTGGTTCTTTTTGGGATATGGCAAAGGGAAGCCTTTCTTGTATGAGTCTCTGTGTCGTGATCTCCACTTCAAAACAAGAGAAGCAAAGTAGAGGGAGTCAAATTGCTTTGCCCAAGGTCATGAAGCAAGGTCATCTCATCAAAAGATGAAATGAGCATTCTCTTGGTCTTCTAGCCGGTCCAATGTCCACTCAGATGGCTTCTTAATATAGTGCAGATCATGAGAGTCCATCACCTTTATAACTCCAATGTCAAGAGCATAGAGGAGCCATGCCAACAGCGTCTCCTTTCCCTAGGCTGTGGCTCTGGACAGTAGACAGTCACTTCCTAAAAGTGGTAGATGCGAGTCAGGCACCCAAGTTATTCAGATTTTTCTGTATGAGACCTTCAGACTCGCAGTGAAAGCCAAAGAACACTGTTCCAAAGCATCAGTGCTTTTTGCTTAACTGTTTAATTCAGTGTTGACCCCGCCCATGCTCCCTCACCACACACAGAAGCACAGGGAATTCTTTTACACCCCTGCCACGAAACATGGCTGTGGGCCTGAGTGGGTCGGGACTGGAGGAAGGTGGTACTGACCAGTTCTGAAGGCCACAGTCAGGGACCAACCAGCTCGATAGCTGCCCTTTGAGCAATGAACATGATCCCTACAAACCAAAACCATTCTGAATTTTATTTCCTTATCCCTATCAACAAAGACACGTGAGCACTGTAAACCCAACTGCAAAATCCCAAGGTCAGATAATTTCCAATATTTCCTAGGACTTTACATTCTTGTTATTAAGCTTCTGAAAGCCAAGCAGACAGATGAATACTTGTGAGGACGGTGGAGTGTCCTGGGTTGAATTGTGTCCTCCAAAAAGATATGTTGAACTCCCAACCCCAGAAGCCTCCAACACGTGACCTTATTTGGAAATAGGGTCTTTGCAGGTATAACCAAGTTAAGATGAGGTCAAACTGAAGTAGGGTGAGCCCTAAATCCAGTGGCAGGTGTCCTTAGAAGGAAAGCAAAATTTGGACACAGAGACACACAGAAGAACCCCGTATAATGATCGAGGCAGAGATTGGAGTGGCGTAGCTGCAAACCAAAGGATGCCAAATGTCAACAACCGCCACCAGAAGCTAGGAAGAGGCATGAAAGGTTCTCCCTAGAGTCTCTGAGGGAGCATTGCCCTCCTGATACCTTGATCTCAGATTTCTGGCCTCCAGGAATGTGCAAGAATAAATTTCTGTTGTTTAAACCACTCAGTTTGTGGTACTTTGTCATGGCAGCCCTGGGACACTCAGACAGGGTTGCCTGGGTTCTAGGGTTTTTGTTTGTTTAATCTTGTTCATTAACAAGCTCATATTTCAGAGGTTGCAAACCTCACTGACATTTCCATTCCCCCTTCTGAAGCTCATAAAGGAGGGAAAATGTGGTCCTGTTAACCCCCTCCCACCCCTGGCACTCCCATATTTTGTCTTCTTCAGCTCAAGACTGCAGTGGGTCTCATCTGGAAAGAGAAAGTGCATCCAGACCCACCGAGCCCACTGCACATCTGGATCCCGGCCATGGGGCTTCCCTGGCATCTGCTTGGTCAATAGCAGAACCACCCAAAAATATCAGGATTTTGAAAACCCAGTACGTACTTCAGGGCAGCAATGGATAATAAAAAGCACAGCAAGTAAAACTCCTTGAAGCCTTCACAGAAGTCATGCATCAGAGTGCACGCACTGTAATCGCAATGACAGATGTCTCCAAATTTGGTCAACCTAGAGAGAGGATGGTTAGAAGATGGAACACAGGGCCAAGAGTCAGACAGTTTGGCCTCCCTATGTCTGTCTCCTTGCTGCCTTGAGGTGCAGCTCTCCATGAATCACCCTAGACTACGTGGACTCCAGTAACTATATCGAACTCTCCAATGCCTTCAATTACCACATGATTATGCAGAACCTATGAAAAGCAAGGAGTCACATTAGAACCAACAACAAAGGGATTTGAGTTCCTCAGAAGTGGGAGAAAAGAGAGGCATATTCTGAATATTTGGTTCTTTAAAAATCCCACACCTGTATTTCAAGTGAGCAGATACTGAGGGGAATAATGATTCTGAAGATGACATTGACTCTGGGCAGTCATCCTGAGATAATTGTTATTAATAGACGGGCTTGTTCTCCAACCTTGTAACATCCCATCATGTGGGCCAGATTCCGTCCTGCTGTGTGCGTCTGAGCATCCTAAAGCCTCGTCCAGAAAGCAAGCCCTTGTAGCAATCTGGCTGGACAGGAAAAAATAAGCCAATTAAAGCAAAACCCCTCTGAGACGACCTCAAAACTGGAAGTAGAGCTCTCCTGTAAAAATCTGGGAGGAAACGCTGATTTCATTTAGAACTCCCAATCACAAGAGACCACAGGGGTTGGAGCACAGACGCAAACGTAAATTGTCCATTTTGGAGAAGGAAGAGCTGGTGGAAGAGAAGCCCTTCTGGGGCGAATTTCTGACAGCCTGGGATGATTACAGAAACCAAAACAATGGTTGAATGTTGTTCTGCGTTGAGCTGTGGGCTCTCCAAAAAAGATATGTTGGGGTCCTAAGCCCTAGTACCTCGGAATGAATCTCACTAGGAGATAGCGTCTTTAACGGACATAATCAGGGTAAAGAGGTCATTAGGGTGACCCTAATCCAATAGGACTGGGGTCTTTACAGAAGGGGAAATTTGGATGCAGAGACTCGCATAGAGAGAAGATGACGTGAAAAGACCTGGAGAGAAGATGGCTGCCTACAAGCCAGGGAGAGAGGCTCGGAGCAGATTCTCCCTCACAGCCTCAGAGGGAGCCAGCCCTGCCCACACCGTGATCTGGACTTCTGGCCTCCAGAACCGTGAGACGATAAACTCCTGTTGTTTAAGCCCCCAGTTTGTGGTACTTTGTTACAGCAGCCCCTGGAAACTGAAATAAATGTCCTCTCTAAAACCCTCGATTATTTTCATTAACCAGAAAGATTGTTCTGTCTTATGTCTTTTGGGGAAAAAAATGGTAAAAAACAAGTCAGCATCAATGATTTTTTTTTTTTTTTTACTCATCACACTTCTTCTACCAGGCACTGTTCTACATGCTTTATAAAAATTGTCATGTATTCCACAGGATACCTCTCGGAGGCGGATACCATTGTCATCATCTCCAGTCTGTGGATGAGGAAACCAAGACCTGGAATGGGGAGAGGGTGGTAAAGGAAATTCTTCAGGGCCAGAGATGGGATGCACACCCAACAAGAGCTCCAGGGTCAATGGCCTTGACCACTGAGCTATCCTGCCTGTCTTTAACTCCCATCCTTCTGGTCCATGGGCTCACCACAGTCTGACAACTCCCATCCTGACCCACACAGACCTCAACATTCGGCTTGGGGATTTGGGGGAACTACAAGACCCTGTGCCAGTCAAACAAAAGCCCCCCAGGGGAGGAGCATGTACTCTAATCAAATAGTGCAATTAAATCGACAGCATCTGGGTTTCAAAACGAAAGTAACACCACCAGCAGCGCCCAGTGTCGGTTAGGCCTTGTCTTTGCACCTTTTCTCCAGCATAGTGGGAGGGCAGCACCATAGCGGGGCACGAACTTGAGACCCCAGGTCTGCTCCCTTCCTACTCATAAATTCCAGGGTGAGCAAGAACTGGGAACAACTTCTGTGGGGAGGCAGAACCGGCCACACTCCCCTGCCCCACGTTCACCTCTCCTATCCTGAATGCTGACCCGCACCTGGCCAGGCCGTCTGGGGGTTTCCTCCCCTGCAGCTGGTGAGGGAGCTGTATGGAGCTGGGGAGCCACTCGTCAGGTAGCAAAACAAAATGTCCATGTCTATTTTGCTTTTGGTCGCGGCCAGATCAAAGACTATCCCTCCCCCTGATAAATTATTGAGAGGAGCGTGCTCAGCATCCCAGGGAGCCTAGTGTTTAGAACTTGGGATTTCTGGATGCCCTGCACAATGTCACCTAACTTGCCCTGAGCATTCCTACTTGACACTTATCTGGGAATGTGGGAGCACATATCCCAAGGCATTAGGGGTTTCTATTTATTAAAGTTAATTTCACAGCCAAAATGAAATGGTAGTTGCTGATGGAAAGTAAAAATGCTTGTTAAATAGGCAGGCATGAGAATGGCTGTGGAAGAGTGAGCTAGATGAGAAGCAATGTGACAGGGCAAAAAGAAGCTGGAGCGGGTATCTGGGCCCAGGGTCGGGGCTGCCCCTCCACGGGAGTTGTCTGAGGCTGCTGGGCAAAGCCGGGTCTGCTCTGCTCCGGGTGAAGTCCGTCCCAATTAAAAACCTGATTCCTTTCAATCAACTCTTGGCAGACGGCTTGTAAACCTGGCAGTTTAGCTCAAGGCTTCTCAGACTTGAGTGCATCAGAGTCATCTGGAGGAGTTGGAAACAAATACAGCTTGCTGGGCCCCATCCCGGAGTGTCCAGTTCAGAATGTCCGGGGTGGGGCCCGGAACTCTGCATTGCTGACAAGAGCTTGGGTGATGCAGATGCTGGGCACCCCACTTTGAGAATCACTGGTTTTGGCAATAGTGGCAGAAGAGACAGAGCAAGTGGGCTCAGTATCACCTTAGGAGCAGGTCGAGGACACCTGAGAGGGCCCCTGAGAGAGGCCGCAGGTGTGCGTGGAATAGAGCAGATCCCTGTTCTCACTTCTCGGTTGGCAGCCCTCCCCAACGTGGCACACCTCATCTTTACCCCTCCTTATGCTGAAGCCCAGCTGATGCCCAGAGCAGTTACTTGCTGCACATCCTGGGCAGATGTCCTGACCTCTCTGAGCCGTGGTTTCCACATCTAACGTAAATGAAACACGTGTGGAACAGACCAGTGCCTGGAACACAGGAAACCCTAATAAATGTTAGAGTCATTGTTATTGGTTTTACTATTTCTATTAATGAGTGATGACAAAACATCGTGCCAACCGCTGCAGCTGCAGGTGCCCCCAGCCAGCTTTTGACCTCCGCACCACCACACGCTCTACTGAAAATAAGACGCACCTCGAGACCAATGGATGAACGCAGCAGCACATCTCCGTCGGCTGCAGAGAGCTCTGCCCTTTCAAGAGGTTTCCAAGGACTCACTTTGGTATAAAATCCAGGAGGCCTGTTTTGGCCCAAGTACCGTTACCACCACGGGAAATTGCTTTCCTCTGACACTGTCCAGGGCCAGGGCCAAGGGGGACTCCAAGACTTATTTGCTTGAGCAGGAGGTGGAGGAAAATATACGAAATTGTAGGGATAGTATTTATTCTTACTTTTTCCCCTCTCTACTTGTTGTGAGTTGAATTGGGTCCCCCAAAAATTCCTATGTTGAAGTGTTAAAGTCCCGTACCTCAGAATGTGACCTTATTTGGAAATAGAGTCATTGCAGACGTAATTAGTTAAGATGAGGTCATACTGAGTAGAATGGCCTTTAATCCAGCATGACCATGTTCTTATAAAAAGGGGAAATGTGGGCACAGTACCCAGGGAGAACCCCACGTGAAGATGAAGGCAGAAATTGGGGTGATGCTTCAACAAGCCAAGGATCACCAAAAAATTGCCAGCAAAATACCAGAAGCCGGGAGAGAGGCCTGGAGCAGATTCTCCCTCACGGCCCTCAGAAGGAACCGAGCCTGCCAACACCTTGATCTCAGACTTCCGGACTCCAGACTGTGAGAGACTAAATTCTGTTGTTTAAGCCCCAAGTCTGTGGGACTCTGCTACAGCAGCCACAAGAAACACATGAATTTACTAAAAAGAAACAGTCATGTGTTTTCTCAACTGGTGATATGTTCAGTGTTCACTCAAAATAAGTGATGAATAAAAATATAGAAGACAAGAAAATCCAGGTGTCTCTATTTGGAAAAGATGGAAAGATCTGGGAGGAGGAGGGGGCTGGAGGAGCCGTGCCAGAGGGAGAGAAGGAGGCAGAAGAAGAGAGATGAACAAGGTGGAAGAAAGGGATGCAGGACTGTCCAAGGAGAAGAACTTAGGGCAAAAAGAAGGAGATGTTGAAAGAGGATTTTAAGGAAGAAGTGCTATGTGGTGTGCAACCTAACTGCCTTCTTGTCTCTCCAAGAAACCTTCAGTAAAGATGTTGATCTTCAATGCTCACAGAGTCAGGAGTGTGTGCAAAAGAGAGCATACGAGCTTATGAGAATGTGTGTGTGTGTGTTGTGCATGTGAGTATTACAATGTGTGAAACTAGTTCTTCAGGGAGTCCGAGAGCCCAGTACACAAGTGGCTCTGTTCTACCTCTGTTGTGTGTTTATGCTTCTCCTTGCAGGCCTGGCCCACATCTGGGGACACAAGCTACAGTAGTAAATGCCTTAGATTAGAACACTGGTCAAAGGAATGGAGAATTCTAAAAAATATTTAAGAGTCAAAATAGAAGGAATTGCATAATTGATCCCACGAGAGGTGAAGACGAGAGAAAAACTTAGTAAGACTTTCAGGTTTACTGAAAGAATGATGTCTGCATTAAATGATATGCTGAGAGGAGGAGTAGCAGGATTTTTAGCAGGGGTATGTTTGGGTTTGGACCTATTTGATTGAGGTTCTCAGGTGCCTCTGGATCCAGGAGGCAGCTGTGCCTCAGAATGCAGAGCTAGGGAGGGAAGTGCAGGCTTGAGATGGAGCTTGAGCATCAACAGCATAGAGACAGCATTTGAAGCCATAGGAATGGTTGGGATTGTCCTGGAGAAGCACATGGAGTGGAAGAGAAGAGTTAATGCTTCAATGGGTGGCTGAAAAAGAAGGATCAGAGTGCGAGAGAGAGAAGAATGGTCAATGAGATGTGAGGAGAACCAGGAGAGTCGAGTGTCCCCATAGCCAAGGGAGAGAATTTCCAAAGGAAGGAGCAAGAAGAGAGTGAAAGCCAACAAATAGGCTGAGAGAGGGAAAATATCCCCTGGATGAAGCAACATGTGGACCATTAGCAACCCTGAGTTTCATCAAGTGGAGATTCAGAAGCCGGATGGCAGTGGGTTGCGATGCAGGTACGATGTGACTGCAATATTTGGAGGGGCCCAAATATTGTGGGAGTGTTAGCTTTTATTTCTTAAGTGAAAAGTGTGTCATTTTTTAAAGATAATGTCAAATTGGATCTTGATTCATGTTTCAAAATCTCCATAGATGATTTGAGGAGCTTGTACTAGTTCTACCAAGTTTCCAACTGTGAGCTTTTCTGTTTGTTTGGGGAAAGAGTCCCCTCCCACCCCCAGTCCTGTTTCCTCTATGGCTTTTCTATGGTTAAGGGGAGAGTGCACAATTGAAGTGAAGTCAGGAAGCACAGGTCACTATTAAAGGAAGTTTTGATATAAAGGAGGCATAGAAATTGGATACAGAGGGACGGACGTGGAGGGAAGATTTTTTCTAAGATGCAGGAGTCTTGACATTGCGAGGAGATCCTTGGAACTTGGAAGTAGGAGAGAGGTTGAGGGTGGACTGAGCTGAGAGCAGAGGGAGCACTAGATGTGCACAGAGTGGGCTGTTCCGTGACCCTCAGCATGTGCTGAGAATGCCAGGCTTTTGTTTGATGGCTGCTGGGACCACAGTGTGTCTATCTGCCATATCTCAATGGATTAACAAGTCACTGAATTCAGAGGATGCTGCATGTGCCACCCAACATCTTCAGGACCAAAGCTGTGACTCATGGCTGAGATGCTCTCCAAGATTGGCCCTAGGGGAGTAGGGAGATGCCCCACCCATGATGATGCCCCCTCCTTGGGCCAGCTGGCAACCAAGGACTAGTGGCTGCAGGGGACAGAGGCCTTACCGTTAGCCTTGACTTGGGAGGACTCTGAAGGCATCCCAGTTTTAGAGCCCCCATGGGTCTGGGTGAGTCCTCTCTTGCAACTTCATTTCAGGTCATCATCTCCCTCTGCCTGAGCCAGCTTTCCTCCTCCCTTACAGGTGCTGTTCCGAAGAACACATCCAAACCAGTCTCCTGCACTCCATCTCCCCCTCAGACTGCCTGCTGGGAAATTCCTTAGACGCTAAATCAAAATATCCCCAATGGAAGGACAGCAGATTGGCAAATTGGAATAGAATGGGATCATGACATTCGCTTTAGAGCATTGGTTTTTTCAAAAGTTCAGATATAGATAAGAATAGAAAAGATAATACTAATTTCTGAGGGAACCTTTGAAGAAGGAAAGCCTATGTTAGTGGTTTGGACAAGCAAGTTACCAGTAGTGAAATGGCTTGTTGGTTCAGAAGCGCTTTAGTGTGCCCCACCACAAGTTCAGCTCTGTGCTACGTCCTGGGAGTGCGTGCGTCATTGGTCAGGGGTCTTGTCCTCCCCGAGTTCACAGGCCATTGGGCATCACTGTCTGAGAAGGCTGGGGGAAGTTCAAACTTCCAGTGCCTTCTGCTTATCCTGCAAGACACTTCCAGCCTGTCTTGATGCTTCTGTGAAGGGGTGCCCTGTAGCCTTTCCTGTGACTCTCTTTGCACAGACTCAGCAAGAAACTTACAAGTTGGCCACCTATGGTTTTTAACATGCGCATAACTCGCATCAACCAGAAGCAACTTAGGTGTCTATTCTGGGGAGGGAGGCAGTGGATGCTCATTGTTGCGTGTAGACAAGGCGCTGGACCAAGAAGTAGATGTGATGGATTCTAGTCCTGGCTCAGCCATAAGTTGCTGTGTCACCACAGGCTGGGGCAGACATTTTACTTGACTTCAGAACTCATTTTTCTGGCTTATAAAGTGAGGCATTTGGACTACAGAATCTCTCCTTTCTTACTAGTTCTGCAAGATTCTTATATTTGAAGTCTTAAAGGGTTTTAAATACACAGAGGTGGTGGGTGCCCTCGTGGGTCATCACCCAGAGTCCCCTTAAGGATGGAGGTCTTCATTCTCCCAGCTGTGGGAGTGTTGGTGGCTGAAGGGTCTCAGAGGCATCCAGCTGATGAGTGCTGGCTCGCTGGAGGTCACGTCCCTCCCTGGGGGCAGCTTGCACCCAGTGACAGGTCAGTGCAGGGCAGTGCAAGAGCTCAGCCCTCTTGCTCAAGGGGATCAACTTGAGCACCATCCCAGCACCAGGGGCCTCTCTCTTAGCCTTGACTCGGGAGGATGCCCTTCGATCACGGAGGTTCACCCTCTCCTTCTGCCTCAGTCTCTCCCCACACGTACACCAGGAAACCAGTCCCCAGTAATACCCCTGCAGCCATTCCTGGACTCCCAAATGTGTCCTTGGGTCCAGGCTCAAAAGTTCCAGTCTTCCTGGAGGCGTTCTACAGGCATTTGGAAACATGAGTCTGGAATTCCAGAGACCAGTCAGGGCCACAGAAGCGCACTTGGGCATCACCAGCGTATTCTTGTACAAACTTGTGCACCTTGGAGACATCCTGCAGGGAAGGGGAGAGACGAGGAAACACAGCAGGCTGGGTGGGAACTGGGAAGATGGTGCCCTCCACAGGCAAGCGGCATGGGCGAGGGAGGGTCAGCAAAGAGAAGAAGAAGCAGACCCCAAGAGCAGAGAGTTGCCTCCAGCGCTGGACCACTCGAATTTTAATCCCAGCTGGGTCATACCTTAGGGACACAAACCACCACAAGGAAAGCTCCTCCGCAACCATTTCAAATTTCACTGAACTGCACTTCACCGTCAAACCCTTCTGTCTTATTTGGAGGCTGAATTTTTTCCCAGCTTGTTTCTCCAGCTGTTCAATTTAAATTTGTCCCCTTGTGTCCTCTCTAAAAATTGTATTTCCCAAACCAAAATCATGGTACACATTTAGAAATAAGATTATTTTTATGATTTATGAATTTATTTATGAGAAGTTTTACAACCATACAAAAATAACAGTAATGTACTTTTAGCAAAATGACTTTATTGAATGGAACAAAATCACATGAAACCACAGGGATTCTGGAAAATCTCATGCATGTTTGGGGAGGTTTTGGGAGATTCCAGTGTGTACCCTTGTGGGTAGAGAGCAGCAGCCCAATGCATGTTAGTTTCTCTTCCCAGCTTTTGACCTCAGTTTCAGAGAACAAAGCAGGAGGAAAGAGGAAGGAAGGAAGGATGGAGAGAAGGCAGGAGGGAAGGAGGAATGGAGGGAGGAGGAAAGGAGAGAAGGGGGGAAGAAGGGAGGGGGCAAGGAAGGAGAGAAGGAGGGAGGAAAGAAGAGAAGGAGGGAGGGAAGGAAGGAATAGATAGATGGTGGGAGGTCCTCAGGAGGACGTGATGGAGGAGTCGGGCAACAGCATCTGTTGACATAGATTATGACTCACTTAGATGTTAGGATTTGAGGGGAGTATCTTGCCACCAAATTTCACAGTAGTTGTGTCCATGGGTTTTCAGTTCCGTTATCCTCCTTGCTCTGTGTGTTCTTATGGAGAATTTAGCGAGTTTCCAAAGTAACGCTCCTCCCTCACTTCTTTCTCTTTGATGTTTTCTACCGTAAACTTGCGAAGGCTCGTTAGGTGATGGAGGCAAGTACCATCACTAACTAGAAATCTTCCCTTGACCCATCCGGTAAGCACCACATTAAAACTTGCAGGAAATCTGGGGACAGTTGCTGATCACTCTTTGTGGATCTACTGCATCACCAGTGGCCCAGAGAGGGGACACGGTGTTGAAAATCACAGACACTGATGACTGATCACCAAATGACTCAGGCCCTGAATCTCAGTCTGAGGTTTAGCATAAACTCCCACAGTACGGCCTGTGCGTTTGTGTCATGACACTTTAAACAATGGTGAGTAATGAGTGGCCTCCTCCCACCCTTGAGAACAGGAATCTTATCTTAATCATGACATCCCTGGTATACAACATAGTCCCTGACACAAAGACATATTTTTAAAACTCTATTAATTATGTGGAAGAATGACGCTTAAGTTCTGAGTCTCATCCATTGAATCTTACGAAATGGTTGTCTTTGCTGCACAAAATCCAGGCTACCTGTATGACTGGGAAATAGGAAAGATGTGTGAAAACGAACTCCCCAAAGGACCCATCTCTGTGATTCTTTGGAGATGTCACTGGCAATGGAGGAGACCCATTCAACACTCTGGTTGAAAGAGTTACTTACTTCTAGGACGTAAAATGGAAATGGGTGTGTTCTTGTGTCACAGTATCAAAAATCATCCTCTCTCCCTCCCTACTAATGGCAGGTCAGGGCATTGCTGTTGAATACTTTATGCCCAACAGCACATGGCCTAGGTAAAGATCACATTCATCCATTTACTTATGCATTCAGTAAATATTTTCTCATCACCTACCATGTGCAGGCAATGAGAATACAGCAGTGAACATGGTTATACACACAACACAAATACAGAGAGAAGATATATTCATGAAATAGAACCTAAGTGTGCCTAATTATTTCACTGATCATGATCTATGCCATATGAAGAGGTCTTCTCATAAATAGTATGAGAGCATCATGATATAATGAAACATAAATATTTGGTCTTTGTCCTCAATTCCAGGCACACAGCTCCTATAACCTTGGACTCTCCCCAGTGATAAGAGTGTCTTTTGTGTACTAAGGAGGTGACCAGTGGCCCGGGGACCCTAAATGACTTCAGGATGGAGGCTGGTCCCCAGGAAGACCAGGCATGATTAGAGGGCTGGAACTTTCTGCCCCACTCCACTCCCACCTTACACCAAGGGAGAGGGGCTGGAGGTCGAGTTCAGTCACCAATGGCCACTGATTTAATCAATTCTGCCGACGTAAGGAAACCTCCATAAAGACCCCCCAAACAATGGAGTTCAGAGAACTTCCTGGTTGAGCAATACATCAAGGTGCTGGGAAGTTAACAAGCCCAGAGAAGTTATGGAAGCTCCACGCATCCATCCCCATACCTTGCTCCATGCATCTGTTTCATTTGGCTTTCTGAGTGGTATCCTTCACAATAAACCAGTAATCATAAGTAAAGCACTTTCCTGCATTCTGTGAGTCATTCTAGCAAATTATTGATCTCGAATGGGAGACAGGGTTGTGGGAACCCCCAACTTTGTAGCCAAGAAGGATTACTGTGGTCTAATAAGAAACGTATTTGGTTTCTGTCCCCAGTCTTGGCACAGAGCTCCTAAAAAAAAAACAACTCTTGAAATTTCCTGAGTGATAAGTCTTTTGCTATTCATAACAAGACCCTTCTGATCACACCTGACTTTATGCTAAGGAGATGACTTAGGGTGAGGCCCCTAGATAGCCTCTGATGGGGCTGGTCACCAGAAAGACCAGGTGATTAGAGGGTTGAACTTTCAGCCCCACACACAGCCTTCTGGGAAAGGGATGGGAGGCTGGAGATTGAGCTCTTGAAGGATTCTTGGAAGACAAGATTCAATGGGCTTCTGGATGGTTAAGCACATCCACACTGAGGTGCTGGGACAGTGGCAAAACCTTAGAGGGTGTGGAAGCTCAGCACAAACCTCCTATTCCTGGCCCGAAGCATCTCTTCTGTTTTTCATATTGGGTTGTTATTGTTAACTGAATAAGAGTAAATGGAAAACAGAGAACTTAATGGTTGGAATAAAACTGGTGAACGTATTTGGAAGACATTTGGACGCTCAGCAAATGTAGGGGGAGGATGTCCACTGTCTGATGCAGGAGAAGGAATAAAGATGCCCTTCTTTAATTTCCTTAATGGATGTGGCAATTTACTTCTAGTCAAGAATCAGTGTAAATTAGTTGCCTATAACAACGGCCAGCATTGGAATGAATTCTTGGTTACCATGTACTTATGTCCTAAATGGAAAATACCTATTAGCATGAGTATTTAAATGGCACTGCAGGCCATTAAAATTCCATTTGTCCTACAGACAGAGCACTTGATGATTTTGGAATCAGCCTCTTTTAAGTAGCGTCAACAACAGAAGCTTCTAGATCTTCAAAGTCAGTCTTTTGAGCTCACAATGAGAGATATGACTGTATCCATTTACTGGAAGAGTTATACTATAGAGCTAGGAATTTAATCTCTCTTTCTTCCTGATTTCCAGGATCATTAGACTTCTGAACATTATGATAAATTCCAACTTCACAACAGCAGTCAATGGAGGTTGGATCAAATTGTTTGTTTCCTGGGAGTCATCAGAGCGGTCACTTGCAGATGGGCTGGAACCACCAGTGTGTTTCTCGAACTCTGCCAAAATTTTATAGTTCCAAAAAATTGCTTCTGTCCCCAGCAGCACCACACTGCAACAGTTTTGAAGGAAATTCACTGCCTGCCAGCAAGTTCAGAAAGTAAAATGATTGAATAAGAAAAATTAAACTTGGAAACTCCTGGAGAAAGGGCACAGATTTCCCAAGCGGGCTGTAAGGCCATAACCATTGATTTCTTTTCATCTTCCCTCCAACTAACGTAATCTGGCTACCTTCTAGGAGGAGCCTGCCTAGGAAAGGTGGGGAGAAAGGAGAGAGAATGGGCTCTCTGAGGCAGCCAGAGAATAAGCATGGGTTAACTACATGGCACCTCTCCTCTGGGACCCAGTAAGAAGGATTTGCCCTATCGTTTGTAGCCAATATGTGGACTAATAACATGTATGAGACTTTAGGCTTTACCCTCAAGAAATTATGAAGGTAGGCATGATTATGAAGGAGGGAGTAGTGCTTAGAACTTCTTTTTCAAAGGAGTACACCATTACAATGTGGAATATAGCCATGACACCTGCTCCCCCACCTCCAGTGGCCTTTTTCATCTTCTATAATGCATGCAAATAAACTAGTATTTTCTCAAGAACAGCCATACATGTTTTGAGCTAAGACATCTCAAAGGATCTAGCCACACAATCACACTGATGATAGTCACAATGTGGAGTGCCCAGTATGCCCCAGGCATTATGCTAGGAGCATATACATTATTGCCTTACATTTCATCTGTGTAAAAGATGTTACTCTCCATGCTTAACAGATGAAGAACTGAGGCTAAGAGAAATCGAGTGACTTCCCCAGGTCAAGAACAGCTAAAAAATGACTCAGCTGGTGTTTGAACTTCATTCAGTCTCGCTCCAAAAACAAGAATCTCTTTTCTTGGCAAATATTTGGCTTTTACATATGAAAATTCCTATGCAAATTTCCTAGGAATCAGGCAGGAAATTTCAAAACAAGGAGGTGGAGTCAACATACAGTGATGCTTTCACTGGAATAAGCTTTGACTTTCTAACAAATATCTCCGGGAAATTGAGTTACAACAACATAGTGGCCTTTCTCTTTGTTGACTGCTGTGGTCTGAGAGGAGTAGTGGGTTGATTAGTGTCCCCCACAAAAGGTACATCCACTGGGAACCATGAGTGTAACCTTATTTGTAAAAAGGTCTTTGCAGGTACTATTAAGTTAAGGCTCTCAAGATAAGAGCATCCTGAATTATCCAGGTAGACCCAAAATCTAAAGACACGTGCCTTTACAAGAGAAGAGCAGACAGAGAGAATTTACAGACAGAAGAGGAGAAGGCCATGTGGCCATAGAGGTGAGACTGCAGTGATGCCGTCACAAGCCAAGGAACCCCTGGAGCCCCAGAAGCTGGAAGAGACAAGGAAGGATCCTCCCCGAGATGCTTGAGAGAGAGCATGGCTCTGCTGACACTTTGATTTTGGACCTCTTCTCCAGCACTGAGAGACTACGTTTCTGTAGTTGTAAGTCACCCAGTTGGTGATAATTTGTTATGGCAGTATCAAGAGGAGGAGACACCCCTGACCACAACCATCTTTCCATCAGCTCTTCAGGCAGCCTTTGACATGAATCCTTGTGGGTCTTGAAAGTTGTTCAGTTTTCAGAAGCTACATATAAAAATGTGCTTGCTTAAATGTTAAAAAAAATCTTAGTGGGTGTTAATTTTCCAAACATGACAGCAAGCAAAATAACAAGAACCTGTAGGCACGAAATCCCGTGTAGGCTCCTGTAGGGGAGACACAGAATACAGGTGTGGGGGCCCTGGCGGGAGGCATGTGAAAGAAAGGTCACCTACTGAACATTTTTGTGTCACACACACACACACACACACACCCCATAAGGCAAATGACTTTTCAACTCAAAACCGTGCCTTCCATTTTCCCTAAGAGCTGAACATGCCTTCGTGATCGTTACATAGCTTTTAATGACTCACAAAAGCTATGAATCTTTCATATGCAGTTGATGCATTGAGCCCAGATGCAAGCTCCCTGGGAGACATTTACCAGGGCTGTTGTTAGGTTTTCCTAATTAGATGCTCTCGAGTACAGATCTTCTACTTACGACATGCGTCTTTTATGTGAAACCGCCCAACAAATTCAGTTCCGCTGGCACTTTTGTTTATCCACAGACCATCAACGGAAGTTAGCTGGAATAATTTAAAGAGGCAGTTATGTGCTTCTGGCAAAAAAATAAAAAATTTAAAAAATCAGCATTTTCATGGCTCTTAGCTAGCTTGAGCCAAAAATACGTTGGGCTGCAGCAATTTCCTTCAGTTTGAAGTTGACCGTGCACACTTTGGAAGGGCGTCAGCACCCTGGGGCATGGCCTCCTGGGACAGGAGCACTTTGGGTGGAGGGGTGGGGGCACCAAGAGCAGTTGTGTCCCCTGACTCAGTGGATCATCCTGAGGGAAGAGAGATACAGGGCTGAAGAGAAGCTGACCCTCTCCTAGGACAGGCAGTAGGGGTCCCTGGGGCCCTGAATGGCAAACATTCTAGGGTTCATGCCTTTGGATAGATATTAAATTTCTGGCCAAACCTCAGGCCTTCTGAGACTCCCAGAAAGTGGGAGTAGGTAACAAATTCGTCAGTAAACGGAACAATCTAGAAACCAATGCAGGCAAACACTCTATTGGATTTTTCTAAAAACGCACAAAAAAAAACAAAATAGCTAAACAAATCTGAAAATTTGCATAGATATTGATGACTGAAAGGAATAGAAAATGCTCCATCTAAAGAGCTACTTGGAAATAAGCTCACAGGCAAAGCTGCAGATGAGCTGTGGTACCCAGGGAAGTCCAGAACTGAAAGGACACGTGCAACATGAAAGAATGTCAAGTTGAAATGGGTGGCTTGACCAAGGAATGTAAGGAAGTTTGAGTCTGTTTCAAGTCCAATGAAATGCCTTTAGACCCACTCCTCCCAAATGATTACTCTGTTTGCTTTGGTAAGACCGAGGGGCAAGCATTCCCACTGACAACCACAATTTACTGTTGGTTCCGTGAAGACTCCGCAAGGAGATTTCAGCAGAAAGACTCAATAGCATTGTAACTCCAAAATGGATTTTCAGTGACCTGCAACATCAGACCCAACATTTATCTTTCTGCTTCTTTGGGAACTCTTTGTAAGTCTTTGTGAGTCTCGGAGGCGAATCTGTTATCTGAGTTGTCTCAGCAGAGGCTCTGACCCACAGAGAATTAACTTCTCCATCAAAGCCCCAGAGATGCCTGGGAGGGGGAGGTGAGGGATGTTAAAATGGGGAGCAAATACTTTGCTAAAAAAGCAAAACCGCTACGTTGTTATTAGAGAGAAAAAAATCAAGGCTTCCAACTCCTAAAGGAACACTGTTTGACAAATTAACTTTGAACTTGATTTTTGAGAGCTTGGTGCATCATCAATTAAAAGGTCATCTACCCTGGCTACGCCAGTCTGCAGCAAATCTTTCCACTTGAAAGACTTTCTCAGCATTTCAAATATTTTCTTTGCACCACATAAAAGCTGCTTTAGAACACAAAGGTCATACTGTCAGTGATTTATCTTTCAAAAGGAGGCGTGCTGGGTGTCTTTTAAAGGAAGCCATCCAGAATAGATGCTGACAAAGCCTGTATATGTCCAGTTGATGGATGGTGACTTGGGGAGGACACTCTCCCTAAACCACTTTGGGCGCAACAAGTAGAAAGCTGCCATCTTTAATAGTTGCCAAGAAAATCAATTTCAGTTTCCTCACCTCCTAAGTATAACAGCACCCACTTATGGTGGGTCCACTACGTGCCTGGCACTTCCCCCTGCCTACGCTCTAGTCTTCACAGCAACCCAAGGAAGTAGATCTTGTTCTCTCCCGTTCTACAGAGAAAACAATGAGAATTGGAGACACTGCTCAGTGTCTCCATTGGAATGGAAGGAGAATTGGAGAATCCAAGGAGAATTGGAATCACTTGCTCAGTTGCAGACACACGACTTGAAACTGGCCTCTTCTGCTTCCTACACCCTGGACTCCCTGAGCACAGGATTCCTCACGAGAGCCTCTGGGACTGTCCCCATGCACTGAAACAAAGTCTGGCACAGATTTATTCAATTCAACTGAACTAGCTGGGCACTGAATATTAACAAATAGTAAAAAATTTCAAAAAAGAGTAAAAATTAGTCCTTGGCCTCAAGGAACTCAAAACACTTTAGAAAATTAGGACTTGTGATGGTTAATTGTACCTGTCAACTTGACTGGGCCATGAGTGCTCAAACATTTGGTCAAGTGTTATTCTGGGTGTGTCTGCGAGGGTGTTTTTGGAGGAGATCAACGGTTGAATGAGTAGACTGAGTAAAGTAGATTGCCCTCCCCAATGTGGGTGGGTCTTATCCAATCAGTTGAAGGCCTGAACAGAACAAAAAGGCTGGAGAAGAGGGAGCTTTTCTCTCTGCCTGACTGCTGGAGCTGTGACATCAGTCTTCTCTGCCTTCAGACTCTGACCGGAACTACACCATTGGCTCTCCTGGAAGCTTGCTGACTTCATGTCTTAGGACTTCTTAATCTCCAAATGACACGAACCATTTACTTATTTTATGTATATATCCTATTGGTTCTGTTTCTCTGGAGAACCCAGACTAATACAGGGCTCCTCAATGCTTCTCGAGTTATTTTCTTTATCATTTGAGCGGACAGCAGTGTCATGAACTAGCCCTGGGAGTATGTGAAATTAGGCTGAAGGTGATGTAGTTTGAGCTATAGCCCCCAGTATGAGCAGCAGGTCAGTCAAAACCAGGTTCCTGCCTTAACTCTAAGCCTCAATTTTCCCATCTGAAAATCAGGGTGGTAATAATAATAGTAAGCCTCTCAAAGAGCTGTGAGGATTAAATGCATTTACGCCTAGGAGATAATGCATTCAAAGCATTTAGCTCAGTGCCCAACATGGAAGTGCGTATCTAATGAAGGCTAGTTATTCCTACGGCAGTAAGTGTCACCATTAAAGATTCATTCATTGGCCTTGCCAACTTTGCAAGCTCATGGTAGAATTTCAAATAGCTTTGCAGAGCTCGCATTTAAGCCATTCTCAGGTTTAACTTCGTTAACAAATGTTAGTTGACTATTAGCAAAGAACAAGACCCTGTGCTACTGGGAAAGAAGGAAAGAGGGTCCGAGAAAGAAAGTGAGGATGGGAAGGACGCAGATGGGAGAAAGTGTTGGAAATGCAAGGAGACAGATGTCTGAGACACAACTCTGCTTGCGAATTTTACCGAGGGCCAGCCCGTGGACATTAGTCACTACCTACTATTTTTAAAATATGGACAATTCCATGTTGTTAATAATGATGATTATAAAATAACAATAAAAAACAATGTTTGTCGTGTGTTTATTCCCAGCCCAACTCAGTGCTAAGTGGCTCCATATAAACATAACTTTGCTTTCCTCGGTGTTAAGTTGATTTCATTCCCGTAAAACTACCTTTGTTCATGACTCAGTTGCAGCACAGCAGTGAACGTCGCTGGAGGGTTTGCTCACCAGGATTCTGAACCCAGGTCCCTTTGGGGGAAATCCCTGCATTGTGCAAATCTCAGTGGATGGCAAGGCTGGCGTGCCACCCTGACTCTTACTGAGTGGGCGTGCAACTTCCGCTCGGCCAAGAAGAAGCTCCTGCCCCAGCCTCTGCACCCAGGAAGGTGATCCAAAGATGCCAGGATGGTGAAAAGAATTGCTCATAGTGGCTGCCACACAACAGCAGAGGTCCAGAGTGGCCTCTGCCCTTAGAGACTGTCAGCATTGGCATTGGCATTAGGTGTCCAAGAGCGGCCATGGTGCTAACAACCATGTCCACACTGGAGGACCCTTGGCCCCAACCCTGCTGCTGAGTCTACCTTGATCCCTGCCCTTTCTCTCAGCCAGATTCTTCAGTCTTCCCCTTAGTTCTGGAAGCTTCCAGTGAATTCTTCTCAGCTTCACCCTAGAGGATTTGATGATTCACTCACCAACAAAATGACCCTCAAGACCAGGAAATGACTATGGTAATATCTGAATGAACAATGCCAAGTGGTTTAAGCCACATGGATGAGTGCCCCTCCTGTGGCTCAGTTGGTAGTTTCTATGTTATATGAGCATCTGTATTATTAACACGATTCGTTGATTCAACAAACAATATTGAGAGCCTCCTCTATGCTAGTTATATAAGATGGTGTGTCTTTGAACAAGGAAACAGAGCCTTTGATCTATGTAGGTCTTAATCAGCAATTAAAAGCTATGCTGTATTTCACAGAGCCAGCTATTTCTGAGACAAATTAGAAACCCATTCAAGGACACAGAGGACTAACTGTAAGTGATGCGGTTAGATCTTCATTCTATGTGCTTCGAAAGTCTTGTTTTTCAACATAATTCTAATGAGTGATCTGAGTGACAAAATAGATGGGCCTTGGCTTTGTAATCTAACCATAGGAAAGGGCTTTATGAAGAGAGACATGCAAATTGATTATGCCTTTGGTCTCAGTGATTGTAAAAATGTTCAACTAATCTTAAAGAACAGTGCCAGCCAGAGATGAGGAAGAAATTCCAGTTCTTACTTAAAGAAATTTGTACTTGCTATATTCCCTAGCCTATCTCATCCAACTGATTTTCACTGAAATCTAACTGTGTGGTGGATGCAAGGTGAATAAGATGCAGAGGGGGCCACAGAGAAGGTTCGGGTCTGGGCGCATGTGAGATCTCATCAATGCACAGCAGCAGCAGGCTGATATCACAGCAACACAGCTGCCGGCATGGTGGTGGGTTGACTTTGGTGTTCTCACTCTCGTGACTCCTCTTGTAGCTTATGCTGCTTCCCCTGGTCCAGGCAGCAGCTCGGACATCACAGGATCCATTCCAGTGTGATCCCTTCCCGCTGTGATGACGCAGCAGAACCGGGGTGTCAACTCTCAGCTTTTGAGTTTAAAAATAACCTTTGCAGCTCAACGGAGAAACTATAGTTTACAAGAAAAGCCATTGGAGTCACAGAAGCCACATTCCTGAAGGACCCAGGGAAACACATTTTACACCATAAATGACAGATTTGGAACAACATGAGCTAAAGTGAGAGCCAGTTTTTCCTGTCCCATGGGAGAATTTTCAAATGTCCCCAGGCTGAGGTGAAGGAGCATGAGAAAGGATGCCTGACAGTTAGGGGTCACCGGGTGTCCTGAGAAGGGGCTCCATGCCCAAGCTGGTCTGTCTTCTGGAACAGAGCTGTGCAGAGAGAGGTGTAATGATTAATGTTATGTGTCAACTTGGCTGGGCCATGGTGCCCAATTGTGTGGTCACACACCAACCTAGATGTTGCTGTGAAAGTATTTTGCAGATATGAACAACATTTAAATGAGTAGACTTTGAGTAAAGCAGATTGCTCTCCGTAATCTGTGGAAGGGCCTCATCCAATCAGTTGAAGGCCTTAAGAGCAAAGATGGAGCTTCACCAGAGAGGAAGGAATTCAGACTCAAGACCACAAGGTAGAAATATTGCCTGTGATTCCAGCCATCTGTCCTGTGAACTTGAACTCAGGACTGTAACATGAACTCTCATCTAAATTTCCACCTTGTTGGCCTGACCTGCAGATTTCAGATTTGCCAGCCTGCACGATCATGCAGTCATGTGAACCAGTTCTTAAAATAAATCTCTCTCCCTCTCTACCCGTATATCTACATCTTATACCTACCTATGTACATATGAGAGAGAGATCCTATTGGTTCTATTTCTTCGACAAACCCTGACTAGTATAAGGAAGGAGTGATAGATGCCCCCTCCACCACTGGAGAATTTTAGTGCCTCAGGAGCAGAGACGACTTGTGCCTTGCTTCCTAACTGGGGACCAACATCAGCAGCTTTTCACCTAGCCCAGGTGTTTTGATGCACGAGAAGTGACAGCTGGGAGAGCCCCACAAAGTTCTGCACAAGAGAGAGAGTGTCCCTTCGGTAATATTCAGGATTCTCTAGAGAAACAGAACCAATAGGATATATAGAGATACATACCAGAAGAGATTTACTATAGGAATTGGCTCACTCGGTTATGGAGGCGGAAAAGTCCCACGATCTGCTGTCTGTAAGCTGGGGAATCAGGGAAGTCCATAGGGTAATTCAGTCCAAGGCTGAACCAGACAGGGAGGGGGTCGCTGGTGCAAGTACCAGAGTCCAAAGGCCAGAGAACCAGTGGAGCTGATGTCAAGGACAGGAGAGAATGGATCTCCCAGCTCAAGAAGAAAGAGGCTTTCCCCCTCCTCTGCCTTTTCATTCTATTTGGACCCCTCTGTGGATTGGGTGATGGCTGGCCACATGGGGAGGACAGATCTTTCCTCAGCCTACTGACCCAAATGCCAATCTCTTTCAGAAACACCCTCACAGACATTCCCAGAAATAATGTTTTACCAGCTATCTGAGCATCCCTTAGTCCAATCAAGTTGACACATAAAATTAACCATCATACCTTTCTCGCTGAGAATCAGAGGCTCAGTGGACATCCTCCTCCAAGGGGAGGAGAGGGCGTCCTGCCAAGGGCTCCAGGTAGACAGATCTAGGTGAACCAGTGATCCCTGATTAAATGGGAACATGGGTATCTCAGAAGCTCACAAGAGAAGACAATGACATCCAAGGACAAGATGCCCCCTCCCGCCGAGACTGTGGCACTTTCTAAACCCCCCACATTTGAAGGTAGTCTCCACTATTGGGAGAAGAAGAGGAGACCCTGGATCACTAGAGGGAGCCCTGAACTGGTTGTGCTTATGTTTAATGAAATAGGACTCTTTCCATCCCCGTCATCCAGTGGGGGCTTAGGGTATACATGTGAAAACGAGGTTGCCTTTTGGATGCTTAGGTTTAATGATTGAAACTCATGTTCTCTGCAGAACCTTTCACGCTAAGATGGCAAATTCTACATCTTCACTCAGGAAAGTTAAAAAATATTCTTTCTCCTAAGTCATGGTGTTTTTTAGCATGGAGTCCATAAAATCGCAGGGAGCTTTCAAGCCCTCTAATTATATGCACCTTTTCTAGTGTGTTTTCTCTTTGATATTCACCCCAAAAGCATGAGCATATTCTGAAAGCCTGGAAGCTCACGTTTGCCTCTGGATTTATGATGTTATTAGATCAGGTAATCACCAAAACAGCAACATTTCACTTTTGTGTATCTCTCAGGGATCCACAAGAAGGCTTTTTCCCTTTCGAATGGGTTTGGACCACACTTGAGTTTGAGAAATACCCTTGTAATGAAGAGGGTGGAAGACGTGGGTCAAATGATTTGTTCTTAAGTCCTGGCATAGTCACTCTCTCATCTCTGGTGTGTTACTTCGCCTCTGGGGATCATTATGGAAATTAAAACACAAAATGTGTGCTGTAAATTATGAGGCCGCGTAGAACTATAATGTCCGCTGTGATCCAATCCAAGCACTGTAGAATTAGATGTTCTAGAAGTTTTCATTGCAGTTTGCCATGTGTATGTATTTTGAAAAGGAAAATGAAACTAAATGTGTAACATTAAAACTATAATTATGGAAGTCCATTCTTTTCTATTGCAAAACAAGCACACACTTATTTTGTCTATTTAGGACACACCAGTTCGTATAAACTGGTATTGCTATTTTGGAAAAGACAATTCATTAATTTTGGAGTCCAAGTGAAAATGAGTTCAAAGTAGCTGGAGGGGCTGGAGGGCACAGAGCAGAGAATCTATTATCTTTCTTTTCTCCATTAAAGAGCTTGATAACTTTCTTACACGGGATCTTGATTCTGGCTTGTGGCCTAGGGCACTGAGCATGTCATAGCCACTCGGGAGCAAGATGATTACTCTATTAAATTGAGCGCAAAGTCAATCAACAATATATCATCAAAATAAAAATGCGACTTCTAAATGTAATTTAGCTCCCCAATGATATGCTTGTGTTGGAAGCACAGAAAACCTAATCTAAAATGCCTGGAAGGTTCTCACCAGAGGCAGAAAAGAGACACTGTGATTTAAAGCAACAGAAATCCTTTAAGAGGTCATTCACAAGAAGAATGTTGAATGTTCTTCTTTGTCCCCAATCTTCTGAATGTCATAGTCTGTCCTAATAGAGTAGGAGCCTTTGCCTCTTCACAAGGTGTTTAAACACACTTTCTAAACAAGGTATGAATGAAAGATAACAAGATGATGAGAATTTACAGATCAGCAAGAGTTTGACCCTCTCAGAGTAGTCGCCTTGAGTCTCTGGGAGCTATTTCAGAGATCTTGAAACATATAAAGCCATGTGGGAATGGCTTTCTCAACTTGATTATAAGAGATTCAGGAAACAGGCTTAAATTATTTAATTAGACCCTAGTTTTGACTTTCAGAGAAGGCCTAGGGCGAGTCTCCCTTTACTCACTATTCTCAACTCTGAAAGATTTTAGACAATTTCCAAAATTCATATCCACCATCAAAGAGCAGGGATTTGCCAGCAGGGAGAAGAATGAGTCTGTCTTTGAAATGACGTTTTGTTTACCACTACGTGCCTAGTTCCAGCCCACAGGACTTGTTAGATCAATGGCCATACTTCTGAACTCACTCATAATGGTTCGGATGTGTGCTTCAGGAGAGGAAAAACTCAACATTCTTTCCTCTACCATCTTAGTTTCATTGGCTGGAACCCTGTAAATTAGACTGACAAAAGACAGATTAACAAGAGAAGAACAAACAGAAGTTTATTAACATGGGCAGCTGCACACACATGGGAGCACCCAGTGATGAGTATCTCAAAAGGATGGTGAGAACTTGCACATATAGAACATCCTAACAAAAGAACACTACATTTTTAGAGAAGCAATAAGACACAGGAAAATGACTTTGGGCTTCTGGGGGCAGCGAATTCTGGGAAGATAAACATATGGGGGAACTAATGGAAGATAAGGGCTAGCTAGTAAAGTTTGTTATGTAGATTCTTCTGCTGATATCTCTGGGCTGAAAAAAATCTAGAATTGTTTCCAGGGATTAACTTCCGTTCTTCCTGGTAATGAGGGGAGGAGGGGAACCTTTACAAAGTCATGTCCTGCTTTTAGGCACATAGGGGGAGAACAGAGAGCTTTTCTTATACCTGCTCTGTCTTCAGCTCAAAATAATCCTTATGTCAATGTGCCATATTCTGGGGTGGCATTTTCTGCTACCCTGCAGTGCTGTAAGCCAAGTATGACTGCTTAGAGATGTGCTTATTGTTTTTGGCAAACATACTTTTATTTATACATTGAAATAAAAATTGTCCAATTGTCCAGTTGGATATGTATTAACTCCAATGCTGACGTTGTTAAAGAAGATGTTTCTGGAAGTCGTTTTGTTGGAGTTTATTTGACAAATACTACAGGGCATCACCAGCCCACCAGAAGTTCTCAATTAGGCTTTTATCGTCAGATAACAAACGACCCCAAACAGGAAGTTCA